>NC_134097.1:9212597-9558847 GCF_000715075.1 Nicotiana tabacum | reverse complement strand
CGGATTGATCCTTTAGGCTAAAAAACTTTGGACCCTCTCTTTTTTATGTACTTGTTATTTATACTTAGTCATTTAACATAGATCGATGTAATTGTATCTTTGTAGTCATTAAGATTTATACAGATTCTCATGTGTTTTAATAAGACTCTTCGACTTCTAAATTTTCCTTTTATTTGATCACCTTGCCTAATTATATAATCCACATAGTCTAAAGTTTCGTCGGGACCCACAACTGTGGACCTCGAAGAGTGCCTAACACCTTTCCTTTGAGATAATTTGAGCCCTTACCCGACCTTTGGTGATACAGACTGGTCAAACAGAGTTATTTACAAATAGGTGCCCTAACGCATTTTAAAATCGTTAGGTGGCGACTCTTCTCTTTTTAATACCCATTTAAAAGAGTTGTCACACGTCGAAACCCGCTTTTACAAGAAAACGGGGCGCGACAGTAAGAAACCTTTTTGAACTTGCCAACTTTTTCTGTTAGTCTAAGCTAGTGGTGACAAATGAGCGGGTTGGATCGGATTTGGGCAGGTTGAAAACGGGTTGAACAAAAATGGGTTGGATTCCAACCCGTCCATATTAATATGGGTAAAATACAGGTTGGGTAAAATATGGGTTGGTTAAAAAGTGGGCACAACCCATTTTATCCATTTTACATGGCACAAGGAGCTAATGGCATAAGAGTAGGAGCTCCAAGACTAACTGTTGTTTTCTACACTACTAGTAACAAGATTAGGAGCACAAGGTATTAATATGTTTGTGTAAAAAGAAATTTTAAGCATAACTCAATACAAGCAATCGTTTATAAATTCATTAATGCTACTCCAAAGCGCTGCTATGCGATTTCTCAAGCTACTGACTTCCTAACAACTAGTACAACAACTACTTCTTCCACCATTTTCGTATCATTCAATAACAAATAAGTCAATAGTACTGCAGATGAAGTCATTAACTAGATACATAATGTTGCAGATTAAAAATAGTAGATACATATTGTTGTAGATTAAAAATAGTAGATACATAATGTAGCAAAAACATAATAAACCACAAAGACTAGACATCAAATGCAACTTTCCCAAGCATAGCAACAAAATCCAGAACATCCTTCAATAATTTTCTCTTGCTTACTCCATAACAAACCTGCATCTCAAGAAAAACAGTCATTAGTGCTAATACTTGATGATGCTCTCTTAACATAGCAGCAGTATTATAACCAAATAAAAAACTAATAGGTCTATTGCAACTTCATCAATACCTCCCCTCCCCCCCCCCAAATTCCAAATAGACAGAAAGTGTATTACTGCATTACATAAGCTAGCCATAATTATTTACACAACTTTACCTATTCAATGCGAACTAAGTTTATCAAGATACGGCTGAAGGTCTACCGCAATTTCATGCTCCTCGCTATCTGATTCATTGCAATCTTACAAAAAAACAAACAAGAAAAAGTAAAATTAATTTATTGAAATACTATTATAGAAGAACAAAATAAAAAAATGATATACATAGAATGATTTACCTTCTTGCCCGCAAAGCCAATCTCTAGTACACAACTTCGCCTCCGCATTTACAAGTAAAATAGAGCTTTGAAACTTCCCAATAATGCGACCTCCAATACTAAAGGTAGCTTCCGAGTCTACGGTGGTAATAGGTATATTCAAGACATCTCGTGCCATCAATGAGAGTTCTGGGAAACTTAGTCTATTTTCCTTCCAAAAGACAAGTACATCCAAATTTGGATTTGCTTTACGATCAAGATTAGGTTCCTCCAATGTCACGACCCAAAATCTAACCATGGTCGTGATGGCACCTATAGTATTACAAGGCAAGCTTATTCCCCAAAATATTACTACTAAACCGATTATAAGAATTTAAATAAAGCATTTCAACATTTGAATTTCTCATAAACTAAATCAACTTTAAATATAATTTTAGAAATACGGAAACGAGCCCCAAACATCGGGGTGTCACTAAGTCATGATCATCTAAATCTATGAACTAAGAAATGAAACTGTATAACTGTCGAAACAATCCAAAACAAGAAATGATAAAAGGAGTAACAAGGTCCTACGGACGCTAGCAGCTACCTTGCAATCTCCACAAATAGCCCGCCTGAACTCAACGATCGTCGCGCTCTAACTTACCTGAATCTGCACATAAAGTGCAGGGTGTAGCATGAGTACAACCACCTCAGCAAGTAATAGAAATAACTAAGGAACTGAGCAATAGTGACGAGCTAAGTAAAACAGTCCAATTATTTATTTTCACAATTTAAAAATAAACAGAAATAAACAGGTAAATTCCATAACTCAGTAAATGCCACAAAGAAGTTTAACACATAAATGCAGCAATAACACAAATAAATACAACCTCACAGCAGTGTCACTCCATCACTCATCACTCGCACTCAATACTCAAAACACTCAACACTCTACGCTCACTAGGGGTAAGTACAGACTCCGGAGGGGCTCCCAAAGCCCATGCTCTAAGCACGGATAACTCGCGTGCCTTCATATCAATACCTGGATCCGCACAGTCAACTCACGTGCTACGCGGACAACGCACGCGCTATGGTATCAATACCTGGACCTGCACGGTCAACTCACGTGCTACGCGGATAACTCATGCGCTATGGTATTAATATCCTCACAATCAGACCCTCGACTTCACTCAATCATGTACCTCACTAGCCTCATCATCACCAACAAATAAGGGAACACAACCCACATCATGTGAGACTGAGGTAAACAGGTTCAATAATTTCTATGACTGAGTACAAATAATGTGAGCATGAATAAAGCCTAAGCATGATCTCTAACATGAAGGCATACAAGTTCAACAACCAATAAACACATAACCAAAGATAATAGCTATTAGGCCTCACAGCCTCACGGGACGGACCAAGTCTCAATCCCTCGCGGTGCACACCCACACGCTCGTCACCTAGCGTGGGTATCACTTCCAAACCATCGCGTGATGTCAAATCTCCGGGTTTATACCCTCAAAGCCAGAGTTAAAACTGTTACTTACCTTAACAGCGTAAAGATCCAACTCTGGGATGCCCTCGTCTCTGGACTTGGTCTACAAATGCTCTGAATCTATTCACATCAGTACAATACCATCAATATACGCTAATGGAATGAATTCAGCAAGAAAAACTATCAAATTATGCCAAAAATCCGAAACCGACCAAAATCCGACCCCCGGGCCCACGTCTCAAAATCAGTCAAAAATGGTAGAATAATAAACCTTGACCTCTCCCTAGACTAACCATACCAAATTCATCAAAATCCGACATCGTTATGTCCTTCAAATCCTTCAATTACTCTCCAAATATTCCAAGCCATAACCCCTCATTTTAACTAATTACCATGATTAAACAACGGAAAATCACCATATATACAAGTATTAGGGCTCAAGTAACTTACCTCAACGAAACCCCCTTGATTCCCTCTTCACATCTCTCCCAAAAGCTCCAAGAACCGAATAGAAATGGTGAAGAATGCACCAAAATCGCGAAGGGTTCTATTTATGATTTCTGCCTAGGTTTTTCGCACATGCGGCCATTATCTCGCACCCGCGCGACTGCACCTGCGGTCCAAGGAGCCGCACCTGTGCAACTCACTTAATTCCCCATCTTCCGCACCTGCGGACTCGCATCTGCGGTCCCAGGTGCGCACCTGCGAAACCAGCCCAAAATCCTCATCTCCGCATCTGCGCTCAAGGCCTCGCACCTGCGGGGTCGCAGATGCGGCCAAATCTTTGCACCTGCATTCCCAGCCTTAGCCCAGCGTCGCCCGCACCTACGCACTCCCCAAGCGCACCAGCGGCCTCGCACCTGCTAGGCTTTCTTTCGCAGGTGCGAAAATAGCAGTAGCAGCAGCTCCTACTACAAATTCCAACTTCGACAAATCCGTTAACCACCCAGAATCACCCCGAGGCCCTCGAGATCTCAACCAAAAATACCAACAAGTCATATATCAACATACCAACTTAGTCGAACCTTCGAATCACTCAAAACAATATCAAATCATCAAATTACCCTCGGATTCAAGCCTAAGAACTTCTAAATTTCCAAATTCGGCAACCGATGCCGAAACAAACCAAACCACGTCCGAATGACCTAAAATTTTGCAAACACATCACAAATGACATTACAAACCTACTCCAACTTCCGGAATTCCATCCTGACCCCGATATCAAATTTTCCACTGCCGACCGAAATCGCCAAATTTCCAATTTCACCAATTCAAGCCTAATTCTACAACAGACCTCCAAATCACATTCCGGACGTGCTCCTAAGTCCAAAATCACCTAAAGAAGCTAACAGAATCATCATAATTCAAATCCAAGGTCGTTTACACATAGATCCATATACGATCCACTTTTCTAACACAAATTTTTAAATTATGAGACTAAGTGTCTCATTTCACTCCGAGTTCCTTTCAGATCCGAACCAATTAACCTGATAAGTCATAAATCAATTGCAAGACATAAATTGTGGAGTAAATAGGGGAACAAGGTTATAATATTCAAAACGATTGGCCGGGTCGTTACATTCTCCCTCTCTTAAACAAACGTTCGTCCTCGAATGAGTCTAACAGAAGAACATACCTGAAATCACAGCATCTGAAGCAATAGCGTCTGGCCTGGTTGGGAGGGCATAGAAACGGGCTTGACCACCCCCTTATCTGCCTCCCCCTCTCGGGCGACCCATAGCTGACTGGGCTACGCCCCTAGCTGGATAAACTCCACCCCTAGTTGGCTGGGCAGGTGGTGAGGTAACTGGTGCTGCATACTGTGTAACAGGCATTTTACCCTGGCGAATCTGCTCAAACTGCCTGCGCAGCTCCTCTCTGCTGGACTCAGGTACAAACTTTTCCAGAAAGAGAACAGAGAATTGTTGCCAAGTAAGGGGTGCTGCGCCAACAGGCCTACGCCTCTCGTAAGTCTCCCACCATCTGAGTGCAACCCCAGAAAACTGAAAGGTAGTGAATGAGACCCCACAAGTCTCCAGAATACCAGCAGTACGGAGTATCCTCTGACACCTATCCAAGAAGTACTGAGCGTCATCTCTCTCTGTGCCACTGAAAGGTGGCGGCTGGAGTCTCACAAACCTCTCCAACCTACGCTGATCATCCTCAGGCATAACAGGAACCACATAATCCTGTGTAGCTACAACCGGCTGGGCAAGTGGTGCCTCCGGTGTCTGAAGTCCCTGAATAACCTGCTCGAGTGTGCGAGCGACGGGAGTCTGAGTGCCTCCCCCAGCATGAGAAGTGGTTGTGGCCATCGAAATAGAGACCGCCTGAGCAAGGTCGGTACATGCTGTCAGAATCTGAGCTAGGGCCTCCTGAAGGCCTAGAATCACAATAGGCACAGGTGGTGCCTGACCTGGTGCATCAACAATTGGAATCTGGTCCTGTTCTAGGACAACGAGTGGATCTGCAGGTACTACCCCAGCTGCTGTACGGGCTACACCTTTGCCCCTACCACGGCCTCTACCACGGCCTCGGCCTCTTGCAGCCCAAACTGGTGGCTGACCCTCTTGACTGGTAGCACGAGTCCTCACCATCTGTGAGAGAATGAAATACAGATGTTTAGTTACTAGAATACACAGAACGCACGGTAAGAATCCAAGAATGTGAAATTTTCCAAAAGGTTCTGCAGCCTCTCGAAGATAAGTACAGACGTCTCTGTACCGATACTCAAGACTCTACTAAACCCGCTCATGACTCGTGAGACCTATGAAACCTAGGCTCTGATACCAACTTGTCACGACCCAAAATCTAACCATGGTCGTAATGGCGCCTATCGTATTACAAGGCAAGCCTATTCCCAAAAATATTACTACTAAACCGATTCTAAGAATTTAAATAAAGCATTTCAACATTTGAATTTCTTATAAACTAAATCAACTTTAAATATAATTTTAGAAATAGGGAAACGAGCCCCAAACATCGGGGTGTCACTAAGTCATAAGTATTTAAATCTATGAACTAAGAAATGAAACTGTCTAATTGTCAATACAATCCAAAAGAAGAAATAATAAAAGGAGTAACAAGGTCCTGCGGACGCTAGCAGCTACCTTGCAATCTCCACAGATAGCCGGCCTGAACTCAACGATCGCCGTGCTCTAACTCACCTGAATCTGCACATAAAGTGCAGGGTGTAGCATGAGTACAACCACCTCAGCAAGTAACAGAAATAACTAAGGAATTGAGCAATAGTAACGAGCTAAGTAAAACAGTCCAATTATTTATTTTCACAATATAAAAATAAAACAGAAATAAACAGGTAAATTCCATAACTCAGTAAATGCCACAAAGAAGTTTAACACATAAATGCAGCAATAACACAAATAAATACAACCTCACAGCAGTGTCACTCCATCACTCATCACTCGCACTCAATACTCAAAACACTCAACACTCTACGTTCACTAGGGGTAAGTACAGACTCCGGAGGGGCTCCCAAAGCCCATGCTCTAAGCACGGACAACTCGCGTGCCTTCATATCAATACCTGGATCCGCACAGTCAAATCACGTGCTACGCGGACAACGCACGCGCTATGGTATCAATACCTGGACCTGCACGGTCAACTCACGTGCTACGCGGATAACTCACGCGCTATGGTATTAATATCCTCACAATCAGACCCTCGACTTCACTCAATCATGTACCTCACTAGCCTCATCATCACCAACAAATAAGGGAACACAACCCACATCATGTGAGACTGAGGTAAACAGGTTCAATAATTTCTATGACTGAGTACAAATAATGTGAGCATGAATAAAGCCTAAGCATGATCTCTAACATGAAGGCATACAAGTTCAACAACCAATAAACACATAACCAAAGATAATAGCTATTAGGCCTCACAGCCTCACGGGACGGACCAAGTCTCAATCCCTCGCGGTGCACACCCACACGCTCGTCACCTAGCGTGGGTATCACTTCCAAACCATCGCGTGATGTCAAATCTTCGGGTTTATACCCTCAAAGCCAGAGTTAAAACTGTTACTTACCTTAACAGCGTAAAGATCCTACTCCGGGATGCTCTCGTCTCTGGACTCGATCTCCAAATGCTCCGAATCTATTCGAAATCAGTACAATACCATCAATATACGCTAATGGAATGAATTCCGCAAGGAAAACTATCAAATTACGCCAAAAATCCAAATCCGACCAAAATCCGACCCCCGGGCCCACGTCTCGAAATCAGTCAAAAATGACAGAATAATAAACCTTGACTCTCCCGAGTCTAACCATACCAAATTCATCAAAATTCGGCATCGTTTGGTCCTTCAAATCCTTAAATTACTTTCCAAAAATTTCAAGCCCTAACCCCTCATTTTCACTAATTACCATGATTTAACAAAGAAAAATTACCATATATACAAGTATTATGACTCAATTAACTTACCTCAATGAAACCCCCTTGATTCCCTCTTCAAATCTCTCCCAAAAGTTCCAAGAACCGAATAGAAATGGTGAAGAATGCACCAAAATCGCGAAGGGTTCTATTTATTGTTTCTGCCAGGTTTTTCGCACCTGTGGCCATTTTCTCGCACCCGCGCAACCGCACCTGCGGTCCAAGGAGCCGCACCTGCGCAACTCACTTAATTCCCCAGCTTCCGCACATGTGGACTCGCATCTGCGGTCCCAGGTGCGCATCTACGAAACCAGCCCAAAATCCTCATCTCCGCATATGCGCTCAAGGCCTCGCACCTGCGGGCTCGCAGATGCGGCCAATTCTTCGCACCTGCATTCCCAGCCTTGGCCCAGCGTCGCCCGCACCTGCGCACTCCCCAAGTGCACCAGCGGCCTCGCACCTGCGAGGCTTTCTTCCGCAGGTGCGAAAATAGCAGTAGCAACAGCTCCAGCTGCATATTCCAACTTCAACAAATCCATTAACCACCCGGAATCATCCCTGAGGCCCTCAGGACCTCAACCAAAAATACCAATAAGTCATATATCAACATAACAACTTAGTCGAACCTTCGAATCACTCAAAACAACATCAAATCATCAAATTACCCTTGGATTCAAGCCTAAGAATTTCTAAATTTCTAAATTCGGTAACCGATGCCGAAACCAACCAAACCACGTCCGAATGACCTCAAATTTTGCACACACATCACAAATGACATTATGGACCGACTCCAACTTCCGAAATTCCATCCCGAACCCCAATATCAAATTTTTCACTGCCGACCGAAATTACCAAATTTTCAATTTTCCCAATTCAAGCCTAATTCTACCACAGACCTCCAAATCACATTCCGGACGTGCTCCTAAGTCCAAAATTACCTAACGGAGCTAACGGAACCATCCGAATTCAAATCTGAGGTCGTTTACACATAGATTCATATCTAGCCCACTTTTCTAACGTAAAATTTTAAATTATGAGATAAAATATCTCATTTAATTCTGAGTTCCTTCCGGACCCGAACCAACTAACCCGATAAGTCATAAATCAATTGCAAGACATAAATTGTGCAGTAAATGGGAAAACGGGGTTATAATATTCAAAACGACTGGCCGGATCGTTACATTCTCCCCCTCTTAAACAAACATTCGTCCTCGAATGAGTCTAACAGAAGAACATACCTGAAATCACAGCATCTGAAGCAATAGTGTCTGGCCTGGCTGAGAGGGCATAGAAACGGGCCTGACCACCCCATGATCTGCCTCCCCCTCTCGGGCGACCCATAGCTGACTGGGCTCCGCCCCTAGCTGGCTGAACTCCACCCCTAGTTGGCTGGGCGGGTGGTGAGGTAACTGGTGTTGCATACTGTGTAACAGACATCTCACCCTGGCGAAACTGCTCAAACTGCCTATGCAGCTCCTTTCTGTTGGACTCAGGTACAAACGTCTCCAGAAAGAGAACAGAGAAATGTTGCCAAATAAGGGGTACCGCGCCAACATGCCTATGCCTCTCGTAAGTCTCCCACCATCTGAGTGCAGCCCCAGAAAACTGAAAGGTAGTGAATGAGACCCCACAAGTCTCCAGAATACCAGCAGTACGGAGTATCCTCTGACATATGTCCAAGAAGTCCTGAACGTCCTCTCTCTCTGTGCCACTGAAAGGTGGCGGCTGGAGTCCCAAACCTCTCCAACCTACGCTGATCATCCTCAGGCATAGCAGGAACCACATAATCCTCTACAGCTACAACCGGCTGGGCTAGTGGTGCCTCCGGTGTCTGAAATCCCTGAATAATCTGCTCGAGTGCGAGCGACGGGAGTCTGAGTGCTTCCCTCAGACTTCCGAAATTCTGAAATAACCTACTCCAACTTTCGAAATTCCATCCCGACCCCGATTTTTCACTGCCGACCGAAATCGCCAAATTTTCAATATCACCAATTCAAGCTTAATTCTACGACGGACCTCCAAATCATATTCCGGACGCGTTCCTAAGTCCAAAATCACCTAACGGGGCTAACGGAACCATCAGAATTTAAATCCGAGCTTGTTTACACATAGATCCATATCCGGTCCATTTTTCTAGCGTAAATTTTTAAATTATGAAACTAAGTGTCTCATTTCACTTCGAGTTCCTTCCGTACCCGAACCAACTAACCTGATAAGTCATAAATCAATTACAAGACATAAATTGTGCAGTAAATGGAAGAACGGGGTTATAATATTCAAAACGACTGGCCGGATCGTTACATCCAAGTACAAATCTAATTGTGTTTTATCTCTACCAGACTCCAACTGGTTCTCAAATACGTCAAAATCCTCAAGCTCATCTCTTGCTTCATTGGTATCTCTACCATAAACTTGCTCCCCCGATAAGAAAATTGAGGTTGAAGGTACCAAGTATTCTTTGAACAATAATTACAAATGATCTTCAACAGCTTTTACCTTTGCATCAGCAGTCATAGGGTCAATTTTGAAGAAGCAAAATTTCACAAACTTCATTTTGTATCGGGGATCAAGGACAATGGCAAGTGATAAGATCTTACCGTAAAACCTCCAATATTTTTTAAACTTTCTTAACATTAATATAGCCATCTAATTCATAATTGGGTCACTACCATCTCTTTCTTCCTCTAACAACATTTGAATTTTCCACACATTAGGTAGATACAAATTAGCAGTTGGATATTTGCTTCCAGAAAATAATGTAGTGATGTCATAAAATGGCTTTAAAAACTTAGCAATAGACTCTACCTTTTTCCATTCCTCATCAGAGAGACCATATTTAAAATCAGTATCAACTAACTTATATTGAATATAAGCTTGCTGGTAGAGGAGAGCACTTTCAGGCATTTGATAAGTAGAATTCCAACGAATAGTCATATTTTGGCAAAGCTTCTTCGAACACGGTAGCCCAAGATTCTTAATGCATTCCATGAACTTCAAAACTCTTCCTTCCGAATGTTTTATATGCTTAACACCTTCTCTAATTTTTACAATAGATGCATTAGCTTTCTCCAAACCTGCCTTCACAATTAAATTCAAGATATGGTTCCCACAACGAACATGAAAGAACTTTCCATCACAAACTAGTGAACGCCTAAAAGATAAATGTTCCTTTAAAATATCAACCACACCCCTATTGCAACTAGCATTATCCAAAATAAGAGTAAAGATCTTCTTTGCAATATCTCATTACTTAATAAACTCAATTAGTAAGGTACCTAAAACCGAACCAGAATGTGGAGGGGGCACATGACGAAAAATCAACACTCTCTTTTGAAAAATCCAATTCAAATCAACATAATGAGCGATTAAACACATATATTCATTTGATGCTACAGAAGTCTACATGTCTGAAGTCAAACACACTCTACTAGGAATCACTACAAGCTCATTCTTTAAAAATTCTTTTTCCCTAACATACATTTTCAAAATATCATACTTTTCTTGAAATAGTTTTCACCGTTGGATTTAAATACAAACGGATATCCTTGTTTCTTTGATGCTCGGCAAAGCTGAAAGGATAATTATGCTTCAAAATTGCCACAGAAATTGCCACAGACAATTTCTCACGATAAATTGCCACAGACAATTTCTCACGATAAATTGCTTGATCAATTGGCTCACCCCTACGCTCTTGTCTATTATTTATGTGTATCAATGTCACTTCAAATTTGAAGTTCCAAACCTAGAGTCTGCCACATAGATCATCTTACAGACTTTACATTGCGCTTTGCCTCTTTCACCATCGCTAGCAAGAGGCAATTTTTGAAAAGTATTCCAAACAATGGAAGTATTTTTTTTTACACGTTTTGTTAGGACTAAAGAACTAATCTCTAACTCCTCAATCGCCTCCTCATTAACTTCTATAGATACCTCTGCCTAACATAGAAAGTTTCAAATACAAGCCTAACATATTTAGTATTTGAACATAAAACATAATGATACAAAATATTAAGCAAACGACAAGCCAGAAAGGGCTATAAACATCTCAAAAATAGAAGATTAAGCACAAATTTCTAAAAAGGGAGTACTTTTTTTTCTTTTTTGCAATCCCTAAAATAAAAAATAAAAAAATACTGAAACTATTATACATGAATCAAAGTAGAAAATTAGTTAAATCCCTAAATATTCAAGAAATCCTCCGTAAAACCATAACCTTATAAAATAAAAAAAATAACTTCTACTTATTTTTAGAGTTAGTCACAAACCCTAGCAGTCTAGCCCTAAAATTTGAAAAAAAGAAAGGAAAAGATGAAAAAGAGGGAAGATGAGGAAGAAGGGTTTCAGGTGAGGAGAAGTTACCATTGAGAAGATTTGCTCGTGGAAGAAACAGAAGAAGTTGCTGGAAAATGCTTCTGAGTTGTGAGAGTTTGGAAAAATTGCGTATAGCTTATCCTATATAGACAACCCGTATATTACCCAGTTTTTTACCCACAAATAACCATATTTTTACGGGTAAATGTGGGTTGAAGCCCAAATATAACCCACTTAAAATATCACTCACCCAGCCCACCAAAATATGGGCGGACTGGGCGGGCTATCAACATATGGGCCTATTTTGCCAACACTAGTCTAAGCCACCTCAATCAAGCATGTCTACCAATGTAATCCTTCTTGAAAACCTTGGTGGCAACAATAAAAACCATCACAGCCTCGATCTCAACGGGGAGGATAAGTTGTTACGATTACAATATCACCTGCCCTGCAATAATATACACCAGCAATTTCACACCTTCATCATTTCAATGTGACAGAAGGCTCATCAAGCAACCAAATAGGCTGCCCTGCAACCAAATGATTTTTATTGGTGGCAACAATAAAAACCATCACAACCTCGATCTCGACGGGGAGGATAAGTTGCTACGATTACATACCACCTGCCCTGCAATAATATACTCCAGCAATTTCACACCATCATTTCAATGTGACAAAAGGCTCATCAGGCAACCAAATAGGCTGATCAAAATTGCCAAATGCGTCCATTGACCCATAGAAAGAAGGATAACTATGTCAAATTACTATATTCAATAGCCATCATAATAGTTACTACATTGGGCGTAAGCAGCGAAGGAATGTTAGACCACATTATTGCAGAAGCCAGTGTAGCTAGAAATCACTAACTGCCGGAGATAGAACCATTATGACAAGACTCAAGAGAAGTTACAGGCAAAGGACTTAATAAAGAAAAGGAGAAAAACTACAGGCAAGGGAATTTCAAGAATTGAGAAAATAAGAAGCACACAACTAAATACCAAATTAAGGATACTATTTGGTATTTATTGCCTCACCAAGTGATATCAATTCTTCAGTCACTTGCCCTAAGAAATGTCATCAAAAATCCAAAATAGATTAAGGTTTTTACCCCATTTACCGTCCCCCCATTTACCTTCCCCCCATCTACATGTTATTTCCATCACTTTTATCTATCTATCTATTTATCAATAAAGTGATAGGTGAGTACATATGTAGGCTCTGAGCCGACACAAAATCAGGTAAAGGAAGGAACGGCCGTCACTGCTGCAAACCATGATAACATAATACAACAATAACTACGCCATAATATCAAACCGATCTATGCTTATGAGAAACCTGGTTTGCCCTGCCAAGATACAACTCTAGTTAACCCAAACACGATGAATTCAAGAAGCTTTCTGATCACAGCCCACACAAAAGCATGGTAAGAATGCTCGTATTATTGTGATTTTTGAAAGGGATAAAGATAACGACTAAGAAAGCAGAGCCGAAAGTACAAGAACACAGCAGATCGTCAATAACCATGGCAGTGTTAAAAAATAAAGGTTCTACCTTTGACAAAGACAGATCACTGAGAAATCATTGGCATACAGGTAACCATCAATGCAAACTGGCATCACTATGCTGCCTCGTTCTTATTTTTTACTAGTGTTTTACTTATTTTTCAAACCCACCGAATATTCTTGGTTGAGTACACAAGTAGGCTCAGATCCGTCACAACATCGGGTAAAGGAAAAGGACACCGCCATGGCTGCAAACCAGAGTAGCATACAACAACAACAACAACAACAACAACAACAACAACAACAAAAAAAAAAAAAAAAAAAAAAACAACCTCAAATCACAATCTATTTCGTTCCAATACTCATTACTCAGCTTACAAGGCGTCTTGGTTTGCCATGCCAAGATACGGGTCTAGTATACCAAAACCAGATCAACTCAACAAGCTTTATCATCACAGCCTACAGATGAGCATCAGCTGATACTGATTTTGTGAGGGGAAAATAATGACAGAGAACAGTTTAGTAATCATTTGCACGCAAATGGAGGCAACATCCCTAGATATTTCTCATACCTATGTTACCTCATTCTCATTTATTGTTTCCATTGACAGATTATTCTTGAGTTGCTAATTCCAATTTCTGTTCATGCGGTAGAAATAAAAGTACACCACCTATCAACAAAAGATAAGAACAGAAAACAAAAAGAGGACGAGCAAGATGAAAAGGTGGGGGTTTAAAGTTAGACGAATACTTTAAACACTCCATTACTCTATTAAAGTTGGATAATTTCTCAATATATATCTTAAGTTAATACCTAAGATATGACAGATTGATTAATACTACAACCACTAATTTTCTTCCTTAATCAGTAATATTGATAATGCAACCAAGCATATCATATTTTACAAATTGATCTATACTAAAACAACTTACTTCCTTAATCAGTAGTATAGATCACACATGACTGTAATATTTTCTTTTTACATTAGTTAGTCAACTAAAACATTCCCCTGTTCTTTTTCTCGTTTTCAATTTCCTCACAAACATAACATGTTCACCATTCTAGTTAACTGAAAAGAAAAACTTCCTCCAAACAAATCCAATCTCCTTTATTTAAAAGGAATAAAACGTTTTATATTGTAATCATCTAGGAGACTGGAAAATGGGAATTGTATATTTGTAAATATAATGACTTCAATCGCTATCTGTACAAAAATTTCTAAACAAAAGAGTCAGCAAACTAAAACTTGAAGTAAATGTAACTTCATTAAAGCAATTTTGAAATTATTAAAGTACTACTACTTTTTTGGGGGGTATATTGAGGCTCAGATCTGTGATAAAATCAGGGCAAAGGAGACAAAGCAACAGCCATGGCTGCAAACCTCGGTTGCACTACAATAAAATAGTTCCTTACGGGGTCGCCCCGCCAAGATACGGGCTGCTCCATTACCCGACGCGACACCTTAATCATCACAGCCTCTCATCCGATACAGTAACAATAAAGTGGAACGGAGGGAGTAATAATAATAATAATAATTTTGATGATGAGGAAGAAGAAGAAGAAGCAGCAGCAAAAAGGGTTAGGTTTTAAATCCTAAACCCTTTTACCCCTACAATGTGTGTGTATATATATATATATATATATATATATATCGTATATGTGTGTGTGTATAGATCAGAGCTTGACCAAACAGACCCTAAAGATAAATGGTGGTTTATTAGCGCCGCGTTTGGTGAAAATGGAAAAGGAAATCATAGGCAAAAAGAACAGAGAGAGGGCAACCACCATTAGAGACTCCCAACTACCTCTCTGCTGCCTCATTCTTTCCGTCTAGAGTTCGTGGGAATCTCTTTCCTCACAAAAAGGTTAATTTATAGTACCCTATAGTGTTCTGAATTTACCATTATATCCTTGTATTTACCCCTATTTGCATAAATTCCGGATACTGGATGAACATGGTCTATAAGGGTAATTTAGTCATTCTACTCTTAAGCTTATCCTTCCAATTGTTTAGACTTTTATTTTTTGCTTTTCCCGATTAAAATTATTTCTAAGAGATTGTTTGGTAGGGTATATCAGTAACGCTAACTAGTTGTACTGAGATTATTTCTTATCGATTATTTAGTTTAGTGTATTAAAAATAATATACATTGCATAATTCTAAAAATTATTTGTTTATAAAAATACCCTCCATGTATTTGAAAAAGATTTAGAAAAGGTTTTGAAAGGCTAGATTTGTCTTTATACATGCTTATTCACAACAACAACAACAACAACCCAGTAAAATCTCAAAAGTAAGGGGTCTGGGAAGTACGCAGACCTTACCCCTACCCATGGAGTAGAGAGGCTGTTTTCGACAGACCATCAACTTTATCTATGCTTATCCATCTATTAAAAATTATGATATTGTTAATGTCACGATTTGCTATGTATAAGAATAGTATTGAACATGGTATATAACTAATACTTATAGATTGAAAAATTCTAACAAACAAGAAATTAATAATACCAAAGATAATAAATGCATTATTTTTCCTAATACATTCTATCAAACGATCCCTAATTGTTGTTATTTTTCTTGATATTGGATGATTATCCCTATTAACATTTAAATTGAGAAACCTTGTTATTTTGATCATACTCAGATAATTATATCAAGTACTTCACTTATTTTTAAGATATATAGTACTATTAAATATTTATTAGACTTTATGTTGGAAAAGAAATTATCAGAACCACGTTAATTTACCATGATTAAATGTTATTTGAGGTAACAATGATTATTTATTAATTAACGACGGTCATGCAACAACAAAACAACGACCTAGTGAAATTCACTAGTGGGGTGTGGGGATGATAGTGTGTATGCACACCTTACCCCTACCCCCGATGGGGTATTGAAGTTGTTTCCGAAAGACTCTCGCTCAAGAAAACGAGAAGAGATAATATATCAGTACCATCAACAGAAATCATAGAAATAATAACAGCAACATAAAAGTCAGAAAATAGATGAAAACAATAGTAATAACCAGTAAATAGGCCTGACATTATAAAACGAAAGAGTAGTGAGAACACAGCATTAACCATTAGCAGTCTAAGAGAAAAAATCTATCAGACTAGCCTCACATAGTTACGACTCTACCCTACAATTCTAATACTTGACTTCCACAGCTTCCATCAAGGGTCATGTCCTCGGAAATCTGAAGTCGCGTCATGTCCTGCCTGATCACCCCTCCCCAATACTTCTTAGGCCGCCCCTACCTCTTCTCATGCCTTCCAGAGCTAGCCACTCACACCTCCTCACCGGTGCATCTGGGATTTTTCTCTATAAACCATTTGAGTCTCGCTTCCCGCATCTTGTCATCAATGGGAGCCACGCCCACCTTCACCCGTATAACATCATTCATAATCTTATCTATTCTCGTGTGCCCGCACATCCACCTCAACATCCTTATTTTTGATACTTTTATTTTTTGGATATGTGAGATCTTAACTGGCCAACACTCATTCCCATATACCATGGCTGGTCTAACCACCATTCTATAAAATTTATCTTTGAGTAACAGTAGCACTTTCTTGTCACACAAGACTCCAGATGCTAACCTCCACTTCATTCACTCCACCCCAATACGGTGTGTGACATCCTCGTCGATCTCCCCATCCCCCTGGATAACCGACCCAAGGTACTTGAAACTGTCTCTATTGGGGATGACCTGAGATTCAAGCTTCACGTCCATGCCCGCTTCCCTCGGTTCGGCGCTGAACTTACACTCCAGGTATTCCGTCTTGGTCCTGCTCAGCTTGAAATGAATCCCTTAGACTTAAGGGCATGTCTCCAAACCTCCAACCTCTCGTTAACACCACCTCGTGTCTCATCAATCAGAACTATGTCATCCGCGAATAACATACACCATGGCACCTCCCCTTGAATATGGTGTGTAAGTGCATCCATCACCAGGGCAAATAAAAATGGACTGAGTGCAGATCCTTGGTGTAACCACACAACAATCGAAAATGCTCCGAGTCGCCTCCTACAGTCCTAACCCGAGTCTTAGCTCCATCATACATGTCCTTAATCGCCTGATGTAGGCAACCGACACACCTTTTGCCTCTAAGCATCTCCAGAGAACCTCTCTAGGAACCTTGTCATACGCTTTCTCCAAAACACCATGTGCAAATCCTTCTTCTTATCCATGTACTGCTCGACCAACCTCCTAATAAGGTGGATAACTTCCGTAGTAGAACGACCGGGCATGAACCTGAATTGGTTGTCGAATATACACATTATCCTCCTTACCCTCATGTAATATACATTTTGTTATGTAAAATATACAAGCAGGCACTTATCATTTTCTCTCGTAAATTTAATAGATAAAATCAAAGAACATTAGACATTTCAAGGAGGAGGGATTTCTAAACCATGAGATATCAAAGTTCAAGTTATAAAAGAAGCCAAAAATGTTATTAATTGATTTCTTCTCACCTACCTAAGTCTATGTCGGTATAATTATCCTATACATTGAAAGTAGGAGATAACAAATATCTAGCAAAATATTTGAGGTGTGCCTAATTGGGACATTATTGTTATAAATACTAGGAAAATAGGGTGCACATACCTATGCTAGAAACTATTGTTATAAAAATAAAAATGACAAAAGAGGATTAAGGTTCCAAATTCTAAGGATTTAAATTAGCAGCCTTAGACATTCTTATGTTCAAAGACTTGTAGAGATATGGTAGAATTTCGAATTTAAACCCAAAAAGTTCAAATCCTGGATCCACCTCCGCCTTATGATATCTAAAACCTTGTACTAGAATGGTTTAATCAAGATGCTGGGAAACAAAGATGAACCTCCATATGTCTCTATTACATTTCTTCTGCTTTGGACTAGTGGCTAGTATACAAAGATCAGAGCAATTTAGCTATTTGTCACAATACAAACAATCTATTTCCAAATTGCTACCAATCTTGATCTTTCCACTGCAGCAACAATCCTTTTTGAACATGGCCACTTATCCTCTTAGATTCAGTCTAGGCCTAAGATAAGCCTTGGATCAGAGAGGTGTCTCCTCGCACACCTCTCGCCAGTAACCAGACGGAAGAAAAACAAATACTACAAGAGTGCTGCTGCTCAAGCTTGCCTGACCCCAGAAGAAATTGCAGACAGAATCATATGAATATTAAATAGCCACAATCATATCAGTTCAGTGACTAAGGAGGTATTTAGTTACGCACGCGCCTTTGCACCATAGTGAATGAATTTCACTACCGGGGCGGAGCTAGAAGCCGGAGTATGGGTTCCGCCTTTGTCCAAAACTCTATATGTATTAAGAAATTCTCTTAAAATATGTACAAAAATGAAATTCATAACTCAATTACTAACACCTTATGTTACTATCCTAGAATTTAGAACTCATAAAGTGTCAATTCTGACTCCGCCTCTGCCAATCACACAATGTAATTCTCATGAAAAAGACCTCAGTTTAGGGATGTAAATAAGGTAGGGCGGGGCAGGGTAAATGTCAAACAGCCAAAATTTTAACCCGCCCCGCCCCATTTAATTTTCCTCCTTTATTTATTTTCTTCACTTTTGATTGTTCTACATTTTCTTAGACTTCTTTGGGCTTCTTTTCTTCAAAATAGTGCACCATTCCAATTTCATGACATAAATGAAAATGGTTTAAAATCTTATACCAGGAATTCATATTTTTTTTTCCTTCTTTTATGGCCTATGTTACAGTTTGATTTTTTGAGCTGAGACAATTTTAATATTTTAAGATGTGAAATAATATATTTTTAGTCTCTTTAAGGTGCTATATCAAATATGATTTTACTTAGTTGAGAGTCTATGCATTTCTGCTATTTTATTATCATAAAATTGTAACATCAAAAGATTGTTCAAATTTTTAATCTGGCCTTAAAATTCAAGACCAAATGATTAGTTATTATCTATAATTCTTTAGTATGAGAACCACATATTTGCCATTTTTAGTTGCTGTTACTTAATGTCTACTGGGTCTGTGTGGTTGGAGCTATGGAAGCTTAGCTGTAGAATAAACGAATAGTACTCTGTTCAATTAATCTTATAACATAAAATACAAATCTGCTCTCGCCCTGCCCCCTGTCCTGTCCCATTTAATATCTTAAAATTTTTAGATTTGACCCGCTCTGCCCTGCCCCGCCCTTCCCTAGTCAGCTACCTCCAGTGTCAAAGCCACATGGTCACAAAGTTGGTCAACTGACTACCTTTCGTCGAAAAATTGTACTGTATATATAGATAAAATATTATGTTTTAAAGGTATATAACACATATTGAACACCTTATATTTTTTTTTCATTTCTTTCAAATTTGAATACCCTTGAAAAAAATTTTAGCTTCGCCACTGCTGACCTCGGTTGGTTCTTGAAATCTTAGGACAGAAAGCAGCTTATCCTAAATAATTGGCATGTTGTCCAGCGCGTATAAAACATATTTTACTTGGTATTCTGGCTCGGGCTTTTCTTCTTCTAGCAGTGTTTATCCGTGCATAACGAATTTGCTTTGCTTTAGAAAGTGTAGACTTGTAGTATTACAAGTGAACGTTCATTCAGCTGTACCAAGACAAAAGTGTTATCAAAATCATCAAGACAAAAGACAGTAAATTACAAGCATCAGATTATCAAAATCATGAGTTAAATCAAACCTCTCTTTATCTTCACTTTCTTCGTATGAAGACTAGTATCTCCACGAGTAATTAGAACTTGTTACATACAAAGTGTATTGCTAAGTGCTAATGACACAGCCAGAGATGAAAAATTATTCAAAGGAAAGATTATTAAAAGGGACAGCCCGGTGCACTAAGCTCCCGCTATGTGCGGAGTCCGGGGAAGGACCCGTGGCCTCCTGATCACATGACAACAATTTTACCAGTTATGTCAAGGCTCCCTTTCCCATAAATGAAGAATTATTATGGCAATAAAATGTTAGTCATTTGGAACTCTTGTAGACATATTCCTGCAATAGCTTGGTACTTTTAAATTCACTGACAGACAATAACTGATAGTATATCATGAACGGCCTCATGTTTATGATAATTCTGGGTCTCTTTTCCAATCTTAACCACAAGAACCTTAAACGAAAAGTTAAAAGAGAAAAGAAAACATTTGCGTGGTCAAGAGATTTTCTTTTGTTTTATAATTTCTGTAACACAGTTACTTTCTCTAACACAACATACAAATATCACATATCTGACTTTGCGCTCCAAGAAATAATAAACTTTTCCAAGAGACAAATAAGCTTATCATCATACATACTACCTACATGGCCAGGGCAATATCAAGTCCATGTTTCCTAATACCAGATCCTCCTGAAATTTTATTTCTCAGCCAATCCTTCATCTTCTTGATCAGTTCCTGAAGTCTCATCATTCACAGTCCAAAAAAGTGACAGTAAACAGGGACTCCTTGCAGAGGCCAGAGAGTGGTTCAAGGAAGAAAGACCATGGAGGACGTGGTCGTCAACCATAGTCACCAACTATGGTTCTCGTATACAGTGTTTACTACTCATACACTATAATTCAATGTCATTTAATAACCAAAAATGTAATTCTGGCACCCAAACAATGGGCCACTAAAGTGTTACGCTTACTGGTATATACATGTATTACAGAATTAAGAAAACCAAATAGATAAAGTAGACATGTTACAGATTCCCAAATCTATTATGGAAGGTCTAAACGAACCCCACGTCCTGAATAGACAACAAGGCCTGCTCCTCAAGGTATCCATATTGGAAATACAGTAGCCAAGGAGACATATACTCCAGGAGGAGGAAACAAGTCATCCAACAAAGATGTTCATTGAGTGCTCATTTAATTGCTGGTCCATCTCCTCCTTCGTGCTGGACGCTCTGGCTTCACCTCCGAATCCGGAGGGATTTCACTTTGGACAGACGATATTGGATCACCTTCCGCCTTTTTACTTACTGGAGCTTCTTTTTCACTTGGCATTGGAAGCTTGAAGCGCTCACTCCGCTTTTTCAGCTTCTCAACTGTCTCCAAGTGTTTATCCTCCATATGCTTTGTCTCTACATTATTAATTTCTGGACCACCTCCATTTTTATTGTTAGCTGCAGGCTGTTGATTGTCTTCGACTGCCTTCAAAGCTTCATCCGGATTTTTGTTAGCTAATGAAATACCACTGCTCTTGTGTACATCAATGTCTTTCACATTCAAGGAAGATGATTTAGCATTGACACTAAAGTCTCTTTCCTTGTGGCTTGTCCACCTTTCCAACTTGGAACGTCCCCTCTTGGAATCCTGTTGCTCATCATCTGATGATGCCTCTTCCTGCTGTTTCCTGGAAGACTGACGATTCCGGTGGACCTTGTTCTCATTGGTTCCTTGCTCAAATTTTCTCTTCAAGCTCACCTGAAGGTAAGAAAGACCTCCGCGATAAGCACCTTCAGTAGAAAAGATATAGCAGTAGCACTTGGAGATAACAGGAAACAAACATTTAACTAATACTCCATCGATCTAAATTAAAAACTCAAGAGTAATATGAATCACATATACACACACTTGGATTATTTATGCAAATTAAATCCAGTGTGCCTCTCAAGTTTCCTTTCCAACTTATTGTTTGATAGTTGTGTCGAACGCATAGAATCAGTTTTCCATATTAGATCTAAACTAGTTTGAGAACAATACTTCCAGTCAACCTGTCTTGCTGTTAACCATCTGTTTGGACTCCAAAGTCCGAATGCACCTTCTACCTTTAGAAATTAGTTTGTAAATACCTCACATTCCTCGTCCGTGATTAAACACCTACAATCTAGTCAACTGAAATTTCTGTAGCGCCCAAGTATGTTCGAGAGTACAAGCATACAAAAATCAGAGATTCCAAGCCAATTTTGCAACTAAGTTCCTATTTGGTCTCTCAACGTGCTTCATGGGTTTAGCACGTGGTTTCTAAATGGCTCAAAATATTATTTCACCTGAAAATTACCCGTAATAGAGTGCTGTTGAAAATTTTGAGCTATCTGTCCCAAAAAGGACCTAAGACCTAAAGGACCAAAAAGCATCTGAAAAAGTCAACAATACCCTCGTATTAATTATTGAAACTTTAACTTAAAACATTTGTGGAGCTGACATTCAAGTCTATATAGATAATGAGATGTTCTTCATATCAGTTTTTTGCGATATTCTCTACTTTTGTCTATAAATTAGTTAGCAGGGACTTCCCCTATCGCATCAACAGAATTATTTAATTCTATTTAGATATTAAAAAAAAATCAACCAGGTGTTCAAATTTTCTATGAAATCTTGCCTTCAAACCCCATTAGCACTGCTTACCACCTTTTCTTCTTACATTCAGACAATTCTTCCCCTAATTTTTTTTAAACGTAAGCTAGCCCAAACGCCACCGTTATATTATAACTTATATTAGTAACGATGGTGTTTGTGGCAACTTATTCGCACCTCGATTATTCCATAGGACACTTGCTACCTTCCACCAGCGTAGTTAACAAGAGTTTACCAAGTATTTCTATCCACCATCGTGTGTAACTTTAAAAGGAAAAAAAAACTCAAGAAGTATTTTGTAGAAATATCAAAGTTTTTCAAGTCATCAAATTCTAAATGAATCTCTAGAAAGTACCATCTGAGTTAATAGAGTCTAAGTACCACACCATGTGTAATCAGAGTACCAGGCCTCTTCTAATTACCAGAATTTCCATTAAATAGTTCACTGTGCTGTCTAAGCTTTGTGTTTAGCTTTAAGAATTCCTCATGAATATTAGAAGAAAACCAGATTGTTAGAGCTTCCAAGGGGTGGCATAATAATCTGAGTTGACATAAAACCTTGAGAACCAAGGTCGGAACCTTATCAGAGGCGACACTAAGTGAACTCTTAATATCTGTTTAAGTCTTAGTAAGTAAAGTTACGAACATCTGCGCTGCAGTGAAATAGCAAGTACAGGCAAGTTGGTCTAGATGCCAAAACATTGCCGCCACCACCACCCCCCCCAAAAAAAAGAAGAAAAAAGGAACTCAATTTGGTAGAACATCTTAGATTTAATTTTTGGGAAAATTAGGTTCCGAAAAAAACTTCAAATCATTTTCGAGGAAAATTTGAACTAGAATGAAACGAATTTAGTAGATTAGAATGAATAAAGAGGTATTCCAACCGAGGGTATATCGGAAACAGTCTCTCTACCTTCACAAGGTAGGGGTAAGGTCTGCGTACACACCCTCCCCAGACCCCACTCGTGGGATTCACTCGATATGTTGTTGTTGTTGGAATGAACAAAGAGGGATCATATAGCCGACCGAGCCATCTGGACTGAGGCGTTACTATCTTGTATTATCTTTTGCGAAACCTACCTTTTGACCGCTTTTAATTTCTGATAGTATTTTATTTTCATTTAGGAAAGTGTTTTAGAAAAGGACCAAATGCGGCTGTCTTAATTTCGGGAGATCTTTTCAATTTCACCCCACTAGCAGATCATCTGTTACTAAATGCGTAAAATTTGCTATCCCTGTCTTTAAGGACACAATGTCCTAAATTGTCATTATTAAATGCAATGTGACAACCAAATCTTGATGACTCTTGGGGTATAAAATAGACGACGTAGGTACTTACCATCTCATTTCTCCGTCCATTCAGTTCGTCTTCGTTCATGTTCGAAGCAATCTGGGAATTATGATCCCCCTCAAATTCTTTACCTTTCTTTAAATATTCTTTATGTCTTTTCTCATTCACCCTGGAGTTATCAGGAGCATGGGGAGCACGATCTTCGCGTGCACTCACTCTATCAGGCCTTGCTCTTCTCTCATCCTCACGGGTCCTCAGCCTTGAAGGACTTTCATTTTCAGCACGATCCCTCCTTCTAATATGGTCAGCATGCCTCACATCCTTCAAATGCTGATCAGAGTTTCTGTGCTCATCTTTCCCTCTAGAATGACCGGCCCAAGCTTTTTCCTCTGCAACACGCCCAGCACGCATACCGCCCCTTATTTCCTCTCTCTCCCTTTTTGATAGTGCCTCTTCTTGGGACTGTTTAAGCCTATACCACTCCTCACGTTCTCGCTGTCTGTCACTCCTCTCCCTCTGAAATACTCCATCTTCTTTGTGCCTGATATAATGCTGCTCATCATCTCTTAGTCTCAATAGCTCATCTCTCTTTCGATGATCTGAGGTATCATCTCTGTCTCTCTTTCTATGAACCATATTTTCTCCATGCGGATGGAAGGAATCTTCCTTGTCAGCATGTTCCCTACTTAATTTTGTCTCTTCTTTCCTTCTTTTATTGTGGCGATCATCCAAGGTATCATACCTCTTCAACTCATCCCTGTCTCTTTGCCTTGCTCCCATATCCTTATCATAATCAGGCCTTAACGTAATGCTCTCCAGCTGCTTTCTATGTAAATGGCGTTCTTCTCTATCACTCCCATCAAATTCTCGCACCTTGCTGCGGTGTCTGGATCCAGTTTCATCAATAAGCTCTCTCTTTCGTGGTTCTTCCACTTTAGTTCTCCTCCCCGGTAGATCTTCATCCCTCCTTTGCCATACTGCCTCTGAATATTCACGTTCCCTCCGTCGGTCAATGTAATGGGCTGAGCTAGAGTCAACGCCTTTACGGGAGTAAGAATCTTCCCTCCCTTTCACTACCCCACGGTGCTTTTCTGCTTCTTTCTCATTGTAGGCTCTTCTTCGGACTCTATCCTCGTCCCTGGCAACTGCTTTTTTGGCATTATCCATGCGCATAGAACGTCCATCTTGAACAACTTCCTCCTCAACATCATCCCGTAATTTGCGATAATCTCTACTGCTTCCAGATTGGGCTTTGCTATTCTCGCTACTTCTTCCAGCCTTGGAGTCTTCTCCACCATCAGTTTCTTGCGGAGAAGATTGTTCACGTCGTGAACTTAACTTTTGCTTTTTAGAATGTAAAAATTCATCATTCATGGCTTCACTATCACTTCTTGCATCAAAAGCCATTTCCTCTCTCACAACTTCACTGTTTGTGTCAGCTCCCACAGGTTGATCAGGGATATTATCTCTATCTTCCATATCTTGCTCCTGAGCAGGTCTATCAGTGGTGGGTGAAGGAGGGACAGGACTGTGCCTATGATCAACACTTTCAACTGATTCTTCTCTCTGATTATCAACTTGGAGTCTGTCTCTGCTATCACCACTGGGACTAATATCAGGTGATCCTTCGCGTGCACTTCCCTTGTTTTCCCTGGAATAAAAAACGGAGAGACAGCCAAAATTAGGATAACATGCAAGGCAATAGACTCTTAGAAAAGAAGCAGAGGACAAAAACGCTTTTTTGACAATTAGCAAGCGCATGGACGTTAGCATAATGTGCAATTAAACATTACTCCTTAACACATCCATATAAGATAGGAAGCTTTTCAAAGGGCTTTTAACAAGTATGGTGATATGAACAAGAGATTCTCAGATTCTCAAAGTCGCATGTCCAAAATAGATCATTGTTCAACAGACTAGGATAATACATGCTAAGGGAAATAACTGGTTCATACAAACCATCTTTGAACAAGCTAAATAAAAGAATCTGATAAATAAAAAAAATATCTCATGACACATGCGACATATTTATGCTGCGGGTCAATCTTAAACTTTAGGTTGTCAAATTGGTAGAAGCAGCTACCAATCAAATACTACAAGGATGGGTGGGTGGGCACGTGTTGTTTAGAGCATTGTGTGTCCTATCTTCTGATATTCCCTATTTAAGGACCTCTCCTATGCTTCCTATGTACTCTTATTTGCTAGTACTAATAATTAATTTTTCTAACTAGAAAAAAGAAAAGGACTGGACTCGGGCATTGCTAACAAACCTTCCATACTAGTGAGAAGACAGTGCCAATAAAGGATAGGATCTGCTAATACATAAAAAGTAGTAACCACAGAAAGATGATATCAAAGGATACTCTAATGTATCATCAAAAGCAAGTTCGATACTCGATGAAGAGCTATAGCAATTAACTAAATACTAATACGTATTTGACTTTGTTTTTTTCTTATAACCGTGGTGTCCGGACCAACTTGTGCGCACCTCGACTAATTCCACGGGATACCTGTCACAGCAGCAGGTACTAGGTAACTCTATCCACCAAGGCTTGGATACATAGGAAGAAATCACCTAGTAGTTTTTGCCTCCACTGGGATTTGAATCTGAGACACTAATATTTGACTTTGTTATGCTCACTTCCATGCCAAGTAACCAAATCTAATTGGACATAGTTCTATGATAAATCAACACTGATGTATCAGAAAATGAACTTGATGAATCAATTCACCTAGCAGCATAACTACGGACCTGGTGATCTTTTTCCTACATAAATTGAAATAGGAACCCCGTAAAACAGAAGTTCTGATGAAGGACAACCAATTCATTTTGGGTTGAATATAAAATAAAAATAGTAGGATATCAGGATCTTATGCGACACCATTTAAAGAACAATTTATTCTCACAAACTTCCATAATACCATTTGACTTAATTTTTAAGTTTAAAAAGGTGATCGATGCAAAACATGGGATTAAAGACAATTGGAGCACCAAAACTGTCAATGCACCCTATGGAGTAGGGCCCTGGAAGTATATTAGCAAACAGGGGAATGAATTTTTTCAGAATATTCATTTCAAGCCAGGCAGCGGAATTCAAATTAAGTTGGAAGGATAACTGGCTAAACAACACTGCTCTCATGGAGGACTATCCTAGCTTATTCAACAATGCTTGGACAAGAATTCTTCAATTGCTCATAACAGGGCAAATAATAAGTAGGATGTGCATCTCAGGAGATCTGTTGGGAGATGGAAGACTTGATGGAAATGCTAGCAAGATTGGAAGCTTACAACATTGATGAGAATGTTCCAGATAGAATGAGATGGGGCTGTAAGGGTCTTTTCATTGTTAAAGATTGCTACAGGCAACTTAACAATCAGAATCAGGTATTGCACTCATGGCCTTTGAAACTGAGGCCTTTGAAACTGATATAGAGGACAAAATTACCTCTGAAGGTGATATGCTTCAATTGGATTGCCCTTCATGAAGCCTGCTTAACACAAGATAACCTTAACATAAGGGTGATGTTATCTTTGCAGGAGATACCAGGAAAGAGTTAGGCCTCATTTGTTTTTTTTAAAGATTAAGACGTCTAATATTCAGATGTGTAGATCTGAATACTAAATGATACTGTTTGATTGTTAACATCTGAATGTATAAAATTTATCTTTATTTGAAAACATAAAATTTAAATAAAATACTAATTAATCTAATATTCTATCAATAAAATATATAGTTTTTTAAAATATGGTAGTTGGTGGTGGTGATGGCTAACGATGGTGCTTGTGAATGCCGACCAGAGGCAGTGGTTGATGACTGTTTTGGTTGATGGTGGTGGTTCAGGGTAGTAGCTAGTGGTGATTGGTAGTGGTGGCGATTATGATTGAGGATGGTGGCGGTGAGTGGTGATAGAGGAAGGTAGTGGTGGATAGTGGTAGTTTATAATGGTGGGCAGTGCCGACTATGGTTATTGATGGTGATAGGGTGGTTAGTTATGGTAGTTACGGTGGATGAATATGTGGTTGTAGTTGAGAATGATGGGCGGGGTTGGTGGGGATAGTGGGGGTGGTAGTCGATAATGGTGGCGGCTATGATTGAGGATGGGAGTGGTGGTGGTTGAGTATGGTGGTGGTGGGTGGCATGTTGGTAGTTGATAACGGTAGGCGGTGGCGGCAGTTAATAATGAATGTGGATGATAACATCTTAATGAAATTAAGTCTTTGTTACAGATCTTAGTCATACAGACCTATTCAGACTCATTAAGTGGACGTAAAGTAAAAAACAAACACACTTAATGATTAAAATCTGAATAATTAAGATTCAGACTTCAAAACAAACGCACTTTATGTCTGAGATATGAATGATTAAGATTCAGACCTCTATTAAGTGCAAACAAATGAGGCCTTAGTCACCTACTTCTACACTTCGCAAGTAGCCACAGACATATGGAACATGTTCTACGGTATTTTTGGCCTAAGCTGGGTCATGCCACAGAGCCTGAGAGAGGCACATAAGAGCTGGAGTCTTTGAGAGGTTGATAAGACCAACAAGAAGATCTGGCTTATGATCCCTGCAACTATTTTTTGGTGTTTATGGAACGAGAGGAATAGAAGATGTTTTGATGGTACCTCACCCCTAAACCACTTACTCAAATCTAAATGCTTGCTTAATCTTTTTTGTTGGACAAAGTTGTCCCCCGTAAATAGTACTGGACACCTTGTGGATTTTATTAGCTCTCTTGTCCAAGATTGAGACTTTGTTTTGGGGCAAACAATGATCTCCTGTATTTTTGTTTATTTTGCAAATATGCCTCTTGTAACTTTGCATCTTCTTGATGCCTTTTTAATGAAACATATTACTTCATCCAAAAAAAAAATATCCAATGACTTCTATGCAAATGCACAAAACAAATTCTCTTTGTGGTTTACAATTTCCAAAATTAGATGTATAATTTAATTATTTATCTTGTTGAACAAATATTTTAAGTATGTCCCTATTTAAGTATGTCCCTACATGTTCGAACAAATTTAGATACAGTTCCAAGAGTTCCAAAATATCTATGCTGCTGCCTTCTGAGATCAGTTTGTCAATGTTTTTCCGCAGTGAAGGATTAACCAGCCTAGACCACCAAAGTCGAACACTATACTTTGATGTTTAGACCCCCGCATTTGTCTGGAGTTTTACTTTCATCTAGCTAAACTTAACAGCTTCTTCATATTAGCATGACACAAAGTAGTTATCACCTAACAGTGCCATAGAGGAAAAGTTGCCAAACACAGCTTAACAAAGTACATCTAAGCCAAATAACTGTATATTATTAAGCATATCCACTAGCAAATGATTCCACAGTGATGAATGAGTCTCTTTTTGGGGGAGATAAGTGAGAGCAAATTAAATGTAAAGCCTGTACTTATCCTTTTTAAACTGGTTGGGGTCTATGCCTAACCCCCACCATGGTTCTTTTGAAAAATATAAATAATAATAATTAAATGTAAAGCCAAATGGCCGATCTTCCTAATAATAAGAACAAGGAATTTAAATAATTGGACTTGCAGCATAATTTTGTTCCTATATCATGTACATATTGCTATCTCCATCTTACGCCAGCAAAAAGAAAAAGAAGGAAGAAGCATCCGCCAGACTAAGAAAATTAATCCGTAAATTGCTAATCATAAACATTTAATATTGTATAAGCTCCTCCTACCAAGAACCACCAGTAACCACCCTTCATTTTATTGATCAAGAAACCACCCTTAATTTTATATGAGTTGCTCCAATCTAGAACCACCCGCAAGTACCCTACTTTTCTAGGTACAAGAGAACATGGCTCATTTACTACATGCATGGCTCACTTCAAACCAAAGTGTATTACAGCAATGAGATATATCTGGTTCACAGAACTACCATAGATTTGGGATCTGCAATGGAGAAGAGACTTTGAGCATGCAAATCACAAACATGACGGGAATCCTTTCTGAAAGAAAAGGAAATCTTCCTAGGACCCTCGGCCACATTATCAACATTTAGGGTCAATCAATCAACTATACCAGATCCTAAAAAAAATTATAAGTAAAAGGGAAATTTTACTAATGAAAATTCAGTTATAAGCTAGTACCGAACGAGTACAAACCATTACAAGCTGACAATCCTCCAAGATTGTAAGGATTGCAAAAACTCCAAAATTACAGCAGTATCCTTATATTTCATCGGCTATATGAAATATTTGCAATCCATTCCGTTCTATTCACTTCCATTTCATTCCTATACTACATAAATTAAGGTTCTCTAAATATCACACTTATTCATACACAGGAATACAAGTCTTGGAATAGAAGAAAAAAACTCCTAGCAAATGCCAGACCTAAAGTAACAACAAGAATTAAGCTTTAACCCAACTAGATGGATGCCCTACATGGATGTCCTCTGCTTCCACTGTGTTAATTTCTTAGCCAAGTCCATATTACTTCTGAGAGATTGTAGGTCTTTTGTAATTACTTTTCTCCACATAATTCTAAGAACTCGTTTGGACATAAGAAAATTTTCCTTTATTTCAATTATTTTTTTCAAAACAGTGTTTGGTTATCAAAATCTTACAATTTTTTCAATCTCACTTGAAAATGCATTTTCAAATTTGAAAAACTGGTGAGAACCAATTTTTCAATTGAAAATTGGAAGGTTGCTATTTTTTAGTTTTACAAATTTACCCTATATTTTTAAAATTTATAAAAAGACCCCATTAGTTATTAACCTAGGTAACCATCAACTAACAACTTTCCCTTCCATAAAGTCAGAAACACAAAACGCAAGCAGCAGGTCTTCTTCTTTCAAACGAGAATTCTGTGACTGCTCCGTCACCGGTTAACAGGATAACTTGATTTAAAGTTTTATTTTCCTTTGTGCTACTATGTGCGTGCCTTCATTATTACTTATAAGGCTTATATTCAGTTGTTATGCACTCTAAAGATGAAAGCTTTCATATGTGATTGATTATTCTATTATTGTTATATTGTAGAAACGCAAAACAATGAGTAAACCAAATTGGAGTGGTTTTGATATTTTTTACAAATTGTGGGGTATAAATCCTATTTCATGGTTTTGAAAAAAAAACATCCAAATATGTTGCAAAAATTATAACCAAGCACAACTTCATCTTCAATTCAAATTTTAGTGAAATTTCAAATTTGAATTTTTTTTTGGAATTCATGTCCAAACGCCTACTAAGTCTGCCTCATCCACTTTATCACATTCAATCAGCATATTGTTGTACCTAAAAACATGACCAAATCCATATCTGACGACTTTTCTCAATTCATTCCCCATGTGCTGCACCCTCTGGTCAAACTAATCATGATCTTTTCCAAATTAGTAGGACATCATCCATCTTGAAGTTCGCATTTCTACTTCATTTATCTAGTGGATACAGATAGCCTTGGATGCCAACATTTACTCATATTTAATATTGTTGGGCTGATAACACCAATAAGTTAGTGAAACCTCATGCTGCTTCTATCTTAATTACCAGTTAAAACAGGAAATGAAAAATTAACTTCCACTTGCTCAGGAAGATAAACCATTATATAGGCAACATATATAGTACCTTTCAACATTAGTCTTGCTGCCGCATGCAGAAGTCTGTCCTCTAGAATCAGAAACAAACTGACCAGGAGCTTCCGAGGGAAAAGGACCCACTCCATCTCCTTTGGTCAAACGATCACCTACAGGGTTCATAAACTGTGATCTCCTAGTACTGAGATCTTGCTTGTGGCTTTTATAAGAATGCTGGAAACCATCAGAATCCTCCTGCAGGGGGCCTCCTCTTGCATCGCCTCTAAAATCATCTGTTGGAGAATTATTGCCCAATTGCACCTCATTCTTGTCATTCCCTGAGTATTGGTCATCATCCTGGCACACAATCTGTTCACCCAAAAAAAAAAATTACAGAAGACATAAATAAAATAAAAAGGGCAGCCCGGAAAAGACAATAAAATAAGATGTAGAAAATAAGCAGCAGCACCATCCTGTTAGAAACATCGAAAACGACGATGCAGAGAGAGATTCCAGCATAAATTTTGCTGTTTTTTCCTTTTTTGATAGACACTTCCATTTTGAATTTGGAAGAAGATAGGGTCAGATCACTCACTTCAATAATTGCATCCGAGTCACGCTGCCGTGGTGGTCGGGTATCAATTGATGGTAGGCGATCACCAGAACCGGTTTCAACCTGTATAGGTCTTCCAGTGGGCTAGTAGAATGTCATATCATATCAGTGAGTAGTATGGCAACTAATATCTGAAACTTTTGTATCATTACTTGCTTAATTAAAGATGTAACAGTAAGCATACTTCACCCAATTGCCAAGTTGGAATGGGAGGCCCAAATAATACCAGAAAAATTTCTAAAGGTAAGGCTTGAACTTGAAATACGTACTAGTGGCGGTCGCATGCGTATAGATCCTCTTGCTAGGTCACTTGAAGTTCCATCAGTTTTACCATGATTCACATTTTCAGATGGAATGTCTTGAATACCAGCTGCAGCTGCAAGCTCTGGGGGAAGATCTGGATCATATTCCTAAAATGAATACAACATAAGAATAATAACAACTATTAAGTCTGATAAGTATCTTAGACACGTATTGCTGAAGATAGCATCTTCATCTGCACAAGCATTACCTGCTCTGTTCTTCCACTTTCATATACCCGAATTCTTCCTTGCATAGTTGACTCAAGTCGCAGTTGTTCCTGTAGCAAAGATGGATTATCATCTTTCAAGATTTTCGGTCGGTGGAACCAATGCGAATATTTACACACATCTACTACATCATGCACTTTATTTTGCTAATCTATGGCTGCACCCCTATTTGCCCTGGTGATGGACGCACCGACACACATATTCAAGGGAAGATGCCATGGTGTATGTTATTCGCTTATGACATAGTTCTGATAGACGAGACACGAAGCGGCGTTAACGAGAGGCTGGAGGTTTGGAGACAGGCCCTTGAGTCCAAGGGTTTCAAGTTGAGCAGGACTAAGACGAAATATCTTTAGTGCAAGTTTAGTGCCGAGCGGAGGGAAGCGGGCATGGACGTGAGGCTTGGATCGCAGATCATTCCCGAGAGGCAGTTTCAAGTACCTTGGGTCGATTATCCAGGGGGGTTGGGAGATCGACGAGGATGTTACATACCGTATAGGGGTCGGGTGGATGAAATGGAGGTTAGCATCTGGAGTCCTGTGTGACAAAAAAGTACCACCGCTACTCAAAGGTAAGTTTTATAGAGTGGTGGTTAGACCGGCCACCAGACAAGGTGGGTTGCTCTGATGGTAAGCACCCTCCACTTCCAACCAAGAGGTTGTGAGTTCGAGTCACCCCAAGAGCAAGGTGGGGAGTTCTTGGAGGGAAGGATGCCGAGGGTCTATTGGAAACAGCCTCTCTACCCCAGGGTAGGGGTAAGGTCTGCGTACACACTACTCTCCCCAGACCCCATTAGTGGGATTATACTGGGTTGTTGTTGTTGTTGTTGTTGGTTAGACCGGCCATGTTGTATGGGGCTGAGTGTTGGCCAGTTAAGAACTCACATATCCAGAAGATGAAAGCATCAGAAATGAGGATGTTGAGGTGGATGTGCGAGCACACTAGGATGAATAAGATTAAGAATGAAGATATTCGGGAGAAGGTGGGCGTGGCTCCCATGCATGATAAGATGCGTGAAGCGAGGCTCAGATGGTTCGGGCACGTAGAGAGGAGAAGCCCAGATGCCCCGGTAAGGAGGTGCGAGCGATTGGCGTTGGTGGGTCCGAGGAGAGGTAGACGGCGGCCTAAGAAGTATTAGGGAAAGGTGATCATGTGGGGTATGACGAGGCTTCAGATCTCCGAGGACATGGCCCTCGATAGGAAGCTGTGGAGGTCGAGCATTAAGGTTGTAGGTTAGGAGGTAGTTGAGCATATTTCCAACTCGTACCAGTGTGAGGCTAGTTTGATAGGATTTTGTCTTAGACTGCTAGTGGTCAATGTTGTGTTCATACTACTCTTCTGTTTTCTTAGTGTCGGGCCTTATTTACTGGTTATTGTTTTTGCTTTCCATCTGTTTACCGATGCTTGTGATGTTATTATTTCTATGGTTTTTGTTGATGGTATTGATATTGTCTTTTTTCGTCTTCTTGAGCCGAGGGTCTATCAGAAACAACCTCTCTACACCCTCGGGGTAGAGGTAAGGTCTGCGTACACACTACCTTCCCCGGATCCCACTTGTGCGATTTTACTGGGTTGTTGTTATTGTTGTTGTTGTTGTATGGCTGCACCTCGAAGTAGGTCCTTGTTAGCTCTCCTAACGCATGCACAATTCCTTGCAGGCGCTGAGAGGCTTGCCACGGTGCACTAGGGCGCGGCCAACAGGTTATGGGGCATGGCACAACAAGAACAAGGAAAGGGAAGGAGAATACTAGAGGGGGAGGAGGAAGAGAGCTTATGTAAAGCATCCCAATAAAATCATATTTTACAATTTGTCCCAAGCTTGCAAAATTTAACCTGCAAAGGTAGCTTGGGAATCAATTTATTTGGAACCCTAACGATATAAAGAGAATAACCGTGAAATACAAAATGTTCCTCGGTTTAAAAGAACTAATCTTTTTAAGGTTTTTTAAGCACAGATTCACAAGGAAATCTAATACAGGAAAAAGAAGTATAGTTGACCAACCAGCTGCTTGCAATAATCTTTCCAGATGTCCTCGTTCAAACCAAAGTTGAAGAAATCTGTTACGTCAATGCCTGGAAGTCTCCAAGGTTTCTCCTCAAAACCATCTATGTCAACTTCAAATATAGTCCTGACAATGTACAATGCTAAATGAGCATTTTAACTGTCTTTAACTCTTTCCAGTATTTACATGTTTTCCCAGAAAAAGAATGATCAAATGAAAATCAGTCATGCAAAATAATACTTTCAGGCATTCAGCCACACTCCAACATGCTCATTCTATCATCCTTTCTATACACGCAAACCAGCATTCACATGCCACATAAAAAGCATGAGCTTTTGCCTCATATATCTAACACATGCTTATATATTAACTACCTTCTTCCACAGAGTTTAACGATATGAGGACAAGTTCTTCAATAGGTCTTAGAGATATCAAAAATCAAAAGTTACACAAAAATTTTCAGGAAGCAAACACTTCTTATAGGCTATAGCAGCTGCTGAGAGCGCCATAATAGAAGAGGCAGGAAGAATTAAATGATTATTAACTGCATTTTGTGAAGATATTTTTGAAAAGGTAACATATTTGTATGTTAATATTTTGACAACAGAAAAACTGTGGAGTCGCCTATAATTACAAAGAGGAATGCAGAAAAGAACACTCCTAATCCTTTATCTTCTCACAAGAATTCTAAAACATCAAAAATGGATTCATGATCTTCCAAACACTTTCCTTTACACCAAAAATAGAAAAGAACTAAACACTTCATCTTCATCTTCTGGATGTTACTAGATTTATCTTCAAAGCATCTCTGATTTCTCTCTTCCCGGAAATATTTCCTTATGGCAGATGCATCTCGAAAAGATATTGTTCTGTAAATATAGTTACATTACTCTAAAACTTCAACAGAATTTTGGACGTAATAACTAAAGCACCCGCAAGCTTTTTAGGCTGGACTAGAAGATTTGCTCATGATGACATTAATCCAATTAAATTACAGAATCAACAATTATGGGAGTAAAGTGGTGTAACTAGGAAAGAGATAGGTGGCACACGTAATTCTTTCGTAAAAGTAAACACAAAAATCACCAAACAGAAAAATGCCAAATTCAAATAAGGTATAAATCAGGGCCAGACAAAGAAACATACTTGTGCGATGGAAGAGTGAATTCCAACCCAATCCCAAAGCCACGGCCAGGCGCACTGCCTCCCCAACCGGACATCCCATAGCCACCTTTCATTCCTGTTGGTCGCCAATCACCTCTACCACGTCCACCAACTGGACCCACATTGACAGGGGGACGAACTTGACCAGGTGCTCCTCCAGGACCCAACAGAGGAGCTCCAGGCATAGGAGCTGCACCAGGTCTCACATACTACATGAGACAAGAAAAAGGGAGGAAAGATTCGCTATCAGCAGTCAAAATAATGTAACAAAAAACGACTATCAGGACAGCGACAACAAAAAAAAGTATCAAGATAAGAAATATATAGTTAATCTTCCAATCATCAGAGAAGAAACAGACAACAAACTCGGGTATATCAGCAAGTAAACAAGCAAGAGTAAATAAGTTGCAAAAGAACAGTTCAAATGTTAAGTATTGTAAAACTTTGCTCTAAAAATGAAAGGAAAAAAAAAGAACATACAGCCTAGTTTTCACAGATTCAACAAGAAAAAAATGAGAAATAAGGACTAAGATCTTCAGTTTTATTACGACATCTGAAAATAGATCTTTATTTAATACAAAAGGGAAAGTAGTAAACATCTGAAAATAGATCTTGCATATGTAGCTTAATTTGATAAACCTTATGCAACCGGAATAAAACAGTTATCAGCTTTACTGATTCTTATATATCTTTTCTTTCTTTACATTCGACCAAATACTACTTGAAAGTTGTACTTCATCACTCAGCATAAGAAAGTGCATCTTTCTTCAGCTAATGTAATTATCAGTTTAAGCAACCAGATTGGCTTGAATAGGCTTCATTGGTTAATGACCTACTTGCACAAGTCCAGCCCATCTGGAAAATGAAGGCACTGACTAGAGACAAAAGCATCGAAAAACTGGAAAGATATTTTAAAAGTCAGGAGTGGTCCAACAAACTAATGTGTGTAAAATTTTCAGAAATTCCCCATTAACATTCTCAAAGCCTACTAGCATAGCCACAGAAGATAAGTCTTGCAGCCAGTGATATTTAGTTCAAATATAACTTTCAACTATTTAAAGAGTTGTCAATAACAGCCGGTTACCACTCTTTGAAGTGCTTTTAAATGATTATTGTTAGACAGATCACGTGGTAATAACTGTGTGCACGGACAAGCAGCCACTTACAATTTTGATTAGTCAGAATTCATCACATATCCACTCACACGTTTTCCGCAAAGGCTATTTTCATCTCTACTTTGGATATCTCCAAAGAGAGTTCAATCCTTGTCTTTGCAGCTGCCTTGAATTGAAACATTTCAAACATCATCTATCTATAAATTAAAATCATGATTATGCTATAGAGAATGCCCAAACATGATTTATTGCCAACAAAATTATAAAATAAATTTCATTAATTTTATCATCATCAGTACAATCCTTTATACAGCTTGTGCATACAAATAAGAGCCAGCGGCCTTATCATCACCAATGACTACAATACTATTAAGTAAATTACAAGTCATCTTACATTGCAAGTTCTGATCACGTGTACAACATCACTGACCTTATACTGTGAATGATACGGATGATGGTATCCATGATTGTTGTACCCAACCTTTGCCACCACTCCTCCAGGTGCTCCATTCACTTTTAATGCATCATTAATCTCCTTTCTCTCTCCATTAGCAGCAGGACCCCCTTCCTCACCCCATTCTTGCTCCTCCATTATCATTGGTGGATGGCTCGGGCCATCATTATCCGCAACAATAACCAAAGGCTCTCCATCTTCATCGTCCTCGTCGTCCCCCATTCTCTCCATACCCATTGGTCCATGAGTGTTGTCATTCAACACAATCTGCAAATCATCCTCACTATCATCACTATCCCAATCATCCTCAAGATTACCATCTCCACCATTCCCTCCTCCGCCTGAAACGCCCGGGATTGACAGGCCGGGAATCAACGGCTCAAAATTCTGTACATTTTCACTCCCATCCTTTAGAATCTCATTGTTTCTTTCACCTAAATTTTGATCTTTCTCAATCAAAATATCATCTTTATCATCCCTCTCTTCCACTACGAAATCAATATTATCCTCATCCATAAAATTTGAATCTTGAAAACCCCCTTTAGGTAATTTCACATCCTCACTCTTCTCCAAAACCCTAGCACTCGAATCCGATTCATTAATATCACTCAAATCCTCGAGTTTTCCAGCTTTTTGATTAAAATTTAGATTGAATTCGGGTAAGTTCGACCCGGATTGTACATCTGGCAAAGCGGCTAGGGTTTTTTCGTTACCAGTGATAATAGAATTCGGGGCTGTAAATTTTGGATTCAAATTCGGATTAGGAGCTCCGTATAATATCTCCTCGTCATCGCTGTTGATGTTCAGATCGATCGGCCGGGTAGTGGGGCCCGCACCGGCGGCGGCTTTGGAGGCGGCGGCTTTGTCTTGTGGAGCTGGAGCTGGCGGCTGCTGAGACTGAAACGACGCCGTTAGCACATCGGTATAGAGATCTCCGAATTCGTCGTCATCTTCCATTTTTAGGAGAGAGAGAGAGAGGGGGGAGTGCGAGTTCTGTTTCTGCAGAGAAACGCAAGAAAGAGAGGGTTTTGAGGGCTTCTAAGAAGGGTATAATTTGCACTCCCTACCTGGTTTGGAAGGGTCTCTCTATGGGTACGAATTTAGCTATGACTATTGGCCTTTTTGGGAAAATTTCCTAATCGAGGTTAAATTTACTAGTAAGGTGCAAAATTAGTATGTAGGTAAAATAATCAAATGTGATTTTTGAGAATTTAATGATAAACCAAGGTTTAACTTCTAATTTAATAGCTTTAAAAATAAGATTGGTAACAAAATATACTCAACAACAATAACATACTCAGTATATTTTCATATGTGGAGTTTAGGGAGTATAGTGTATACGCATACATTACTCTTACCTACTACAGGTACAGAAGTTGTTTTGTGTGTGTGGGTGGGGGGAAGAGAAAAGAATAAGAAGAATAAGAAGAAGAAGAGGAAGAAACAAAGAGAAGGGAGAAAGGGGAGTACGATAACTCAAACAAATTAAGCATATTCAAAACAGACTCAAACGAATAAAAAATAAGGTTATTATCGGCCACGACCCAGGCCAAACGAGTCGAGCGCATGATTTATGATATTTTGTTTAGTGGTGACATGCAATCGTGTCCTTGGATCTAGATCTTTGACGTGTCTCGACAAATAGTGAAAGCTCATTCTAACTACATGTTAATAATATCGAACAAAAATATAGTCGCAACAATTCAAAAATATGAAAGGAAATACGAAAACATAACGAACAAAGCACCACGAATAGGGTAAGAAGTTCTTAACACATCTTGTTTTCATGATCATCTTGATTCACGAAAGATGTTAAGAATCAATTGTGATTATTATTGTCATTTCTTATGTCGTCCGCTTTTAAGTAGCTTATTTCTTTCTTTCAATTTTCATTACGATTTGTTTTTTGTTACTTTTTATTTGCTTCGACTATATTATGATTCCTATCTAACCATGTTGGCAATGCCCCTTATACAAAAGAGATAGGTGTTTAACACTCATTTTACGGATGAAAAATAATAATATGTTAAGTGGTGTTTACGCACAATGACATATATAATGAGATTATGCACTTGTGCTTGAAAGGATTAATCGATGAGATGAGATGGTCATTTGACATTATCCTTTCCAATTTTGACATCTATTTTACAAAAAATTTAGATTGTACTTATAAATTTGTGGGACAATCATGATTTTGTTCCCTTGTATCATTATATATGTTATATGTGAGAACTAAAGAATCTAGTGATGCACATAAACCTTACTCACTAATTAAAAGTAATCAACTAACTTTTATGTGAAGTGGCTTAGCCAATTCATAATCATCTCAAAAGAATGACTAGTTGCATTGCTCATTTGTGCTCCAAGTTCGATGGCATTGAGTCGTCTCAAAATTCTTAAGCCTATAACCAACAAGATTTTAAGAGTGACGTAACAAAAAATAAGTGATTAAATTAAACCAGTCTCATTATAACAAGCCACAGATAGAACTTCTCCAACTAATGGCATAAGTATATTAGCACAATCGTTGAAGTGATTGCTAGATGTAGCAAAATTGAGACAAGATTTCATGGACAAATTTCGGCTTCTAATATATCATTCTATATACATAATATAACGTTAAAATAAGTTTAAATAACTCGAGTGAATACGAGTTACACGAACTTTAGTAGCTCAGCTGATTGACTATCTAAACTTTCACTTTGTTGGTAAGGGTTTGACTCCCCATATTGTAATACCTTCCCCCGTTTACATTCCCCTACCCTCCATGTATAACAAAAAATGACCCACACTGCCAAGTAACTACTTCTTAAACATATTTACAGTCAAATCCATATATAACAACCATTCACTATAAAAGTCGATTTTTCCTCATAACCAATTTTTCAAGTTATATTTTACCTCTCTATAATAGTTTTTTTTACCTGTAACAACAACAATCATATTTATAGCAGAACACTCTTTGTAAAATTACTCTTATATAACAACCACATATAATCTTTAAGATTAATAATAGTAGCTCTAAAAATATGCGCACAATATTTTTCATTAAACAAAGTTTCTATATTGCATAAGATATAAGATTTAAAGATTTGCACACGATATCATTTCCATTGGACAAAATTCAAAAAATACTTAGAAATAAAATTTAACTGTTAAGCTCTTAGATTGTCTTTGAATGAAAGCTATCACATACCTTTTTTGCTAAAACTTTGGACATGAATCTTCGCCAATTCAAGCGTTATATCACCAGTAAGAGAATGAAATTTATGAAACAAGCTACAATTACAAAGTTCTTCCATCAATCCTGGAAGAATTTATTTTTTTAGATAGCTTTAAAATGCGTGCCTTGGAGATTAAATATTTATACATTTAATTATGAATTTATTAATAATCTATTAGCCTCTTTTCAATATTTAACTAGTGAAATGTGCATATTTTTTGAGATTTTAAATTTAATTTTTTAAAATCTTTTATATGTAACACTAAAAAAGAAAAAATAATTAATTTTTGGATAATTTTTATGTGTAACAACCATAAAATATTTAAATATTAAATGATATTATATGTGTATAACAATCATTCACTATAAAAGACAAAAAATATCGGAACAAACGAGATTGTACAAGGTTGACTACAATTTTACAGAATTTAGTAGGTTTTTTGTTTCATATGAAAAATATAAAAAGAAAAAGGAATTTCTTTTTGTATTTTCAAGATAAATCTTTCATTAGAACATTCCAAAGTAATTTAAAAAGAAAAAGGCATATCTATCAAGAACAAAGGGAGATTCAAAACCAAAATCCAACCCGTTAAATTGAGTATTCCGATTCAAAGCGAAATTAGGTTTTGTTTGGTAACTCCGAATCCCAGAGATTTTGGGATTTATTTGTCAGCATAAGAATCTTGGCGACACAATTCTTTATTGAAAGTGAGGTTAATTTTTGTTTCAATTCCCAGCTTCTGAAATTTGAGTGAGTTTGACAAGCTTAGAGTGTGATTATGGTGAAACGTTTAAGGAAATTGTGCGATAAACGTGAGCTATCTGAAGATATCAAAATTGAAATATTGCATCGTTTGCCTTCAAAATCTCTAGATAGGTTTAAATGTGTATCCAGAAGCTGGCAAAAGTACATTTCTGATTCATCTTCAAGTTATAGCTGCCGTTCTCGACGATGGAGGCCTCGACCCGAATTAATTGGTATTTTTTATCAAACCCGAAGACTTTCCAAAATTGGCTTCTTCTCCGAATCAAAGAAATCATCATCGAAAAACATTGATTTAGATGAGTCAGTTAATTTTCTTAACAGGAAAGTATATATTGTTGCATCATCCAATGGTTTTCTTCTTTGCACTAAACATAGAAGAAGCCCTAGGGTTTATTATGTTTATAATCCTGCCACGAGGCAGCATTTGGCTCTCCCTAAAACTCAAATCTGCATGGAGAACGGCACAGCTGTTGGATTTAGTTGTAAGGTAGACGACTCTGATAAAGATGTCATCTCCTTTACTATAGTTCGTTATGAAATACCTCGTCGTTTTGATGAGCTACAGTCCAGTGTAACAATGTGTGGACTGCCAATAATTTAACTCTGGATGTACCTCTTAGATTAAACCCTTTTAACTGGGATGGGATATTTAGATCAGCTGCATCAGCTGGTGTCATTGATGGAGTATTTTGTTGGCTTGATCAAGGTGGACAGATCACTTTTTATGATAGTGTCTACAAGTGTTTCTGGGCTTTGGAATTGCCTGAAGAGATGGTGTTCGGAAACAGTTGTTATCTTGGATTATCTGGTGGGGCTCTCGATTTTGCATTGAATTGTGGGGATGCCATTACCGTGTGGCGCCTCGAGAGCGATATTTGTAGTCGAGATGCAGTAGTATGGGTTAGGAAGTACGATGCAGAAGTCGCAGCTACAGTGATGCAATGTCCGGATGCATTTGGACTTGGAGGCGACACTCTCCGTGTCAAGGCTTTCGGGCTTACAGGCTCTCTTAGTGTTGAGGTGCAGAACATGGTTATTCATCCTGCTGTTCCTTACATTTTTTATTTGGAAGTAAGAGGCAAGGTTATTTCTTATGACTTGGAAACGGATATTGCACAACTTGTGTATGATTTTGGAGAACCTTGGTGGAGAACACAACACTACAGATTATTTGCTTATGAGTGGCATCAATGGCCACGTCTTGTGTAGACTATGGATTACTCGTCTTGGTTATTCTCTAGCATTGATGTGTACTTCTTTTAATGACAATTTCTGTTATGGTTTTACTCGTCTTGGTTTTACTTCATATTTTTTTATGGACTTCTTTCTTTTTATTTATGTTAAATCATTTATTTGATCCTTGATTGTACTCTATTGTGAAATCTAATAAAAACAATAAGACTAGAATATGAGCCTTAGCTTCTCACCAATCAAAAAAAGATGAGCCTTTGCTTCATTTGAGATTCCTACTAAAAAAAGTCATTGCCTCAGAAAATACATTTATAAAGTTTGATGGATGGAGATGAAAGGGATGGTCATATTTATACAAACATCTTTCTTTATTCATACTTTTTAATGGTTTTCTTTCCACTTTTCTCATTTTACTCTTTTAATACAATGCTCCAACCATTGGTACAGATTCATACCGTTGGCTTTTTCTCACAATGGAGGTGAGTGTAATATCTCATTTTATAAGGCAAGTTAGTGTTACTGAGTTAAAGGATTTCCGTACATGTTGGGGTAAAATATGTATCAAGCCAATTTAATATAATGTACTATCAATTTCATCAGGATAGATTGAAAAGATAATATTTGATGAAGAAAAACACAATGTTGGTTTTCCTGTTTTGCAATGATTTTTAAAACTTTTTGGTCCTGTAGACTATCACTTTCAATGAGGGATATGTGAAAAGTCTGTTGCACTGGTTCGTTGTGGCTGTTGATGAGCCATCAACAAAGCCTCTTGTTCTTTGGCTTCAAGGAGGTCAATATCTCTTTCCCAACTTTTTTCCCTTTTATTCCATTCTATTTCTCATCTTTTAGCTTGAGCTAGTTTGACTACAGTGTTTTGATGATTTTTTGTTGTCTATATCAGTTAAAATATGATCAAATTCCATTTTCTTGAAATTGTATGATTTCCTCCTCTAAGATTGGATAATTTTCTGATATTTAGCAGCTATCCTCCGGAATTAGTCGCGGTGCATGCAAGCTGGCCCGGACACCACAACTAGAAAAACAAAATCTGATATCGGGATACTAATCTGCGGTTTTTCCGCATTACTTTTGCACATTCTTTCTAAAAGTATAAAAATCTTTCCTTCCATGACGATACTTTTATGTGCATGTCTAGACAAAATGCTTCTTGGTTGTCCGTCATTTATTTTTCTGACTGAAGAAATGGTTCTTACAGGGCCTTGATGTTCATTGATTGTCTATGGACTAGCTGAGGAAGTTGGACCTTTTCATATTGAGAAAGATTGGAAGTACCCTTTATTGGAACCCTTACTTTCGTAACTTAGGTCCGTACTCAGACCACCCCCTCCCCCCCCCACAAAAAAAAAATCCCTCTTTCCTCCTGTTTAGATGTTGCTAGTTGTAGTGTCACACATCCAGCTTGAATAACATCTGCAGTTTGCATGTGGTTATGGGAAATAGTTTATGGTAGTTCTAGAACTTACAAGGATAGTGACTGATGAATTTCTTATTTGCAGATGCAAACCTATTATTTCCCGACTCTCCTGTCGGAGTTGGTTATTCATATTCAAACATTTCCTCTGGTCATCTCAAATTATGGCGATAAAGAGTACTGGTAGCTATTGGATCTGTTTGTATCAACTTTTTTCCTTCCAACGATGAATGATATTTCACCTGTTTACAACATGCTATAAATTTGTACCTTCAATTATTGTGTTGCAGCTGAAGACTCCCTAGCTTTTTTTCTCAAGTGGTTTGAACGGTTTCCAGAATATAAAGGAAGAGACTTTTATATGTCAGGAGGGAGCTATGCTGGTAAACTATTTGTCTAACCACTAATTGAACTTCTGTTCCCACACATTTTGTGATTAGCTGTATTCAGCGGGAAAAAAAAAGTTTGTTCACCTCCATCATTTACTATATGCATCTGATTAGATGTTTCAAGCCAAACTTTAGGTCTTTGAGGACGTGTTTACTTTCAGCTAAATTTGCTGAATGAATTGAAGCAATTTTGATAGTGAAATCACCAGTAATGACTCCAATTTTTGTAGTTTCCTTTGACTGATGACTACCATGACTACTTGGGATTTTTCCAATTCATGTGGTCTGATTTCTGATCAAACACTCAAGCAAGCAAATGTTTTTTTGTGACTTCCAATCATTTTTAAAACTTGGGAGCAGTGTAAATAGGTTGTTAGTAAACTTAATGAAGAGCTTGGAAACATCAGTGAGTACAGCATCTTCACTCGGACATACACAAACATTCTCAACCAGTTATTGAGAACGAGCAATGTTTTGCTCTGCACGCAGATTGGTGGTATAGTTGATTTAACGTCTAATGAACCCTTGGGTGCATGTGGCTCCGCCACTGAATAGGGGAACCACCCAGCTTCCAAACTCGGATGTCTGGGTGGGAGTTTTATTAAAAACAAAACAAATATGTATAACGAGGGAGGGGACATAAACCTTACTCCCTAATGCCATGAGAGTTGGACAAGCCCAACTCTGTACAAAGTATATGCAACCTACCTATCATATGCAGCTAAGCTAGCATGTAATGCAAAATGCATGCCCTATATGAGAAGAGGACTCCTCTTCTTTACATTATTATGAATGCAATTTAAACTATACATATGATGCATGAAGTGTAACCTTAAGTGAGAGGACTCCTCCTCCACTTTACAATAATAACTAAACCTAAACTACTACGACCTACTGACTCTAGACTACCTATCTACGTTTCCTCGGCTGCAGAACATAGATAAGACTAACAAACCTACTAAAGTCACCCCAAGACTCACTACGGAGTCTCCTCCTCAGATCACGGGAAGGAGTATACTCCTCTCCGTAGTGGTAGTAAAAAATATCCGGTTGGTACATGGTACCATCTGGACGAAGCCAAAATAACCCTCTGCTCCACTATATGAGCTCGGTCACTAGGGTGTAGTAGTAGTCATAGTGAGTAATGTCTATGTTACGCATCCTAAGAGTAGAACCTACCCTTCACTGATATATGAGAAGGATAATATCTCCCACCCGAGGAGTGCCTACAAAATAGTATACAGTTCAAAATTAATACATCGCACTAAAAAGTAATTAAGCATGCACACGTGTTAATGATTATAGCTTATCTGTTACACTTGAGCACAGGTGAGTAATCAAAACTAGAGTAGCAAGGATTTAGGCAACGTCTAGGCTAAATAAGGAATTTGAGCTAAGTAAGAAGAAGAGAAAATTAGGTTACAGCCATTTCCCTACATCGAACCCCAAAATCTGATCCTTACAGCTACTGATATATTGAGCACTAAATTAAATAATACTCCGTCCGTTCTAATTTATGTGAACTTGTTTGACTGGGCACGAAGTTTAAGAAAAAATGAAGACTTTTGGAATTTGTGGTTCTAGACAAGTCAAAAAGGGCCTCAGAGTATTTGTGTGGTTATAAAAGCTTCTCATTAAGGGTAGAATTGTAAGTTTAAGCTAAATTATTACCAAATTTAGAAATGAGTCATTTTTTTTGGAACAAACCAAAAAGGAAATAGGTTCACACGAACAGAGGTAGTATGAAAAGAAAGATTATGCTTATCCGCATCCAACTGGCATTGGACTTGATAGGAAGAAATTAAAAGCATACAAGGACCAAAGTGTAATAATCATGACTTATACTTAAAACCCAGTTTGACTAAATTGTAAAGCTTGTATAACGAATCAACTACTATTAACTCGCATCAGCTCCAATGTCTGACCATCATTTGTAGGGGTGGCAAACGGTAGGTCGGGTAGGACATGGGCGGTTGAAAATGGATAATACAAAAACAGATAAATTACTCAATTCGATCCATATTTAATACGGATAAAAATGGATTAATCAACGAATAATATGGATATTCATATTATTCACGGCTTCTTGAATATGATCACTTTTGGAAGAATTCCTAGTCTCCAAGGAACCTCCAATTTGAGGCTTTACAAATGTAAAAATTAAACTTATTAGTTATTAATTAGTTATCCATTGATTATCCATTTTTTAAGTGGATAACATGGTTCTTATCCATATTTGTTCCTTTTTAAAAAAGTTTATTATTTAATTAATTTTTTAATGAATAATATAAGTGGATAATTGTTTTCTTTTAACTATTTTGCCACCACTAATCATTTGTAACACTTTCATCTAGTTATTTGAAAAGAAAACAAAACATTTTAACTAATACTAAGGAGTCAGAATGCAGTTGTTTCAGCAATTATTTCACTTTGATACTTGAACTGTTCAAGTATCAAACACGACTATATATCTGGACTGCTCAAACATCTAGAGGCACTACACATTTGATACTCGAACTTAGTAGGCGTTTGGACATAAAAATTGTAATTTTTTTTAAAAAAATAATATTTAGAGTTAAATTGAAAAATGATATTTGAAATTTGAAATTATGTTTGGACATGCATTTTACTTTATAAAATATTGCAGTTTTGTGAGCGGGGAAAAAACTTTTTCTGAAAATTCTGAAAAAGTGGTTGATTTTTGAAAAATTTATTTTCGAAAAATTTCTAAAAGCTTGCAAAAGTTTATGGACAAACACATTTTTGAAAAAAAAAAAGATTTTTTTTGTATGTACAAAAGGGGCCTTAATACAATCCTAACTTACAAAACTCAACAAAGCCAAAACTTTACACAGTTTATATACTACTCTATATAAAAGTGTTGTATGATTTTAGAAAGTAAGTAACCACATTATTTACACAATAGGGATTAAAGTAAATCATGCCGTAAAAGTGAAAACATTTCAACTATTTTTACACCCCCCCCCCCCCCGCCCCCCCCAAAAAAAAAGAGAAATTCTTTCAGCCATTAAACGGAGTTTTTATTGCAGAATCCTACGTAGAAAAAGCACTGAAATTTAAACATATTTTTCCCATAGAAAATGAAAAAAACTTTCACATGAGGCACTACACATTTCATACTTGAACTTAAAACAATCTTAACTTACAAAACTCAAAGAAGCCAAAACTTTACAGTATACTACTACATAAAAGAGTTGCATGATTACAGAAAGTAATTAATCAAGTAACCACATTATTTACACACTAGGGATTAAATTATGTTGTTTAATCGAAATTCTTGTTGAGGTTTTTTATTTAAGATGAAATAGTCTTAAAATGAGGGTGAATGGGAAATGGGGGGAAAAATAAAATTTTTGAGTAAAATTTTGAGTTTCCCCCTCTTGACAATGAGACATTGTCCCATATTGGAAGAGGAAAAGATTTTTGGTGGGTATATATATAATTGATCTTCTTGTAGCTCTTAAAGAGTTAAGAAGAAAGCAAGCCTCGCGCCGTTGTCGTCGTCGTCGCTCGGCTCGGCTTCGGTTCGGCTACGGCTACGGCTTGGGCTTCGTTCTGCATAACCTTGGGTACTAGGAGGGGATTAAATTCCTTAAGGAAACACTGTGAATTCAGTGGGCTCGAATTAATTATTGTTTCATTACGATAACTTATATTTTACAGAATTATTATTTACAAATACAACAATATTGGCGGGACTAACAATCTTAAGGAATTTAATTATTTATTTCTGTATTTGTGTTATTCTTATTATTCTGCAAACTAAAACCTTTGTGGTTTTGTGTACTCCCGTTTTGGAGAGTAAAGCCTTCGTGGCGTTTTGTTGGAGATTAAAATCTACGTGATTTTTACTCCAGTTTGAAAATGTTTGTGTCATTCTTTTACAGGAAAAATGATGACTGAAAACGAAAACCAAGTTGTTCCGACGGTGACTGCCAACGCATCGACAAGCCGAACACCGGCAGAAAAACCCGAAAAATTTTCCGGAATTTATTTCAAGCACTGGCAGCAGAATATGTTCTTCTACTTAACTACGTTATATCTACAGAAGTTCATCAAGGAAGATGTTCCTGATCTGCCAGATAAAACTCCAGAGAATGAACGCTTTATCGTGCTTGAAGCGTGGAAGCATTCTGATTTTTTATGCAAGAATTATATTCTTAGCGGACTGGATGATAATCTGTATAATGTATACAGTGGCATGGAGACGTCAAAAGAATTGTGGAATGCACTTGAAAAGAAATATAAAACTGAAGATGCCGGGATGAAGAAATTCGTTGCCGCAAAATTTTTGGACTACAAAATGGTAGATAGCAAGTCTGTTATTACCCAAGTCCAGGAATTGCAAGTGATTATTCATGATCTACTTGCTGAAGGTCTTGTCATTAATGAAGCATTCCAAGTAGCAGCAATGATTGAGAAGTTGCCTCCTTTGTGGAAGGACTTCAAAAATTATTTGAAACACAAACGAAAGAAAATGTCCCTTGAAGATCTCATTGTTCGGTTGAGAATCGAAGAGGACAATAAAGCTGCTGAAAGGAGAGGCCGTGGAAATTCAATAATAATGGGAGCAAATATTGTTGAAGATAACAAAAAGAGGAATAAGGCTTCTGGTCTGAAATACAACCCAAGCAAGAAGCGGTTCAATGGAAACTGCTACAACTGTGGAAAAATCGGACACAAATCTACGGAGTGTCGTGTTCCGAAGAAAGACAAGAAAAGGGGTCAAGCAAACATGGTAGTAAAGCATGATGATGTTGATAACTTGTGTGCCATGCTTTCTGAATATAACTTGGTGGGAAATCCTAAACTGTGGTGGTTTGATTCTGGAGCCACTCGCCATGTTTGTGCAGTTAGAGAAGCTTTTACTACTTATGCTCCTGCTGGACCCGGAGAGACAGTTTATATGGGAAATGCTTCAACAGCAAAAGTTGAAGGATATGGGAAGATATTTCTGAAAATGACTTCTGGCAAGGTCATGACTTTGAACAATGTCCTTCATGTTCCCGAAATGAGAAAGAATTTAGTCTCTACTGGACTTCTTGTTAAGCACGGTTTTAAGTGCGTTTTTGTGTCCAACAAGGTTGTCATAAGTAAGAATGAAATATTTGTAGGAAAAGGTTACCTCACCGAGGGCCTTTTCAATCTAAATATAATGGTTGTGGAAAACAATAATAATATTTCAGCTTCTTCTTACTTACTTGAGTCAAATGATTTATGGCATGTACGTTTGGATCATGTCAATTATAAAACCTTGTGAAAAATGATTAACTTGGAAGTACTGCCTAAGTTTGAATGCGCAAAATCAAAATGTCAAATATGTGTGGAATCTAAGTATGTTAAACATCCTTATAAGTCAGTTGAAAGGAATTCAAATCCTTTAGACTTAATTCACATAGATATTTGTGACATGAAGTCAATACCATCCCGCGGTGGAAAGAAGTATTTCATAACTTTTATTGACGATGGTACTCGATATTGCTATGTTTACTTACTGAATAGTAAAGATGAAGCGATAGACGCATTCAGGCAATACAAAAATGAAGTTGAAACACAACTTAACAAGAAAGTAAAAATGATAAGAAGTGATAGGGGTGGTGAATATGAATCTCCTTTTGAAGAAATATGTTTAGAATAAGGAATTATTCATCAAACAACAGCCCCTTACACTCTCCAATCTAATGGGATTACGGAAAGAAAGAATCGCACATTAAAAGAGATGATGAACGCGTTGTTGATAAGTTCTGGTTTGCCACAGAACTTGTGGGGGGAAGCCATTCTTACGGCTAATCGAATATTAAATCGAGTGCCCCATAGCAAAACACAATCCATTCCATATGAAAAATAGAAAGGAAGGAAGCCCAACTTGAATTATTTTAAAGTGTGGGGGTGTTTGGCAAAAGTGCAAGTTCCTAAACCCAAAAGGGTAAAGATAGGACCGAAAACCGTTGATTGTGTTTTCATAGGATATGCGACAAATAGTAAAGCATATCGATTTCTGGTTCATAAATCAGAAAATCCCGACATTCATAATAATACGGTTATAGAATCAGATAATGCTGAGTTCTTTGAAAATATATATTCGTATAAAAAGGAATGTGAGTCGTTTGGTAAAGGATCTAAACGACCCCGGAAAGAAACAAAAGAAAGTATATGTAATCAGGAGGATCCAAGACGTAGTAAACGTCAAAGAACGTCTACTTCATTTGGACCATATTTTGTGACTTTCTTATTAGAGAATGAGCCTCAAACATTTAAAGAAGCTATGACTTCTTCCGAATTATTGTTTTGGAAAGAGGCAGTCAATAGTGAAATAGAATCCATATTGAACAACCATACATGAAAATTGGTTGATCTTCCTCCTGGAAATAAACCTTTGGATTCTAAATGGATTTTTAAGAGAAAAATCAAAGATAATGGCACTATTGATAAATTCAAGGCAAGACTCGTAGTCAAAGGGTATAGACAACGAGAAGGTCTAGACTACTTTGATACATACTCTCCAGTTACAAGAATTACGTCCATACGGATGTTAGTAGCATTAGCTGCAGTGTATGGTCTTGAAATTCATCAAATGGATGTTAAGACAGCCTTCTTAAATGGAGAGTTGGAGGAAGAAATTTACATGGAACAACCTGAAGGGTTTGTGGTTCCAGGTAAAGAAAAGAAGGTATGTAAACTTGTTAAGTCTCTTTACGGACTAAAACAAGCACCCAAACAATGGCATGCGAAATTTGACCAAACAATGCTGTCAAATGGTTTTAAGATAAATGAATGTGATAAATGTGTATACATTAAAAATGTTCCAAATCACATAGTCATTGTTTGCCTATATGTGGATGATATGCTGATAATGAGTAATGACATTGCCAACATAAATGCTACTAAGCGTATGCTCAATAGCAAGTTTGATATGAAAGACTTGGGAGTTGCTGATTTAATTCTGGGAATTAAGATCCATAAGACTCCTCAAGGTCTGGCATTGTCACAATCTCATTATATTAAGACAGTACTTGAAAAATTCAAGTACTTGGGCTTTAAAGTTGCAAAGACTCCAATTGACGTGAATCTTGCATTAGCAAAGAATAAAGGCCAAAGCATATCACAATTAGATTATGCTCGTATGTTGGGATGCTTAATGTATATCATGAATTGTACACGACCAGATATAGCTTGTGCTATAAGTAAACTGAGTCGATATACGAGCAATCCAGGCCAATCTCATTGGATGGCAATGAAACAAGTTTTGGGATATTTAGAACATACCCAGAACTTTGACTTGCACTACAGTAAATTCCCTGCGGTGATTGAGGGATACTGTGATGCAAATTGGATCACCGGTTCAACTGATTCTAAGTCCACGAGTGGATATGTATTCACTATTGGTGGAGGAGCGGTATCTTAGAAGTCGTCCAAACAAACATGTATTGCCCGCTCTACAATGGAGGCTGAATTCATAGCGTTAGATAAAGCCGGCGAAGAAGCTGAATGGCTCTGGAATTTCTTGAAAGACATTCCATTTTGGCCCAAACCGTTGGCACCAATATGCATACATTGTGATAGTCAAGCGGCAATTGGAAGGGCTGGGAGCGTTATGTATAACGGTAAATCTCGTCATATACGACGAAGACATAAAACCGTTAGGCAATTACTCTCTAGAGGAATTATCACGATTGACTATGTAAAGTCAAGTGATAATGTGTCGGATCCACTTACAAAAGGCCTAACTAGAGAGGTAGTTGAGAAATCATCAAGGGAAATGGGGCTATGGCCGAGAACAAGTCATTGTGGCGGTAACTCTACCTAGAAGACTGGAGATCCTAAGATCTAGGTTCAAGGAGATCAAACAAAGTCATTAATGACGGTTCAACATTGTCAAATAAAATTTTAGTCCGTTCTCGTGATGAGACAATGTTCAGTACCAAGGATAAAGTATTAAGGCTTTTTAATGATTTCTAAATTTGATACGGGGTATATCAAATAGTGTATCTACAGGATGACACGTTTAGGAATCACCTATGTAAGTGTGAAGTGTTAGCCGCTTCAAGGAGAACTTTGTAAGGCCAATTCTCTATGCACTTATGAAACCGGGCGGTGTTCATGGCTGAAACGAACACAACAATGAGAACCAAAGATGGTTAAGGGTTGATTGTGTGACTTATGGTTGTCTAGGTATACACCAAAGATCGACGGTTCAAAGATATCAAATCTACCGATTGACCGAGTATATCCGACATAAGTTCACTACGGAAAGTTCAAAGGGATACCTACTTATCCAGATGCGATTAATCATTGCTTGCAAATCACACAGTTTTTCCATGCATACTTCCGTGATATAGCCATTCCCCATTCATGTGGGGGATTGTTGAGGTTTTTTATTTAAGATGAAATAGTCTTAAAATGAGGGTGAATGGGAAATGGAGGGAAAAATAAAATTTTTGAGTAAAATTTTAAGTTTCCCCCTCTTGACAATGAGACATTATCCCATATTGGAAGAGGAAAAGATTTTTGGTGGGTATATATATAATTGCTCTTCTTGTAGCTCTTAAAGAGTTAAGAAGAAAGCAAGCCTCGCGCCGTCGTCGTCGTCGCTCGCTCGGCTTGGCTTCGGCTACGGCTTCGGATTCGGATTCGGATTCGGATTTGGATTTGGATTTGGTCAAATGATCGATTGATTGATTAATTTTTTGGACCAAATTTATTTGTTAATAGTAAATATTAATGTAAGATTATCCGTATTTGTAACGGATATGTTCCAATCCGTGTATTGACCACCACCTGCAATAGCAGCCGCCTAATGCTCTTCCCACCATGGCCAAGTGCTTGCTCCACAAACAAGCTAGTGCATGCTCCACAATGGAGGGTGGAGGGTCGTTCATCTTCAAAGCTGACTGCTATAAATATGTGCATCAGCTGTTGAAGAAAGACACACAAACACCAAAGTGAAAACGCTCAACTTTGGCTATACATTGCACTCCTTCCTCTTAGCATTTCCATACGATTTTCTGAGTTTCTACTCATTTGTTTTGCATTGTTTTAACTTCAAACAAAGCAACTGTAAGTGTGATTTGCTACCGAACTTTGTGTTCGCTGAAACACTGGGGTTTGAAGTACCGCTACATCAGTGTGTGATTCGTTCTATCCTGGGAGGAAATAATCCATAACCTTGGGTACCAGGAGGGGATTAAATTCCTTAAGGAAATACTGTGAATTCAGTGGGCTCGAATTAATTACTGTTTCATTACGATAACTTATATTTTACAGAATTATTATTTACAAATACAACAATATTGGCGGGACTAACAATTCTTTCAGCTATTTCAACCACAAAACAAAAAAAACAGAGAAAATTAACTCAGAAGCTTTTATCAATACTGTATATGAGTTAACGTGGGGTTTCTCTCTCTCTCTCTCTCTCTCTGTAACGACCCAAAACCTAACCCGTCGTGATGGCGCCTATCGTGATACTAGGCAAGCCGACATATCCAAAACACTTTTAACATTTAACAGAAATGAATTAATATATTTAAAAATAAACGGAGTCTTTCATAAAAATGGGGTAAAACCGAAAGCATAAGTGCGGAAAACAAAATAGCCCGACATTGGGGCGTCACTGAGTCATGAGCATCTAGATATCCAGTCTAATACAAACAATGTCTAAGTATCAATACAGAAAAGAAAGAAAACATAGAAGGAGAGACAAGGTCTGTGGACGCCGCCAGCTACCTCGTAGTCTCCGATACTCGATCGCGCACGAACTCAACGACCTCCGTGATCAAACATACCTGGATCTTCACATGAAGTGCTGGGTGTAACATGAGTACAACCAACTCAGCAAGTAACATAAATAAATAAGGAACTGAAAAGGTAATGACGAGCTATACTATACAGTTCATTTTCAATAATTTCAGCAAGGAATAGACATGTTTTCAAATCCGACAGTTCAAATCAAATCAATTTTATTGAGTTAAAGTGCAGGTAAATCCGGATATAGAATCTTTCAGAAATTTCACGACAATGACAGATAGCAACTAAGTGATCAACAAATGAAAAAGCAAGTACAACCTCTCAGGGCAACAGTCACTCAACTCGTTATAACAGCTCAATCACTCGGGTCTCATCCCTTAGTACTCATACTCAATAGGTACATGCGCTCACTGGGGGTGTGCAGACTCCGGAGGGGCTCCTTCAGCCCAAGCGTTATATCGCTACGGCGTGCAACCTGATCCCATATAAATAGCCATAAGGCTCGTTGTGGCGTGCAACCCGATCCATATATATACATCCCGGAGGCTCGTTGCGGCGTGTAACCCGATATCCATATATACAGCCCTAAGGCTCGTTGCAGCGTGCAACCCAATCCATATACATACATATAGCTCACAACTCGACACTTTGACCCTAACTCAGTCACCAACATCTCTAGTCTCTCGGGCTCTCTGAAATCATAAAGATCAGCCCAAACAAAAATAACATAGTGTATCAACAAGAATCAAGAAGAGACTGAGATATGATACGCAAGTAAAATCATGATTGAGTACAAGACAACAATTAACAAATACTTCAACAAGTACTCGACCTCTGCGGGTCCCAACAGTACCATCACATAGCCTAAACATAATTTCTAACATGATTGCAGTCAAATTTCTATAACACAAGAGAACAGGTAATTAACAATAGGCTATTCGACTTTACAGTCTCACAGGACGGACCAAGTCATAATCCCTCACGGTGCACGCCCATGCGCCCGTCACCTAGCATGTGTGTCACCTCCAAAATAGTCACATCATACCAAAAATTCGGGGTTTCATACCCTCAAGACCAGATTTAAAACTATTACTTACCTCAAACCGCGCAAAATCCTACTCCGCAATGCCCTTTCCCCTCAAATCAATCATCAAACGCCTCGAATCTAGCCACAAGCAGTACGATGTAATTAATATAAGCTAAAAGAATCAATTTCACAAGAAAAATACGAAATTATAATCCGAAATCGGCCCGAACCCGGCCCCGGGCCCACGTCTCGAAATCCAACAAAAGTCACAAAATCGAAAGCCCATTCACTCACGAGCCTAACCATACCAAAATTACTCAAATTCGATAATAAAATCCCATTCAAAACCTCAAAATTCTAACTCAAGAGTTCTTCCTCTTTTTTCCCAATTTCTCACCCCAAATCACAAAATAGATGATAAAATTAAAGATGAAATCATGGGATTTAATCAAAACCAAGTAGGAATCACTTACCCCAATCAACTCCACAAAAATCCCTTCAAGAATCGCCCAATTCCGTGTTCTCAAGCTCAAAATATGTAAAATGGGTTCAAACCCTCATTTTTGAAATTAATACTATCTGCCCAGATTTCCTTCTTCGCGAACGCGACCGTCCTCTCGCGTTAGCGTAGGCCAACTCAGACTGCCACCCAGTTTACTCTTCGCGAACGCGAAGCTTTACAAGCTCAACTCATCGCGAACGGGGCCCATACCTCGCGAACGCGTAGACCAAAGACCTGGGGTCCCCAGCTGCCTCATCTCTCTTCGCGAACGCGATACCACTCACGCGTTCGCGATGCACACGCAGACCACACATTCGCGTTCGCGTCCTCTTCTTCGCGAACGCGAAGAACAAAATCTTCCCAGCTCACATTAACCCTTCGCGAACGCGAGGCTCCTCTCGCGAATGCGTAAGAGGAAACAAGAAAATATACACCAGCAGATATGAACCATCAACCAAAGTTCAAAAATGATCCGTTAACCACCCGAAACTCACCCGAGGCCTCCGAGACCTCAACCAAACATACCATCAAGTCCCAAAACACTATACGAACTTAGTCGAATCCTCAAAACATCTCAAATAACATCAAAAACACGAATCACTCTCCAATCCAAACTTAATGAACTTCGAAATTTCCAAATTCTACGAACGATGCCGAATCATACCAAACCACGTTAGATTGACCTCAAATTTTACACACAAGTCATATTCAACATTACGGGCCTACTCCAACTTCCGAAATCGGAATCCGACCTCGATATCAAAAAGTCAACCCCCGGCCAAACTCCCCAAAAATTCGACTTTCGCCATTTCAAGCCTAAATTAGCTACAGACCTCAAATTCACAGTCTGGACACGCACCGAAGTCCAAAATTACCCAATGGAGCTAACAGAACCGACGGAACTCCATTCCGGAGTCGTCTTCACACAATTCCGACTACGGTCAAAATCTTAAGACTTAAGCTTCTGTTTGAGAGATTAAGTGTCCCAAATCACTCTGAAACCAAAAACAAGACCTCCCGGCAAGTCATATAAGCAGAAACAGATACGGAAAAAAATAATAAATAGGGGATCGGGGCTAATACACTCAAAATGACCGGTCAGGTCGTTACACTCTCTTTCACACACAATATACAAGAAAAAAACAGAGAACGAAGAAAGAAAGAAATAAAAAAGAAAAGATTCATGAAATTACCATTGGCAGCCATTGAAAGAAATAAGAAAAGAAAGTGTTGAGCAATTGAAAACAGAGCAGCAGTAAACAAGTGTTAAAAAAGCAGCCCTTTTGAACTTTTGATGAAATTTTAGATGAAATTGAGAAGCAATTCTGGAGAGCAAATGTATTTCTGGGTTTGGATTCGAGAGAGAAAGAGAGAGGGGAAGAGGACGAATGCAGTCTTTATTTATAGTTTAGCTTTCAGTATACATTTTTTAACCATAGATAGACTAGTCAACTAGGTGTGGTTAGTTTAACTTAGCCTAGGCAGTTACATTATAGTTAGTTAGTTGTAGTTGATTTCATTTTTGTAGTTAGTCGTTACACTGAATTCATCAAAGTTTATACCGTCTAAATTCGTTAATCACACTTAACATAACTACTATAAATAGGCTTAAGTTACAATGTGAGTAAAATTTTATTATATCACATGAGCAAGAAATACAAAAAATAATTTTTGTATAAAACAAAATCTTTCTTGAATTTCAATTTTTGATCTATTATTTTACTAGTGTTTAACCGTTTCTTTCAGAATTATGCACATTTGAATATAATAATCAAAATTCTAATCGAGAATTGAATTCAAATACGATTAAAGTATATGAATTGTTAATATAAGTTAAAGCTTAAATTTGCATTTGCTTAAATTAAATATAGAACATTAAATCAAACTCTAGTTAGAGGAGAAAAATGTCTAACAACAAAGTAATAAAATTGTACTACTTTGAAACTCATTAAACATTGAATTCTTAAACAAATAATTTTAATTACAGTTCAAGTTGTACATAAAGTAGATTTCATGTGTAAAATAAAAAAGAATTACATGATTAACTGAGGCAATCGAGCTGAAGCTTTGACCGAGCTGAGTTTGACCAAGTCGAGCTAAGCTTTGACCGGAATGGAGCTGTGCCGAGCTCGAGCTCTTTTGAAACGAGACGAGCCAAGTCGAGAACCGAGCTAGCCCAACACTCGGTCCAAGCTTACTTACCTTTAACTAAGCTAACATTTGGCTATAGATTCCCAAATTTATTTTGAAAAATCTGATTTGGGTAAAATTTGGTTTGAAGATGAAAATGTGTTTGGACATCAGTTTTCAAAACATATTTCCCAAATTTATTTTGAAAAAACATGAAACATGACTTATACCCACAAGTTCTAAAAACTATTACAAATACCCAACGATACCATTATCAATAACATTCATTATATTATCGCAAACCATAGTCCTGAACATAAATAAATTTGGTACAAAATTATCATTTTTATAATAAACTACATGATACACTATCAGATGGTCGAGAGGACGAAACAACATTGTTACAAAATAATAAATGGTGGACTCTTTTATAAAATACAAAAAGTTTGGGATAATTTTTTAAAAATGTAATAGTGATATTTTAGCCCAAAACCAGTTATATTTGGGATTTTGCCAAAATTTAAGCAAAATCTATGGCCAAACATGTATTTGCCAAATAAAACCCAAATTTATTTTGTCAAAATCTATGGCCAAACGAGTTCTAAAAGCGGAAGAATCTTGGACAAGTTATACATTTGACCAATCAGCCAAAAAATAATTATAATTACTAGCCGAATATAAAAAAAATATGTATAGTATGTATATTATACAATAATATACAAAAAAATATACATTTTACGTGCTATTATTTTTAGGAACTCCGAAGCATTTCTTTGCCATATCACCACATTCAATAGTGTGCAGGTTCTTGAGAAACTATTATAGTTACGTACAAGATGGAGGACGTAGCATTCACTAATTATGCAGGTTGATTGACAGAAATGACCTTGTAAGGGGCTGGTCTTAGCCAAATGTCCCTAAAATTGACCATATTTTAAAAATGACAGCTAAACCTGCTCTTAGTTATTGTTCTTCAGCATTTCTCGTACAGCTTATATTATATTTACTCTATCTATATGCTAAGTTGTTCATTAAAGTCTATCTGATTGGTATAATTTCTTTGTGTTATTTTAACAAAGTGTTTTTCGAATTTGCAACTTCAATTTCGATAACACAACCCCAAATCTGCTCCAAATGATATCAAATTTAAAACAAAGCTTCGAAATACCAATACAAACAATCCTCAATCACCAATTTAGTCAAATAACACCAAATCAAAAAGATCACTTTGTCTTCTTCAACACTTCCTAAAGTCCAACACTGGAATTTTGGGCTTTTTATAATAAATCACTAAATCGGTATTTCAACTAAAAATTTAAATATAAATTATAATATTCAAACGATTTTAACAATAATGGATTGTTAACCTTTTACTTTTCACCACCAAATAAGAAATTCAAGCATTAAATATTGAAGAACTCTAGTGTTCAAGAAAAAACCATGAACATTTTGCTATGACAGTAAAAAACGGGGACACACCTCCAAGATCAGTCCCATTGGGGACATACTGTGCAATTTTTTTTTTTTTTTTTTGATAATCGCGATGTCCGGGCTAGCTTGCGCGCACCTCGACTAATTTCACGGGATACCTGCCAGGTACCAGGTAACTCTATCCACCAAGGCTTGGATAGATGGAAAGAAATCACCTAGTATTTGCCTCCGTTGAGATTTGAACCTGAGACCGGTTCTCACCCGCTTCATTGGCCACTAGGCCACACCTAGGTGCACATACCGTGCAATTTTTTGAGTTATGCAATCAACCCTGCTTGAGCCACTATAGACCATCCAGAAAGCTGTGAAGAATTATCTTACGATTGCAAACAGTGACCCATCTGTGTGGCTATACAAAAAACAATGAGAAAAGCAAATGAATGTCACACAGAACATTTTCAGTAGCAATTTATTGTTCCTGTGCAGCGAACTAATTCGTCGCATTTTGCCAAAAGCTAATGTCCTGAGACAAATGCAAAACATGAAAGTAAAAACATTGCAGCATTTCCAAGAGAATGTGAAGCATTGAACCACTAACACATTCACAGTAAGGGTAAAAGCAAGTAGTGACATCAACATCATGAAAAACCATACCGAATCCTTTCTTCTCAAAGTATCAATAGAAATAGTGAGGACTGACTTACAAATATTTCCTCTGATGTTTATCCGGTCGTCAAATCTACTGTTTGCAGCACTTCTCTAAAAACGTTCTGGCAATTCCCAAACCATGAAAAAATGAAGATAAAGACCAAACAAGGAACCACCAAGCAAAATGAATCTTGAAACAGTTACAAATTTATAAATGCTGTATTTTGGAACTCAACTTAAGCATATATGTATGCGCATATCCTAAAAAAGGGCTTTTTGCACAAAAGAGGCTTACCAATCTTCTATTAAATGGAATTTACTAAAACTGAGATTGATTAACGGATGGCCTTAAACGTTCCAGTATCTTATAGATCCTCATTCAGTGCTCTATCCTTTTTTAGACGCAAGTTATAATGACTTTAGCAAATAGAATCAAGCACAAACAGACTTTGCTTTCACCCTCCCTAGAACCAATGGTCCTTTAGCTTTGTTTCGTAGTTCATCCTCCCTCCAAAATATCTTCCTTCCTGGGATCGTGGTCGCGTGCTTATCCAGAGCATCTGCGTCCCATTTTCCTCTCTGAAGCAGTGGAGAACTTGTATTCCTCGTTGAGCTACCTAGTCTTGAATCAGCTGTACTGCCTTCTTGAGCTGCCAAGGAGTCTTTGCTTTACCTTGAATCATTTGGACCACAATCAGAGAATCCATCTCGAGGAGTGAGGCTGCTAAAAGGTTGATCACCGCACTAGCTGATCCCAAATAGAGCAGACTGAACTTCACCACTTGGGAATGAGATATTGACCTCCTTGAAGCCAAAGAACAAGAGGCTTTGTTGATGGCTCATCAACTGCCTCAAAGAACCAAAAAAAAACTTTTCTCAGATTCCTCATTGACAATGATAGTCTACTGAACCACAAAGTTTAAAAAATCGTTATAAAACAGGAAAACCAACATAGTGTTTTCCTTCATCAGGCATTATTATGTTTTCAATCTACTCATATGAAGGTGATGCATTATATTATATTGGGTTAATACACATTTTGCCCCAACTTACACAGAAATGCTTTGATTTTGTTAACACTAACTTGCCTTAGTTTGAGATATTACACTCACCTCCATTGTGAGAAAAAACCAAAGGCATGAATCTGTACCAACGGTTGGAGCCTTGCACCAAACGAATAAAATGAGAAAAGTGGAATAAAAGCATTAAAAAGTATGAACAGAGAAAGATATTTGTACAAAATTGGCCATTCCCCTCCAACTATATATAGATCTTCATCCATCCAACTTTATACGTGAATATTCCGAGCCATGACTTCCTTTAGTATAAGTCTCAAACGAAGCTAAGACTCATCTGTTTCATTTTGTTTTTGATTGGTTAGAAGCTAAGGCTCTGATTCTAGTCTTTTTTTTTTTTTTTTAGAATTTTCAAGATAGAGTACAATCAAGGATCAAATAAATGATTTAACATAAATAAAAAGAAAGAAGTCCATAAAAAAAAAATCAAAGTTTGAAGTACATAGAATACTCAGAAATTGTCATTAAAAGAAGTACAAATCAATACTAGACAATAACCAAGACGAGTAATCCATAGTCTACAGAAGACGTGGCCATTGATGCCACTCATAAGCAAATAATCTGTAGTGCTGTGTTTTCCACCAAGGTTCTCCAAAATCATACACAAGTTGTGCAATATCCGTTTCCAAGTCATAAGAAATAACCTTGCCTCTTACTTCCAAATAAAAGATGTGAGGAACAGCAGGATGAATAACCATGTTCCGCACCTCAACACTAAGAGAGCCTGTAAGCCCGAAAGCCTTGACACGGAGAGTGTCGCCTCCAAGTCCAAATGCCTCCGGACATTGCATCACTGTAGCTGCGACTTCTGCATCGTACTTCCTAACCCATACTACTGCATCTCGACTACGAATATCGCTCTCGAGGCGCCACACGGTAATGGCATCCCCACAATTCAATGCAAAATAGAGAGCCCCACCAGATAATCCAAGATAACAACTTTCTCCGAACACCATCTCTTCAGGCAATTCCAAAGTCCAGAAACACTTGTAGACACTATCATAAAAAGTGATCTGTCCACCTTGATCAAGCCAACAAAATACTCCATCAATGACACCGGCTGCTGCAGCTGATCTAAATATCCCATCCCAATTAAAAGGGTTTAATCTAAGAGGTACATCCAGAGTTAAATTATTGGCAGTCCACACATTTGTCTCAGAAGAGAAACATTCTATTGTTACACTGAACTGTAGCTTATCAAAACGACGAGGTATTTCATAACGAACTATAGTAAAGGAGATGACGTCTTTATCAGAGTCGTCTACCTTACAGCTAAATCCAACAGCTGTGCCGTTCTCCATGCAGATTTGAGTTTTAGGCAAAGCCAAATGCTGCCTCGTAGCAGGATTATAAACATAATAAACCCTAGGGCTTCTTCTATGTTTAGTACAAAGAAGAAAACCATTGGATGATGCAACAATATATACTTTCCTGTTAAGAAAATTAACTGACTCGTCTAAATCAATGTTTTTCAATGATGATTCCTTTGATTCGGAGAAGAAGCCAATTTTGGAAAGTTTTCGGGTTTGATAAAAAATACCAATTAATTCGGGCTGAGGCCTCCATCGTCGTGAACGGCAGCTATAACTTAAAGATGAATCAGAAATGTACTTTCGCCAGCTCCTGGATACACATTTAAACCTAGCTAGAGATTTTGAAGGCAAACGATGTAATATTTCCATTTTGATATCCTCAGACAGCTCACGTTTATCACACAATTTCCGTAGACGTTTCACCATAATCACAATCAAATTCACTCAAATTTCAGAAGCTGTGGTTATAGAGTGAATTGAAACAGAAAATTAACCTCGGTTTCAATACAGAATTGTGTCGCCAAAATGAGATTTTTATACAGAAAAACAAATCCAAATTTCTCTGGAATTCGGAATTGCTAAAACCTGATTCCTCTGGGATTCAGCAATTTAATGGGAATCGGAATACTCAAATCCAAATTTCTCTGGGATTAGGAGCCCCTAGACGATGCAATATTTCCATTCTCTTTTTGCTTTTTAAATTACTTTTGGAATGTTTTCAATAGAAGATTCGTCTCAAATTATCTATCTCATTTCTAAAAATAATTAAATTTTCCTATTTTATCCATTATAATAAGTATTTTTGAAGATTGAGATAGCACAAAAAACAGAACAAATATTCAATAAAGAAAAATTATATCTTAAAGCACAATTAAGAATAAAATAGTCCAAAATCTCTTCTAATTAATGGTTTCTTAAGGACAATATAAAAGAGATATAAATGTAGGTTAGATTCATGAAAAATAAATTAAAATTAACAAATATTTTAGTTGGGACGGTCCTCTTATTAATTTACCTTATTGGACAATCTTCTAATCGTGAGATTGAATGGAATATTTCGATCTCCTTCCAGATCAAACGATGCTAACACCAAATATATCACTTTTTTTTCCCTATTACAAATTATTTTAAACCAAAACAAAAGAAATTATGGGTCCATTAATTAATTATTTGTCTAAATTTTCTTTTGGGTTGGTGAGATGTACTAGCTGTTATTTAAGAATTAGTCAGTACGTCATGAATTTCAGTTTTTCAGGAAAAAATGTCTTGAGTTTAAAAATTTTAGTTTAAAATTTTAGGACAAAATAAGTATTGGCTAATCTCTAAATAACGTCTTTGAGAATGACTATCTGTGCACTTGTCTGATGTACTAGGCCAAGGTTATTGTGCAACATACTTAAACAACGCTCGAAAATTCCAATAATAAAGATATTACAAAAGCTAAATTTCTATTGTATGATTAATGAGTCGCGAATTAAATATCAATTTGATAAAAATATATACTTCATATTAGCCGAAGGCAAGAACGGTAAGTTTCATGTCTAACACGATGTTTTTGGCTACGCCATGCAAAACTTCATTGAAAGGAATTAAAAAAAAAAGAAAGAAAAAGAAATGAAGAGAGGTATAATAAGGGTAGATAACATCTAGGAAGCCAAACAAAAAAAAAAGGAACAAAGAAGCAATTATTTTACTCTTTTCAAGTTATGATTACAAAAAAGAATCGCGTTTGCTCCACCAAATCAAAAGTTTAGATTGTACTAAGGCTATCCAACGGCCCGTCCGATCCCCTCCTAGTTGACTTAAATCTAAACGGGATGGGCTCATGTTAAACGGTACACGGAATGGGACGAGATGCCCATTTCATCCAGTTTATCCCGTCCCATTTATCCCGTTTAGTGAAACGTCTCGTCCCGTCTCGTCTGTCTCGCATTTTTTTTTTTTTGAAATATAATCATCGGGCAACGACCTCCATTGCAAGTTTAGTCGTTCCCAATGGTATATTTTTAGAATTTCTGTTGTATTTGGTAATTATAAAACAAATCCAACTTATGCACCAGCCATTAATGAAGTGATTGCAAAATTTAAAAAGTATTTTTTCCCTATTCCCCAAGTTTATTTAATTTCTACTCTACTTAACCCATCTTTAAAATTAAGAGGTGCAAAGGGACTTGTTCGTACAATTTATGAGAATTTAGCAATTCAAGAAAATGAACAACCATCTCTCGAATACTGCCAAACTAACATATATTCTTATGCTAGATCAGTGCTTGATAAATATAAATTTATGGAAACAATAGGTGGTGAAACTGCTCCTTCTACTTCTAAGGTTAGAGTAGAAATTCTATGGGAAGGTATGGATGATAGTTTTGATTCCTGTATTGATGATGAACTTGATTCTTATCTTAATCAAGGATTGGAAAGTATTAAAGACGAAGAAGACAACAAACAACTTTTGGCACGGTGGAGGGAGCGTGGCAAGGCTTTTCCAACACTTTCAATAATGGCCTGAGATATCCTGGCTATTCAAGCATCATTAATAGCATCGGAGAGTGCTTTTAGCGCGGCAAGATTTTAAATCGGAGATCATAGACATTCATTAGTGGAGGACAACCTAGAGATTTCCGTATTATTTAGAGATTGGATTAATTCAGAAAAAAGAAATCTTAGTTTTGAAAAATTAACCACTAGGGAAGAAGAAGAATACAATGAGATACTTAACACTAGGAGTGATGCCGACATGAAACTCATGGAACATCAATCAACATTGCCAATTTCAGAACAATGTCCGAGAGAAATTATAGATAAGTTACAACGAAACTATATATGAGCTTACAAATATTAGTATGATAATTTGTAAAGAGGCCTAGTTCAAACAGAACCCTTCCTAGAAGCTGGCTGCGTAGATTAGGTGTTATTCAAAAATAATTATATTTGTATGTGAAATTTAAAAATTCTATTAATAAAATAAAAGTCTCTAAGTCTTGAATTTTTTTATGAATAGTCTTACACTCTTACTTAGTTACTTAATGGCTTGAAATTATATTAAATAAATTACAACTCTATTTTAATTCCTAAATTATTTCATTACAAGTCTTTTGTTTTAATATTTTATAAATCTTCACTTAGTTTCCTAATTTTCTTATAATTTATTAAGTTTTAATTTTATTAAATAAGTCAAAAAATTAGCCGTTGCAAATTTTAAAAACTTAGTCATTGTCAAAAAACTAGTCGTTGCCAAACTTAATGCTTAAATGAATAATTTTATTTTTTTAAAACGGCCTACTTAAGGCCCGCGAAACTATCCCGTCCCGTCCCATTTGTTAGCGGGATGGGATGGGCCTACCGTTTTGTCCCGTTTATCCCGTCCCGTTTAGGCCCATCCCGCCACCGTCCCGGTTAAATATCGTCCCGTCCCGTTTATTTGGTCCTATCTCGTTGGACAGCCTTAGATTGTACCGAGTTCCTAATGGATTTCTTACTTAAAAAAACTCGGCTAATCACCAATAAGAATTATGGTGGCTTGGTAAGTACTCTTTTATCCTTAACCAGAGGTCTCGAGTTTGAGCCCTGGGTATGGAGTTGTCTTTGTTAAGGAACACTTTACCCCCAATGTAGGACTTCGCGGCGCGAATCCGGATTTAGTCGGGTCCTAATATGAATACCGGACACCGAATGAGAAACTAAAAAAAATCGGCTAATCTTAAATAACTAGCACACACAAAAAATTGCACTAGCTCGATCTGAAAACTTAGTTTTATGTTTTTTTATTTCAATTTCATAGTTATAACTAAATTTTAGTCTGCAATGCATTTTTAATCACCAGAAAACTATCATATATTTCAAAAAGTTATAATTAATATTCAAGAAATTTATTATTTTCTTGTATTCATTATTTGGCCTTTTAATTAATAAAAAGGGTTCATAATTTCCTTGTATTGACAGTAAGAATGCAATAATTCTCCTTTTTTATTTTAATTTTTTAATTTCAATTTCCTCAGTTCTTAGTAGAGCTTTGCCTAATATTTTAGGACTTTGAATTAAATCATTCAAATATTTCTATTAGTAAATAAAATATATGACAACAAGATCAGATGTTGTGGATTACAAATGCATGGCTAACATCTCGTTAATTTGAAATAACACTAACCAATATAACAAAATATTACTAATAGATATTATGATATGGAGCTGTAAGCTTTATGCCTCGTTAGATACTATAGCTATAAACTATAATTACGAAAACAACAAAGGTGACACTGATTTTTCATACATGAAATTCTATTTTATAACTCAATTGATCTAAAATCTCTCCCTAATGCAATGAGAGTTGGACAACCCGAACTTTATACAATTTGTATGCAAACAACCTATTATATGCAATTAAGTTAGCATGTACGTATGCAAAATACCTCTCCGATATGTGAAAAGGACTCATTTTCTTTATGTTCAGATTATGAATGCAAATTAAACTAATGCATATGACAAATAAATTGCAAGAATGTATACTATATGAGAGCATGACTCCTCCTTAAACTACTGCCTACGACCTACGGACTCTCCTATACGGACATCGGATCGTAGAGCGTAAAAAAAATACTAACATATCTACTAAATCGACTCCAAATCACACTATGGAGTCTCCTCCTTAGACCGTGTTGGGTGTACTCCTCTTCGTTGTGATATCAGAAGAGGTTCGGCTCGTATATGGTAGCATCCGACCAAAGCTCAAATAAGTCGCGACTCTTTAGTATGAGTTTGCTCTCGAGCACGTGGCAACAATTATATATATCCACTAATATTCGTTTCAGCTAGCGTAGCTGAAGACAGAAACTTCCATAAAAAGTGAAACGACTAAGATAGAATGATTAATGTAAATATGAAAGCTTATCGGAAAGTAATTATTTTCCTATTTTTGGGCAAAATAACTTATTGCTTGAATATATCAGTATTTTTTGTATTTGGGCAAAAACTGGGTCAACCAATATCTCATGTGTATTTCTAGTAAGTTATTGAAAACCATATTTCATAAAAAAAAATCATATGTTTTCATTCATTTATTGGAAACGGATAGAGAGATTGACCAAAAAAAAAAGAGGAACTTTTTTGGACCGGTCGTGCAATTGTCCACGAAACTAACAACATTGCGAGAATGGTCCCTATATGTACAAACTCGCGTTTAATAATAAATTCGGACCAAAAATACCATAAGGTTTAGCGGCAGAGAAGGCAACAGAAGCAACCAAAATTGGTGAATTGTGACATGGACAAGATATAAAAATAATTGGTAGGATTTGTTGTATTCTACCTAGCTATCATATTACATAGCTTACAAACTTTACCAGGTTGTCGTAAGAGGAAAAAATACGTTAACAAAACGGTAAGACTTCATGTTTTAGTCAAGCTAGCTATCTTATTGAATAACTACAAACTCCATGAGATTGTCATAATTTCTTATTTTTACTAATGATACCTCATTAAACTTATTCCATTTACTCTACGTGATTGTCTTATTACGCTACGGATTGTCTTACAAACTCAATCAGATTATCATTATTTCTAGTTTTCACTAATTGTACCTTATTACTTATTCCATTTACTCTACGGAATTGTCTTGCAAACTCTACCAGCTTGTTATGATTTCTATTTTCTTTTACTAATGATATCTCATTAAGGCTATTTCATTTAATGTACCAGATTATCTTACAAACTCTACGAGCTAGTCATGATTTTTGATTTTCACTAATGAACTTTTAAACTTATTCCATTTACCCTATCATAGTTGTCATACTTTTTTTTCCCATTTATTTATAGCTATGACAAAAAATATATGACTTTTACTTATATTGATCATAGCACTATTGAGCTAAGATCTATCAAAATAGCATGAGCTAGCCAGTTTTCGGATTGATAATCGAAAAATAGCCAGCGTTTACAAATTCATTGAAAAATAGCCACTATTTTAACTTAAACACAAAAAGTTCCAGCATAATATGCTGGATTATGGAGCTCCTATATATTATACTGGAATTTTTCAGGTTTTTAAGGGTGTTTTTGATCAAAATTTATCTTTGCATCAAAAAGAGGCTAAATTTCGATACTTTGGAAACTGTGGCTATTTATTAATTACCAGTTGTAAATCAGATTATTTTTTATTTTTAGCTCTTAGCTCTGCTGTTTACCCTTAAAATTGGATAACAATTAAACTTATAATGTGGTTCTAAGGACACATGATTTCACTTAATACCAATTGATAAATATGAAGATAAATAACATAAGTGAACTATAAAGTAAAGCAAACCAGTGCTAAAATGGAACTCAGCCTTCGAGTTTGGATACCCTCGAACTGATTGATGTAAAAACAATTAAAATATAACAAGCTGATGAAGAATAGTATAAACGAGAAAGATAATTATATTGCTTTGATATCTATGAACAACGTGTCTTACAAATGATTAGAATCCCCCTTTAAATAGTAGAGGAATTTCACTTATGATATAATTCTAATTACAGAAGGAAATCCCATGATTAGCTAATTAACCGTTTCTGAGTTGTTCCATTCCGAGATTTACGCCATGATCCTCGACCAGTCACGGATATCTCGCCTTTATGTTATTGTGCTATCTTCAATCTTGCTCGATGTCTGTATCATTTGGCTTCGATCGCTACTAGCCTCGATCTCGACAGGTACCTCGATTCTGAACTCGGTACCTTATCCTCATGATTTAGTCTGTTCCGTTACTAGGCCATCCTTCGATGCAACCTACCGGTCTCGGTCAAATAGTAAAATTGAATGGGGCCGATTTTAACCGTATACAGATAGTCCCTTCATTTTTTGGAGTGAAATGACAAGAAACGAATTGAGCCTTTTTACCTCGACCTATCATAATGTCATCCTCATGACGTAAGCAGCGGGAGTGACCGAACCTCCCGTTGGTATAGTTCCCCAAGTCATTAATGAGTGTCAGTTGGTGGTCGGCCACTAGTGCCTTTGAACCGTCACCGTGAATCCAATAAATAGACCCCTTCCTCATTGATTCAAACTTTACTTTCACTTCCTTCTAATCTCCAAAGGTTTTACATCTCTTAAGTTCTTCCCTTTTACAAATCTTCAGGTTTTGCTGTTTATCCTTTCTCAAACGTCAAGTCCTATTATCTTCCTCTTCTTCAAACTTCCACAAAAATGGCAAAAACATCGAAAACAATATCACAAAAAAAAGTTGCTTCATCTTCTCAACCGTCCGGCGGGAAAACGCCGGTGGGACCCCGTCTTGAGGAATGCATTCCTAGGGGTGCACATTAAACTCTGATTTCAAGACCGATAAAGTCTCGTCGATTCCTGGTCGATGCGAGCCAATATCGAGGTATATATGCTCGATAACTGAGGGATACCTTAAGCAGGTAAAGAAAGACTGCAACTGGGAGGAAAAAGAGGTAGTGATCCCGACCCCCGAAGAAGACATCACCACCCATGTGGAAGGGTTTCTAAGTGCTTATACTTACCCTTTCACACTAGGCCCCTTCCACCCCGTCATTGTTGATTTTTGCCGTCAATATCAAATAACCCTAAGCCAAATCCATCCTTCATTTTGGCCAATTGTTATTCTGCTCCGATTCTTCGTGAGCAAAGTCGAGGGGCTCCCTTTCACCGTCGATCACCTTATCAGATTGTATAGCCCCTGCCTCTATCGAGGCGGGTTAATAAAACTCCAACGTCGGGCTACCAAAGTGCTATTCTCGAGCATAGATGAGGACAATGATAGAGGATGGATGAGACAGTTCGTTTGAGTGAGGACTTCCGACCTAATCTCAACCGAGAAGATGCCATTTCCTGAGAAATGGAACATGAATCGTAAGTACCGTCTCACTGTTAGCCTCCATGTATTATTTGTTCCTTTATCTATTCTCATTGATGTCTTTTTCCATGATATAGCGGTCGCTTGGATGCCCCGTGCTCTTCCTGACCTCGAGAGCTGAGTTCGGAACCTGACCTCGACCTCTACATACGCCGAGCGCTCATGGCGCGATTTAGCAAAGGGCCGATGGGAGGCCAAGAATCATGGTAAGCCCAATTTTTGTGTATTTGATGATTTGATTAAGATGCCCTTCTTCTACTTATTCAATTTTCTTGTGTACATGCCTTGGCAAGGATGCGGTCATGAGGCCCCCGTCTAGTGAAGAGGAGACTTCGACGCTAGTTTCGAAGCCGACGAAGGATAAGAAGAGAAAAAGGACATCAACCTCTGAGGATCCAAAGACTATGAAGAATACGGTTCGTAAGCCGAAGAAAGACATCGTTGCCTTGCATGCGGATATGATTCAACGGCTAAGGGAGGAAGAATAAGAAGATGAAGACGATGGCTCGGAACTGGTGGCCCGAGTGAAGAAAACCATCGAGGCCCCAAAGGCCGCTGAGTCGGTGGTGGTTGAGGAGATTCCACCTCGAGACGAGGGGGCCTTGGAAAAGGACTCGGGGAAAGTCCCCGAGTCATCGAAGATCGAAGATGCCTCCCGCCGAGATGAGCAAAAGGCAGGTATGTCTGAAGGGGCCGGATCCGAGGTCCTTCGCAGCGGGGAGAACGCCCCAAGTGGCTCATTTGGGGCAATAGATATTAGAGACTCACCGATTCTCCCTGCGTTTTTCTAGGAGGCAATTCGGGAGGCCCAAGCTACGAGGACTCTCAAAGTATATGGGGCCCATAGAGGGGAGGACCCCTTCCGTGGTTACTTTATCGGAGTTGAGGATGCAACTGACCTGAGTGAAGCATCGAGCCTCCTCGATGAGGCTCAACAAGCCTTGAATCGTGTGAGTCTCAACAAACTTTGTCGATATCATACTTAGTTTATTTCTTCTCTTCCTGTCTAATTTCCTTTCTTTTTTCCGTATAGGCTTTGGCACTCCATCAGGAGGTATTTTCAAAGTCCCGAGCAGAGCTGAGCCGATATGAGGCTGACCTCCAAGGGCTCACGGAGGAGAGAAATTCCCTTAAACTTCTTAGTAGGAAAAAAGAAGAGGTGATCAAGGACCTCCGAGCCGAGTTGGCCAAGGCTCACCAAGATCATACTGACCTGATCGAGCAGGTAATGAAAATCTTAAAAGCTCATGGGCTCGATTCGGGAACGGTGGCTAACATTTCAATCTCACAGTTGCAGTAGAAGGTCGATAGGATCGAGCAGTTTCACGATGAGGTAAACATGATGAAGGAAGAGACCTTGAGGTGGAAAGAAAGTATGGACCGCTTTGCTGCTGAGAAAAAAGGCTGCTCGAGCCCAATTGCCATCGGTCGAAAGTCAGCTTCGAGGCATGAAGGAGAAGAGCTCAGCTCAGGCAAAGAAAATAGAGGAGCTCAAGGCTCGGTTGGCTTCCGAACTTGCAAAAGCCAAATTTGAAGCCGAAAAGGCAAAGGACGTGGACGTCTACCGGGCCGATGCTGAAGCCGCTCAAGTCCAAGCGAGAGAGGTAGCTGGGACCGCTCAAACTCGAGCACATTAGATTGCTGAACTTGCCAAATGCCAATCTCGGAGGGAAACCCTCGAGGAGATCCATGCTCGAGGTTTCGATCTTACCGACGGGATAATAAAGGCTAAAAAGCATGAAGTTGATGCTAGAGCACTGGCCTCTTCCAATGATGATGATGATGATGGAAACAAGAGTGGGTCCGAGAATGGGGAGGACCTTGATGGAGAAGAAGTTGCCCCTGAGGAAATTTAGTAGTCTTAGGCTTTTCTTTTTGATTTTTTGTGCGGGACCCTGATCGATCCTTGTAAATATTTTCGTATAGATAAAAGATATTTTTTCTCTTTGACTTATCTTTATTCTATTTCCTGCCTTGTGAAAATTCTATTTCATTCACATTCATGCCTTATGGAGATTTTGCTCATAAGTTTGGGACTTTAGGAAACTAGAATGAAGTCGGACCAGTGTAGTCTTTAAAATCGAGTGAGTACTTGCTCGAACTCGAAGTAGAGTGACCCTTAGGTTTTAGTTGAGTAAGGACGATTTCTCGAACTCAAAAAATAAAATGGCCCTTAGGCTCTTGAATTAGGCCGATATGGCCTCAAAGAATGGCTTTTCTCCTTTTTCGGCTTGAAACATTAATCATAAAAATTTGTCATGCCTTAGCACGAGATAAATTTGTACCCATTAGGTTTTTCGAGGATTGGTGTTATCGAAAACCTTTGTCTTTGTTATGCCTTAACACAAAATTGTCCGGGAGTTCGAACAATTCGCTACCCTTTAGGGTTTTTCTAGGGTCGATATTATCGAGACCCTTAGTAATACAGCCGAGGGTTGCCTTTTTTAACCGGTTTATGAGAATATTTGAAGGCCTGTTTTATAACGGAATTCGGACATCTCTGAACCGTGTTAATTTGGCCGTAGCCTTTAGTTTGGGATTTGCCCCTTAGGCTTGTTTCCCTGCTATACTTTGAACTCGTTCGAAGTGTCAGTCCCCGAGTGGGGTGGCCGTGGCCTATAAAATCGAGGATTGCCTTTTTAAGGTCTTACGATTTCGAGGTTTAGTAATTCGATCATGTCGATATTTTGGACGGCAGTCCCCAAATATAGGGTAAATTGTTTGAACTTCAGTTGTGATCGGCCCTTAAGCCAGTTTCCACAATAGATCATAAGTATGAAATTGTAAAGTATAAATTTCTCTAAGGTATGGAACATTTCGTAAGGAAAAATACTTATTTCAATAGATTATACATGCGTACATGTTTTGCCATTAGGGCTCGAGTAATCTATATGGACACTGTTCATTTGACCGTTTGGTCCTTTATCTATTGAGACCCTGTCGACACGAAGTATTTTCAGGGTGATGCCCCCAAGTATTCGAAGTTGATTGTAAAGGAGCCTCAGATACTGTTGAATTACTCTAAGCTAGCACGAACAATGGTTGCCTCGTTAAAAACCTCCCCGAAAAAACCCATTTGGGACAAAAAACGGTCTAAGGAAAAAAGAGTACAACGCGTGCTTTCAGACCTAAGGACTTTGTATTTGAAGAATCCTTTGGTGTCTTGGATTAAACACCTGCAAATTGTTAGTATAAAATATAAACGTAAATGGAGAAGGTCGTACCTTAGCAGTAATATCGTTTGAGGAGTGATATGTTCCAATTGTTTGGTAATTGTTCGCCGTTCATCGAGGACCTGATACGGTCCCTCCCAGTTCGGGCCAAGTTTTCCTTCGTTTGGGTCTAGAGTATTGAGGGCGACCTTCCTCAGAACCAAGTCCCCGATTTTAAAGTGTCGAAGATTGGCTCTATGATTGTAGTACCTTTCGATCCGTTGTTTCTGTGCGGCCATTCGAACGAGGGCAGCTTCCCATTTTTTATCTAGCAATTCGAGGCTTGTATTCATAGCCTCGTGATTTGACTCTTCCGTTGCATATCGAAACCTGACGCTAGGTTCCCCGACTTCAACCGAGATCAGAGCTTCGACGCCATATACTAAAAAAAATGGTGTTGCCACCGTACTGGATTTTGACGTTGTTCGATACGCCCAAAGGACTTCGGGCAATATTTCTCTCCATTTTTCCTTAGCGTCATTCAATCTTTTCTTTAACTTTTGAATGATGGTCTTGTTTGTCGATTCGGCCTGTCCGTTCCCACTAGGATGATATGGCGTCGACAAGATCCTTTTTATTTTGTGATCTTCGAAAAACTTTGTCACTTTGCTGCCGACGAATTGCTTTCCATTGTCGCATACGATCTCGGCAGGCATCCTTCGATGCAACCTTCCGGTCTCGGTCAAATAGTAAAATCGAGTGGACCCGATTTTAACTGTATACATCTGCTAATCTAGTAGCTTCTCTACCAAATGTGTTTTACCTTATTTAGATTCGAGGACATACGATTATACCTGAAGGGCATATACGTCATTTGACTTGCCTAATAAATAGGCAAAGAGTATTTCGGCAACAAAATAAAAAAAAAATGACATTCTTTACAGATCAAGCAGGCGCGGGGTCAAGCCTTGTAGATAGCGGCCGTCCACGTGTGGAAGGCCGCTATCTATATTCAACTTCGTCCAACGGTCCGAGTTTCAATTTTTCTTCCAAAAGTCAGACACAATGTTTAACTAAGAGTTAAGTCAAACGTCCTCCCCATCATAGTAGTCAGATTTGATAAAATATATATAGAAAAAAAAGTAAATGAAATGACATATATTACATGTTAAAATGCACTAATAATATAATACTCAATTATACTGTTGGTGTATATACATCTAAACTATCAAATATACAGAATGAATATGCTATCATTTTCCAATACAAAGTTAACGAAGAACAAGGTCTAAACAAGGCTAGTAGTGACAATGACAAACAACTTATATATATCGTCACGACCCAAAATCCAAAAGGTCGTGATGGCGCCGGACACTACTATCAGGCAAGCCAACAATAATCAATTAACTTACTTACCCATTTTAGTATTTTTGAAATAAAATTTTTTTTAATAAAATTGTAGAGATAAAACTCATAGAGTAAATGATAAATATTTTTGCAGCTAAATTTCTAAACAATTCACAACCATTCTCAAAACCCGGTGTCACAAGTGCATGAGGATTTACTAGGGAATTAAAATAAAATACAGCATCTGTCCAGAATACAAATTAGACAGAAAAATATAATAACTCTGAAGGAGATTCTGTTAGCTGCGGATCGTAATATAGAATGCAGCTCACCTATGTCTCCACAATTTTTATAACACCTCTGCGCCCACAAGGCCGCTGTACATATATGTACCTGCACAATAAAATATACAGCAAGTGCAGTATGAGTACGAAAACAACGTGTACCCAGTAAGTATCAAGCCTAATCTCGAAGAGGTAGAGACGAGATGGCCGACTATGACACTCACTATGGGTCAATAATATTAAATAATCATAAAAATAGAAATATTTATATCAACGATGATTCACATAATTAACAATAATTTATTGAACCAGTAGAAGTAATTAAATTCCTTCAATTCCAATAATTCTCAGTATAATAATTAAATTCCTTCAATTCAAATAATTTCTAATCTATTAAGTAAATCCTTCAATTTCAATAAAAATTCCAGTTTATCAAATAGCTTTACAAGCTACAATTTAATTTCAATAAATTTCCAATTTATCAAATAACTTTACAAGCTGTAATGAACTGTCCAAGTATCGTATAATTATTATTATTATTAAGCACGATTTCTGCCGAGGACATACGACCCGATCCAGAGTATCGTATACACTGCCGAGGGACGTGCGACGCGATCCATAGATGCATCTATCCTGCCGAGACGTTCGGTCCGCTCCACAAGAAAGGAGGACATTTTCTTATGTGCCTCCGGAAGGAGAGTATATTTATTATAAGATAAATTCGGGAGGAGAACAATTTTTTTTAACAATTAATTGATTTAAACAAAAATTAAGCATATGAGATTTCCATCCTTTAATATCTTTATCTAACAATTCACAATATATTCATATATATCAATTAATATTAATTAATCAAAGAATACAATTTACACAAGTAATACATGCTTTGAGTCCTAAACTACCCGGACTTTAGCATTAATAGTAGCTACGCACGGACTCTCGTCACCTCGTGCGTACGTAGCCCCCACAATTAGCAACAATTATTTAATCTTAATCACCTATGAGGTAATTTCCCTCTTACAAGATTAGACAAGAGACTTACCTCGTCTTGCTCCAATTTAATCCACTATAAGGCCTTTTCCACGATTATCCAACTCTGTCTGGCTCGAATCTAGCCAAAATAATTCGATACAATCACTAAAAATTATAGGAAATAAATTCTATAAGGAAATACTACATTTTTGATAAAAATCCCGAAATTAATTAAATATTCGTCCGTGGGGCCCACATCTCGGAATCCGACGAAAGTTACAAAATCCGACAACCCATTCAATTACGAGTCCAATCATACCAGTTTCACTCAAATCCGACTCCGAAATCTAAAAATTTCGTTTCTATGAGATTTCTAAACTTTTCCAAATTTCAATCTCAAAACACTAATTAGATTGTGAAAACAATGATATACTTGTATATGTAGACCAAATCCGAGTTAGAATCACTTACCCCAATGTTTTTCCCTTGAAAATCTGCCAAAAGTCGTCTTTGCTCAAGTTTAAGTTCGTCAAAAATGGCAAATGGGACGAATGTCCTCTCTTTATAACACTGCCCAGCACTTCGGAACTGGGCCTCGAACAGGGCCTTGATTGCGGCATCGAACATGTGCCTCCGATCAGGGCATCGAGGGTTGGGCCTCGATCCTAGCCCTCAAGCCATACCTTCGATCATGCCATCGAGCCTTACCTTCGATCGCGACTTCGATCACAGGCTCGAGCCTGGACCTCGGTCATGGCCTCTATCAAGGTATCGAGATTGGGCCTTCGATCATAGCCTCAATCATGGCATCGAGCTTGAACCTTCGATAGTGACCCTCGATCTTGGGTCTCGATCCTGTCCCTCAAGCCTTGCCTTCGATCATGACCCTCGAGCTGGACCTTCGATCATGGCTTCGATACACTAGTTCGAGCCTGTACCTCGTCAACCCTGGGCTCGATATCTAGCTCGATATCTGGGCTCGATCACAGCCCAGAATGTCCAACAGAAGAGGAAAAATTGCAGCAGCTTTTTAACTCAAATTTTTGATCTGTTAACCATCCGAAACTCACCCGAGGCCCTCGGGACCTCAACCAAATATAGCAACAAGTCCTAAAACATCATACGAACTTAGTCGAACCTCTAAATCACATCAAACAATGCTAAAACCATGAATCATACCCCAATTCAAGCTTAAGGAAACTAAGAATTTTCAACTTCTACATTCGATGTCGAAACATATCAAATCAACTCCGATTGTCCTCAAATTTTGCACACAAGTCATAAATGAAATAACGGAGCTATAAAAATTTTTGGAACTGTATTCCGACTCCGGTATCAAAAAGTCAACTCCCCGGTCAAACTTCCAAACTTAAATTCTTGTTTTAGCCATTTCAAGCCTAATTTCACTACGGACTTCCAAATAAAATCTCGATCACGCTCCTAAGTCTAAAATCACCATACGGAGCTGTTGGAATCATCAAAATTCTATTCCGGAGTTGTTTTCTCAAAATGTTGACCGAAATCAAACTTAGCACTTTAAGGCCAACTTAAGAAAATAATTGTTCCGATTTCACCTCAAACACTTCCAAATCCCGAACCAACCATCCCCGCAAGTCATAAATCATTACAAGCACCTATAAAAAGTTTTATTTTAGGGAACGGGGTTCTAAAAGTTAAAATGACCGGTTGGGTCATTACATTCTCTCCCACTTAAATATACGTTCGTCCTCGAACGTGCTAAGGAGTGTTCTGGTGTTATCCAAAATTACTGTTTAACACCTCGTGCACCTACCCGTGCTACCACACCTAGTTGAGCACATTAACTCGAGCCAATCTTAAAATTCTCTCATTTATTTAAGCAAATAAGCTTTAGAGCACAATTCTAACATCCAGAATTCTCCACCATGCCTGTCTCCAACCTATGAATGTCGTATCAATCACTACACGATGCACTAATACAGGATTGCATACCTTTGTTGAATTTAGACCATGCACCGCATCATTCACATGACTATAATAACATCCTCCGATAACAATAGCCAAAATTCCATGAATCTGATGTTCACAACACACCTCATGATACATATAAGTCATGTTCCAACTCTTGAAATGCTTCCACGATGGAAGAAATGTGTAGAAATTCATAATTAACTGCTGAATCAACAATTATTCAGTTTCTCCTTCTGACAAGAACCATTGCCTCATTATAACCAAATAATGGTATTTGTTATTTATTACACTTCATATAATCCGATTGCACTGATCCTGAATCCAATAATCTCATCTCACCAAGTATAAGCTGCTCAGGCAATAAACCACCTCAGACGCGATCAAAAAGCCTCATATGTCGCCATAAAGAGCTAATAAGCTACGGACTCGATTACGATACATAAGAAAAACGAACTCTGTAAAGGATTTCTCAACTCACGTGACTAATTAGACAACCGAAAAGGTGTCATGAACCTTCCTTAGAAAAAGGGACACAAACACACAAAATAGAATATAGGAGACTGTACTCAACATCACATTATTGCAACATGCAACTCGATCCACACATGATATCGTTGCTGCGTGCAACCCGATCCAAATAACATACCCGTGGCGACGTGCCACCTGATCCGCACAAAAAGAATCTATAAGAAAATACTTACCGAGCTAAAATGCTCATTACTACAAAATATCTGAATATCAGACACAAGCACGCTCAGTGCATAATATCATCCATGGAAGGACCGACAGCGCCATACGCTACAAAACTCAAGCACAACTAAGGTACGATATATGATCTGAATCTCGAGAGCCATCCTGCTCACATAACACCATCGCTATGCGGAACCTTATCACATAAGAAATTATCAAGCCATTTCATAACTCACACGGCACAATATAGTATTACATGAAATAACCGATGACAAAACGACATCCCACGTCCGAATACTCCAACATAGGGAGCTTTTATGCTGAAATGAACACATCTGGCCTGATATAGAGACACATGTCACTCTGATATAGGGAGCTTTCATACTTGGTTTCAATCTTCACTCAATCAAGTGACTACATGTCACTCTTACACAATATTTTCGTGAGACACGCTCCCACGACCTTTCGCACCAGGTAACAAGTCTGCACATCCATGTTACCGGTTATACTAATGCTGTAAAACATATCAAAAATCCACAAATCAATATACAAGGTCTCTTACACCTGACATCGACCTTAGATGATGCCAAAAACAATTCCATCTTACTTTAAACATCTAAATCCCTTTCATGTTTATCCGAGCTCATGACATCCTTGTCAACACCGAACCAAAATCTTAAATCCTCAACTTTCGAATCCCATGCTACTTAGTGCACTTAACCACGCCAATGCGCAGGAGTACAAGAATTCCATCATAACTCCCGAACCACTAATAGAGTAAACACTTCATCATATAGAAACCTTCTTCTTAACTCATTTCAAGAGAACCATTGCAACACATGACTGAATTCCCATATCCGTAGAAAATACCGACCTCAAGTAGTGGTCTAAGCCACCATAACTTTTTCGGGATCCCTCTACACATAACATGCCATAATACTTAAATTCCTCCAGATAAAATCAATTACGGCGGCCGCCAAGCCTCGCACGTACCGCCACAAATTACATGCATAACTCTATGCGCTGAAGGAACTGGTCATTGCCACCATCATGTCGATTTAACCGTTGTTAGCCGACCCGTCTTTTTCTCAATTTATTCTCAACTTGCCTTAGAAATAATAATAGCTTCATTCATTACATCACGAACTCAAATCCGCACTCATCCCAAGTGACCTTATTTCACGAGACCACGCTGTTTCAAAATCCACAAATCATCTCATACCCCTCCTTGTTCGCACTTTTTCATCTTCAACTGTTACACCCATTCTGATACTTCTTTTATGAATCTGAAGTTATTTTCTTCCGTTTCTCAAATGTTACACCACAACCTAAAGATAACGCAGAGTACTCCAAGCCCTGTTTCATAATCTGCTGTAAAAGCTCGATACTCAACCATACTACGAACTCGATATCCTTAGACACCACACTTTAAATTTTTGAACCCGTTAAGACCGTTATTGAGAGTCACTTGCTCTGACTTGTTCCCAAACATGATCAATTCCAAGGCCCTGCTAGCACATAGGCACTTTATCAAGGAAATATCCGACTATCTCACTTTCCTATGCATTACATCTACACGAAGCATAAACTCTGAGCCTTCCAAAAAACTGAATATGAATTGATAAGGCCAAATATGGCACACATTCCCCAAATCCTTTGCTCAAATTACCACTGATGTTTTCTTTCCTTAGTTGCAATGACCCACCAATACACCGATAATCAGAAACCGCACAACCTGACACTACGCAATCCAATCATAGACGATGGGGCTCTCCCACTTAGCTTGAAGCTACAATTACAAAATTCAGGAATCCACCGAGATTCTTTCTTTATCGTTGACATGATCCTGCACACGCAACTCGCCAAATTTTCTCGAAATCCTTTTATCAACCTTTAATGAACACTCTGAACCACTAGCCATATTTACATATTAAATCTCTTACCGGGTAGGCAGTAGAATTCTTCGCAGAAGCTTCGTCAACACCACGCGACTGCTAACATGCTCACAGGAGATAACCCACATGTGGAAATTACATGCCGACATATTCCAACGTCGCTGCACTGGGTGCAATTACTACGAAATCAGTAGATCATCCTGAGTCCGAGCTCATTCACCAGCTGCACCAGTCTGTTCACTCCTCATGGATGTCAACTAAAGGGGCGACAATACCTTCCAATCCAAAGTCATGTAGTATCCTTCTTCATATCAAGCAACTCCCTCCTGTTTTATCCAATCTTCCTCAATATAGCAGCGAATATTCTAAATTAAGTCCGTAGAACTAGTCACTGTCCATTTTACATCCTAAATCACTCATAATGTTCCTCAAGACATGTAATCATCCTACCACGTAACCCATGTGCTACCTTGCCACTCTCCCACTTTATTCAACCATCTCATTTAAGAAACTACTCTGCTTCTATTTTCTTACACTTGGCCTTTTCGGAACCTAACAACCGCAAGGCACCTTCCATATGTCCTTCCTCATCCTTTGCTGCCCAGTTGTTGCCTTAACTCAAAATCCGTCTTTGTAGCACTTGAACCAATAGCTCGTTACCAGCTTTAAACCTTTCTGACGATCATCCTTCTTGAGACATCAATACTAGAAATGTTGTTTCGATCCTGAATTACTGCACACCGCGATCTCTAACGACTGCTTCCCCTATACCAATTCTTAACACCCCGTCGTGAAGGCGAGTTGAAGAAAACCATAACACTGGCGAACCTTAACGAATTTTACAAGGCGATGACACCACATCAAAATTGAGAACTCTACCACACTCGAAAATATCAAGCTTCGTTACTCCATCAACCCCCAACATGAACATTCATAGTCCGGTTGCCTTTTTCTCCGCTGGAATTAAAACATGGAACCTCTGAATCATGTACTGAGAAAACCTTGTTTCAAGTCATTTACTGCCCTGACATATAGACATGCATTTTTCCATTTCATAAACATTGTGCGATAACAACACATGAATCGTCATAACAATCAATGCCAAATCTCAAACCTTAGGTAGTACTGATATTTAATTTGAAATGACAGAGCGGCCTTTCGCAAGGCGATGACAATAGCCCAATTAATTATACAAGGATAAGTATCTTGTACTACATCTGTAGTACCATTAAAATTTTCCTCGATCCTCAATGTATAACAAACGCTTCACATCGCATAAGATTGAATAGGAAGGAAATGTAGGCATAAGCCTCAAAGGAATTGAATCACACGATGAAGAATCAAAAAGGGAAGTATTCCTAACAGCCCTGTAGCCTCTCGAAGATAAGCACAGACGTCTCCGTACCGATCCGCAAGACTCTACTAGACTTGCTCATGACTCGTGAGACCTAAGTGAACCTAGTGCTCTGATACCATGTTGTCACGACCCAAAATCCAAAAGGTCGTGATGGCGCCGGACACCACTGTCAGGCAAGCCAACCATAATCAATTAACTTAATTACCCATTTTAGTATTTTTGAAATAAAAATTTCTTTAATAAAATTATAGAGATAAAACTCATAGAGTAAATGATAAATATTTTTGCAGCTAAATTTCTAAACAATTCACAACCATTTCCAAAACCCGATGTCACAAGTACATGAGCATTTACTAGAGAATTAAAATAAAATACAACATCTGTCTAGAATACAAATTAGACAGGAAAATATAATAACTCTGAAGGATATTCTGTTAGCTGCGGATCGTAATATAGAATGCAGCTCACCTATGTCCCCACAATTTTTATAACACCTCTGCGCCCACAAGGCCGCTATACATATATGTACCTGCACAATAAAATGTGTAGCAAGTGCAGTATGAGTACGAAAATAACGTGTACCCAGTAAGTATCAAGCCTAATCTCGAAGAGGTAGAGACGAGATGGCCGACTATGACACTCACTATGGGTCAATAATATTAAATAATCATGAAAATAGAAATATTTATATCAACGATGATTCACATAATTAACAATAATTTATTGAACCAGTAAAAGTAATTAAATTCCTTCAATTCCAATAATTCTCAGTATAATAATTAAATTCCTTCAATTCAAATAATTTCTAATCTATTAAGTAAATCCTTCAATTTCAATAAGAATTCCAGTTTATCAAATAGCTTTACAAGCTACAATTTAATTTCAATAAATTTCCAATTTATCAAATAACTTTACAAGCTGTAATGAACTGTCCAAGTATCGTGTAATTATTATTATTATTAAGCACGATTTCTGCCGAGGATGTACGACCCGATCTAGAGTGTCGTGTACACTGCCGAGGGACGTGCGACGCGATCCATAGATGCATCTATCCTGCCGAGGCGTTCGGCCCGCTCCACAAGAAAGGAGGACATTTTCTTATGTGCCTCCGGAAGGACAATATGTTTATTATAAGATAAATTTGGGAGGAGAACAATTTCTTTTAACAATTAATTGATTTAAACAAAAATTAAGCATATGAGATTTCCATCCTTTAATATCTTTATCTAACAATTCACAATATATTCATATATATCAATTAATATTAATTAATCAAAGAATACAATTTACACAAGTAATACATGCTTTGAGTCCTAAACTACCCGGACTTTAGCATTAATAGTAGCTACGCACGGACTCTCGTCACCTCGTGCGTACGTAGCCCCCACAATTAGCAACAATTATTTAATCTTAATCACCTATGAGGTAATTTCCCTCTTACAAGATTAGACAAGAGACTTACCTCGTCTTGCTCCAATTTAATCCACTATAAGGCCTTTTCCACGATTATCCAACTCTGTCTGGCTCGAATCTAGCCAAAATAATTCGATACAATCACTAAAAATTATAGGAAATAAATTCTATAAGGAAATACTACATTTTTGATAAAAATCCCGAAATTAATTAAATATTCGTCCGTGGGGCCCACATCTTGGAATCCAACGAAAGTTACGAAATCCGACAACCCATTCAATTACGAGTCCAATCATACCAGTTTCACTCAAATCCTACTCCGAAATCTAAAAATTTCGTTTCTATGAGATTTCTAAACTTTTTCAAATTTCAATCTCAAAACACTAATTAGATTGTGAAAACAATGATATACTTGTATATGTAGACCAAATCCGAGTTAGAATCACTTACCCCAATATTTTTCCCTTGAAAATCTGCCAAAAGTCGTCTTTGCTCAAGCTCAAGTTCGTCAAAAATGGCAAATGGGACGAATGTCCTCTCTTTATAACACTGCCCAGCACTTCGGAACTGGGCCTCGAACAGGGCCTCGATCGCGGCATCGGACATGTACCTCCGATCAGGGCATCGAGGGTTGGGCCACGATCCTAGCCCTCGAGCCATACCTTCGATCATGCCATCAAGCCTTACCTTCGATCGCGACTTCGATCACAGGCTCGAGCCTGGACCTCGATTATGGCCTCAATCAGGGTATCGAGGTTGAGCCTTCGATCATAGCCTCAATCATGGCATCGAGCTTGAACCTTCGATAGTGACCCTCGATCTTGGGTCTCGATCCTGGCCCTCAAGCCTTGCCTTCGATCACGGCCCTCGAGCTGGACCTTCGATCATGGCTTCGATACACTAGTTCGAGCATGTACCTCGTCAACCCTGGGCTCGATATCTGGATCGATATCTGGGCTCGAGATCTGGCTCGATATCTGGGCTCGATCACAGCCCAGAATGTCCAACAGAATAGGAAAAATTGCAGCAGCTTTTTAACTCAAATTTTTGATCTGTTAACCATCCGAAACTCACCCGAGGCCCTCGGGACCTCAACCAAATATACCAACAAGTCTTAGAACATCATACGAACTTAGTCGAACCTCTAAATCATATCAAACAATGCTCAAACCATGAATTATACCCCAATTCAAGCTTAAGGAAACTAAGAATTTTCAACTTCTACATTCGATGTCGAAACATATCAAATCAACTCCGATTGTCCTCAAATTTTGCACACAAGTCATAAATGAAATAACGGAGCTATAAAAATTTTTGGAACTGTATTCCGACTCCGGTATCAAAAAGTCAACTCCCCGGTCAAACTTCCAAACTTAAATTCTTGTTTTAGCCATTTCAAGCCTAATTTCACTACGGACTTCCAAATAAAATCTCGATCACGCTCCTAAGTCTAAAATCACCATACGGAGCTGTTGGAATCATCAAAATTCTATTCCGGAGTTGTTTTCTCAAAATGTTGACCGAAATCAAACTTAGCACTTTAAGGCCAACTTAAGAAAATAATTGTTCCGATTTCACCTCAAACACTTCCAAATCTCGAACCAACCATCCCCGCAAGTCATAAATCATTACAAGCACTTATGGAAAATTTTATTTTAGGGAACGAGGTTCTAAAAGTTAAAATGACCGGTTGGGTCATTTTATATATATATATAATTTAAGCAGATTCGAATTTAAGCTTTAACTGAGACTAAAAATTCATAGTATAATTTAATCGTATTTGAAATCAATTCTCAATTAGAATTTTGATTATTATATTCAAATGTGCGTAATTTTGAAAGAATTGGTTAAATATTAGTAAAATAATAGATCAAAAGTTGAAATTCAAGAAATATTTTGTTTTCTTGCTCATGTGATATAATAAATTTTAATCACATTGCAACTTAAGGGTAGTGTGTATGCAGACCTTACCCCTACCCTGAGGTAGAGAGGCGGTTTCTGATAGACCCTCGACTCCCTCCTTTCAAAAACTTCCTACCTTGCTCTTGGATAACTCGAACTCCCAACCTTTTGATTGGAAGTAGATGTTGCTCACCACTGGAGCAACCCACTAGGTTGTTCTCTTGCTCATGTGATATAATAAATTTTAATCACATTGTAACTTAAGCCTATTTATAGTAGTAGTTATTTAAGTGTGATTTAACCAATTTAGGCTCCGTTATTTAGCCTGTATTAACTTTAATGAATTCGGTGTAACAAATCTCCCTAAGGAGCAACAGAAATGAAATCAACATAGCTGGTGTATACTAACTGATTTATAACGACTAACTAACTATAGTTCAAGTAACTGCCTAGGTTAAGTTAAACTAACCACACCTAGTTGAAAGTCTTTAGGAAAAATATGTTTATATTCCAGTACTGCTTCTTCCCGTGGGATTTTGCAAGAGAAAACCCCTGACATTAACCCATATACCGTGTTGATAAAATCTTCTGAGTTAATTCCCTCTGTTTTTTTGGATTGAAATAGCTGAATAAATTTCTGTAATCAACATAATTTACTTTAATACGTAATGTGTAAATAACGTGGTTACTCGCTTTCTGTAATCATGTAACTCTTTTATGTAGTAGTATACGGTAAAGTTTTTTGCTTTGTTGAGTTTTGTAAGTTAGGATTGCTTAAGTTCAAGCATCAAATCTGTAGTGCCTTTAGATTTTTGAGCAATCCAGATATATAGTCGTGCTTTTCTTTTCTAACAATCACAAATGTGAAGTAATTGCTGAAGCAACTGCATTCATGAGCATTAGTTGAAATGTTTTGTTTTCTTTTCAAATAAATGGATGAAAGTGTTAAAAATGATGATCAAACACGGATTTGGAGCTGATGCGAGTAATTAGTTGATTCGATATACAAACTAAAATTTAGTCAAATTGGATTTTAAGTAAAAGTCATGATTATTACACTTTGGTTCTTGAATGCTTTTAATTTCTTCCAATCAAGTACATTGCAAGCTGGATGTGCATAAGCATAGTCTTTTTTTCACACTAATGGGATATATAAACTTCCAACCATATTAGATATTGGTTAAATAGTTTTTACCCAGAATAAGAAAAAGAAAAATGATGTCCAAGCAAATAATTATGTTGCCAAAAATTAGGAATAGACTTACTTTCCCATAAGCTATAATCACTAACACGTGTGCATGCTTTATTATCTTTTAGTGCTATGTACTAATTTTGAACTGTATCTTTTTTAGGCACCCCTTGGGTGGGAGATATCGTCCTTCTTATATATCAGCGAAGGGTAGCTTCTACCCTTGGGATGCGTGAGATAGACATTACTCGCTATGACTGCTACTACATGCTCGTGATCGAGCTCATACGGTTGATCGGGGGGTTATTTGAGCTTCGTCTAGATTGTACCATGTACAAGCCAGATATATTTTACTATCATTACGGAGTATACTCCTCCACGTGATCTGAGGAGGAGACTCCGTAGTGAGGCTTGGGATGACTTCAATAGGTATGTTAGATCATTTATGTTCCGCGGCCGAGGAGACATAGACGGGTAGTCCAGAGAGTCCGTAGATCCAAGGACGACTCCATTCCAAATTTTAATAAGAGACCTTATACTTTTTTTTTATTAGTACGTATACACAAACATATGCAAAACAAGTTAGTGTTGCCATTTTTTTCATACATGTTGTTTATAGTATAACATTCTTAAATGATACAAAGCTTTTAACTTCACATTATAATATTATTATTTATATTAAAAATGGGTAATTTAAATAAATAAGATGTTAGACATGTATTTACAATATGTTACCTTTGATATTATTGTAAAATTATATTTACTAATATGAAGATTTAAGTAGTTTGATTCAAAGTTTTAAAATATTTTTATTGTTAAAGAGTAGACAATATTTCTTGTTTGTTTACAATATTTCTGTACTTTTTTTTATTTTTTATACAAACATTAATATTGAATCATAAAATGGATTATTAAAAAAATTTGGGACCTAAATTAAAGCTTTACTAGTTTCCGACTATAGCCACTTGTCCATTCCTAACATTCTCAATTAAATTTTCTTGAGTCTCAATAAAGATAAAACAATAATGACAAGAACGTTGAAGGCAGTGAATGTATCATCAGTTACCAAATGTGAATGAAGTTAGTTGAACAACACGTTCATGGTAGGGCAGTGGTCTGTAAATAATTGTTGATCACCAATCAGGGGCGGCTCAAGAGAACTGATGGCCTAAAATCAAAATATATTAAAATACCCTGAAACTTTTTTATAAAATGCATATAATAGTGGGACACAGAAAAATTAATCTATATGGCTTTGATCTAATGGTGAGAGCGAAGGCATGATGTGTGAGTTAGGCGTACGTCATATGGTATTGAACTCTCCCCTTAAATGAAAATGGTAAAGAGGTGAGCCCATTATCCATTGTATTTTAAACATTGCGACACTTTTCTCGGGGATTTCTTAGTTGAAAAAGATGAGACACAAAATAATTTGCTTTCTGATGTGTAAACCAATCAAATGTGACGAAAATGAATAGTTAATTTAGAGAATTTGAATTGAAATTAAAAAGTAAAATCGTGAGAAACATGCAAAAAGACTACACAAAAAGGAATAAAAATAGAATTGATGAGAAGGTAAATATATTATTTAATTTAGTTAGAGAAAAAAATTTATCCTACTAACTCAGTCAATCCTACCTCTACAAAAATTTTAAAAATATTAAATTTGAAATATTTTATTATTATTATTATTATTATTATTAATAATAATAATAATACTTTATATTTTGGAGCCTTAAATATTTAGAGGCCTAAGGCAAAGTCAAACTCACTCAAATTTCAGAAGCTGTGGTTATGGAGTGAATTGAAACAGAAATTTAACCTCATTTTCAATACAGAATTTTGTCGCCAAGATGAGATTTTTATACTGAAAAACAAATCCAAATTGCTCTGGAAGTTTCCAAACAAAACCTAATTCCAGAAATTAGGCAATTTAATTGAAATCAGAATACTCCCCTAAGGCCTAAACTATGCAATATTTTTCTTTTTAGTAAAAGATATATCTGGAAAATACAAAAAGAAACAGATGCCTTTTCCTTTTTGTATTTTCAAATGAATAAACTTAAAACCTTATGCAATTTCTTTTTTATCTGTAAATTTCTTACTCCCTGAATCCTTCTGCATACACCTCCGAGCCCACTAAATACTATGGAAGAATTAATCCAAATAGCGGTCCATTTAATTTCTTAAACCAAAAATAGCTGGCGAATATATCAAATATGTATAATTTATATATAATATGTGTATAACTGTATATAGTCAATATATAATCTATGTATACCGGTTAGAAAAGTGAACAATAAATTTCGTGTAACAATCCCATATATAATTATGATTTTAAGTACACTTTACAGTATAATATTAACATTGTTAAATGTTAGAGAAATGACAACAATATTGATTCTTGCTTGAAAAATAGTAATATTTAATATGACTGTTGTAGACGATTTATTTTATTTATTTAAAATGTTTGATTCTAATTATGTGTATGGTCACTTTCTTAATAAGTATTATTTAAATATTTCACTTTATTTTGTTAATTTCACAAGACAAGATCTAATAAGCTCACCTTTTTTTTTTTTTTTTTTGATTTTGAGATATTTTTTATTGACATTTATTAAAAGTAAATTAAATATATCCTTGTTTAGGTTTCATATTTAGTTTCGTGTTTTTAAGAACAATTAAGAACCATTTTTAAAAAAATAATTATTAAAACTTGGTTAGGCTTCAAAGTATATATAAATGTAGGTTAGATTCATGAAAAAGAAATTATCATGTATTACGGAGAAAATTATCCAAAATTTTAGTTGGGACGGCCCTCTTATTAATTTACCTTATTGGACAATCTTCTAATCGTGAGATTGAATGGAATATTTCGATCTCCTTCCAGATCAAACGATGCTAACACCAAATATGTCACTTGTTTTCCCTATTACAAATTATTTTAAACCAAAACAAAAGAAATTATGGGTCCATTAATTAATTATTTGTCTAAAATTTCTATTATGTTGATGGGATGTACTAGTAAAAATGATATCAAGTAGCTACTCTAAAGGGCTATTATTTAGGAATTAGTCCGTGCGTTTTGAATTTCAGGTTTTCAGGACAAAAATATCCTGATTATCCTGAAGTTGAAATTTTTAGTTTAAAATTTCAGGACAAAATAAGTATTGGCTAATCTCTAAATAGTATCCCTGAAAATGGCTATATGTGCACTTGCCCAACTCAAGTTAGGCAAGGTTGGTGTGCAACATACTTAAACAACGCTCGAAATTTCCAATGATAAAAATATTAGTAGGGTTTAAAAAGGCTAAATTCATATTGTATGATTGATGAGTTGCGAATTAAATATCAAATTGATAAAAATATATACTTCATATTAACGAAGTTTCATGTCTAACACGATGTTTTTGGCTACGCCATGTAAAACTTCATTGGAAGGAATTGCAAAAAAAAATAAAAAAATGAAGAGAGGTAAAATAAAGGCAGATAACGTCTAGGAAGGCAAAAAAAAGGGAACAACGAAGCAATTTTTTACTCTTTTCAATTTATGATTACAAAAAAGAATCGAGTTGGCAACAGTTAAATATATCCACTAATATCCGTCTTGATAGCCTAGCTGAGGACACAAACTTACATAAAAGGTGGATCGATTGAGATAGAATGATTAATGTAAATATGAAAGCTTATCATAAAGTAATTATTTTCCTATTTTTAGGGTAAAGTAACTTATTGCTTGAATATATCAGTTTTTTTTTATTTGGGAAAAAACTGGGTCAACCAATATCTCATGTGTGTTTCTAGAAAGTTATTGAAAACCATATTTCATAAAAAAAAATCCCATATATTTTCATTCATTTATTGGAAGTGGAAAGAGAGATTGACCAAAAAAGGGAACTTTTTGGGACCAGTCGTGCAATTTTATCCCCGAAACTGACAACATAGCGAGAATGGTCCCTATATGTACAAACGCGTGTTTAATGATAAATTCGGACTAAAAATACCCTAAGGTTGAGCAGAAGAGATGGCAGCAAAAGCAATCAAAATTGGTTAATTGTGACATGAACAAGATATAAAAAATTGGGAGGATTTGTTGTATTCTACCTAGTTATCAATTATCATATTACATATCTTACAAACTTTATCAGGTGTCATAAGAGGAAAAAGTACGTTTTAGAAAAGAAGCAAGCGAGTTATGACAAAACGGTATGACTTCATGCTTTAGTCAAACTAGCTATTTTGTTGAATAACTACAAATTCCACGAGATTGTCATAATTTCGTATTTTTACTAATGGTACCTCAATAAACTTATTCTATTTACACTACATGATTGTCTTATTACTTTACGGATTGTCTTACAAACTCAATCAGATTATCATAATTTCTAGTTTTCACTAATTGTACCTTACGTAGTATTACTTATTCCATTTACTCTACGGAATTATCTTTCAAACTCTACCAGCTTGTTATGATGTCTATTATTTTTTTACTAATGGTACCTCATTAAGGTTATTTCATTTAATGTACCAGATTATCTTACAAACTCATGATTTTTGATTTTCACTAATGAACTTTTAAACTTATTCCATTTACTCTATCATTGTTGTCATACTTTTTTTCACTTCTTTACAACTATGACAAAAAATATATGACTTTTACTTATATTGATCGTAGCACTATTGAGCTAAGCTCTGTCAAAATAGCATGAACTAACCAATTTTCGGATTGATAATCGAAAAATAGCCAACGTTTACAAACTCAGTGAAAAATAGACACTATTATAACTTAAACGCAGAAAGTTCCACAATAAAATGCTGGATTATAGAGCTCCAACATATTATACTGAAATTTTTTCCAGATTTTTAAGGGTGTTTTTGTTCAGAATTTATCTTTGCATGAAAAAGTGACTAAATTTTGATACTTTTAAAACTGTGACTATTTATTAATTACCAGTTGTAAATCAGACTATTTCTGATTTTTTGTTCTGCCAATATGGTAGATTCTCTACCAAATGTGTTTTACCTTATTTAGGCGCGAGGACATACGATTATATCTGAAGGGCATATACGTTATTTGACTCGCCTAACAAATACGCAAGGGCTACTTTGGCAACAAAGTGAAAATCAATGACATTCTTTAAAGATCAGGCAGGCGCGGGGCCCTGCCTTATAGATAGCCCCGCACTGGTAATATAAAACTCAATTATACTGCTGGTGTATATACATCTAAACTATCAAATATACAGAATGAATATGCTATCATTTACCAATACAAAGTTAACGATGAACAAGGTTTAAACAAGGCTAGTAGTGACAATGACAAACAACTTGATATCTATCTGTCTAGCAACGTATCATGATCTCAAACTCATCAAAATTTAGTAAACAATCACCATTGATATCACATTGAGCAATCATTCCTCTAATTCATCAATAAAATCAGCCCAAGACACTAGCAAACCACCTCAGAAAAAGTAGCTGATCAGTTTCTTCCAAGGGGCAAAGATCTATAAGTAAAAGTCTCTTCTTGAAGTCAGACTTTCTTGAAGAAGTGAAAATGTGGAGGCATAGACTTCTTTTGAAGCATTAGGTGGAAGATAAGTGAGAGGATGATGGTGAACGAAAACATGCCTTCATTTTAAGAGAACTTACCAAAGATTATACAATCTTCTGATCATTATATGACCAGTTAGTCGAGTGATTTGGCAGGGGCAAATCGTATTGCAACTGGATAAACGCAATCTTTAAGATAGGCAAAGGAGGCGCACACGGGAATGAACCAGATTGAAGGCACAACACAATGAAGCGACATACGAGACAACCTTGAAACCACCAGAAAGCAATTCATACAGAAAACAACAGATAATTGACATAAACCTTGTTAAGAACATGTCTTCTCCAGCTGCATTCAGAATTAAATTAACTTTCATGTCTAAGAAAGGAATTATCAAAAGAAATGAAGAGAGGTAAACAAAGGGTGCATAACATCTAGAAAATCCAAAAGAAAAAGGAACAAAGAAGCCATTCTTCATTAGAGAAGAGCTTCTTGACAGAAGATAGTCTGCCTTTCTGCAATGGAATAAAGGTTCTAGATTGAATACTACACCACATCAATAAAGCTAATCAATCACTAAAGCCTCGATGAGGATTGGGAGTTGTACCGAACTAAATGAGATTGTCATGTTCCAGGAAAAGCAGTGCAACAAGCCAAACATAGGGCGAAATAATCTGAGACAACAGTCAACCACCTTCAAGGCGATCATCACGCTATCTTACAGCTGATTGAGAGGTATCAGAATGACAAGAATTATTAGCATTACCAATTATTTATAAGAAATTAACAAACAATGGGCATCTCAACCTCCACACCCACAAAAGGGGGAGAAAAAGAAAGGTAAAAGAGCGAGTGAGCATAAAGTTACTAGTCTTTAACCAGAACTCGAGAAATATCAAATTTACAATCACAAATGTCATGTTACACCAATAAAGTACCGACTGAATCAAATGGCAAGAGGCAACATCTACGACACAGTGATCCAGCATGTAACTATCTTTCAAGAAACAACATTCTAAAACAATAAAACCAAGTCCAAGACACTAGCAAACCACCTCAAAAGAAGTAGCTGATCAGTTTCTTCCAAGGGGCAAAGATCTGCAAGAATAAGTCTCCTTGAAGTCGGTCTTTCTTGAAGAAGTGAAAATAGAGGCATAGATTTCCTTTGTAGCATGAGCTGGAGCTATATCAACAGCCTTAAATCGCTTCCCAGACCCGTTACTCGCACTATTCTTCACATCCTTCACTTCAATCTTACTGTTAATGCCAACTTTACCTTTTCCTTCCACTTTCCTCGCATCCTTTTCTGTCAGTTTATCCTCAATCCCATGTTTCATCCCACTCAAGCATGGCACCCCCAATGCCTCTTCACCATTCAAAGCTACATCCCCATTCTTCCCTTTCTTCACCTTCTTATTATCCTTCAATTTTGCTCTTTCTTCCTCCATTCTCTCCCTCAAAGCTGCAACCTCTTCTTCGCTCCCATTAATCACAAGCTTGTCACTCTCAACAAACTCCTTGTGGCAAACCAAACAACCCGAGGATTTTACTTCCTTCAAAGCTTTAGCACTCAAAACATGTCCACAACCCCTCAAAGCAAAGAACTTATACTTCCCATTGAACTCCAACCCCGTTATCGGGCACTGAAACCCCGTCCCCTCACCATCACCAACCCCTCTATCCTCTTTCCCCGGAATCACTGACAGCTCAACCGGAATCATATCTTTCAATCCCTTTATATACCCAAATTGCTTAGGCACCCTTTTCTTCAATAAAGCCTCAACTAAAGCCTCCTTATTAAACAAATTCCCCAGCTTGTCGACAACAGCAGGATGCTTCAACGGCTCGTTGGACAAAGCACAATTCAACCATTTCGACAACCTAATCTCATTCGGGTCAATTTTATCCGGTTTCTTAGTTGCATACATCTTAAGATAACAGTCCCGGGACTCTGCCCCCGTGGCACCTCCATCTCCACCCCCTCCACGGAGGCGAAGGCGGAGTACTAAAGTGGAAAAAGGGCTAATCCCAGAACCATGTAATAAAGTTGAATCCTTAATGGGCCGACCGTTGAATGTAAAATAGACAGAATTATCCTTAATTGAGCCTAGTGATTTCTGGATTTTGTCCATTAAATTGGATTTCAGGCTTTGCAAAGTGAAATTAGGGTTAGGGTTTTCGAGATTAAGGACATGATTGGGGATCTGAAGCTCAGGCGATTGGATGAAAATTGGGAAATTACGCATTTGGGGATTCATTACTAGGGTTTTTACGAATTGAAATTGAAGAAAGTTTATGAAAATTTTACCTGAAATGAAGAGGAATCGAAGAGCGAACACGTGCGTAGCTTTGGTTCTCGAAAGATAAAAGACTGTATATTGATCGTCGTATATTTATGTTTTATTCTGGAATTTGTTGGACGGAAACCCGGTGCCATAGGCTTGGCGACCCGTTTGATCGGGCTCACCCATAATCAAATGGGTTTTTTTCGCCTTTAGCCCACACCAAATATTATTTCTATTCGATAGCCGAAAAAGTATATAAAATTTATATAATTTTTGTATATGACATACAGAATGTATATATATAAAATAAAATAAAAATTTAATTATTATTTTGAGAGCGGTTATACAGTGTCATTTTTTCAAATTAAATTGGCTAAGGCCCATTTTTAAAGCATCAAAAGAGAGGGAAGAGCACATATAAACAATTGAAAAATTAACCTAAAAAGCTTTTCATTCAGCCGCTTAAATTAAAATTAGTATATATATATATATATATATATATATATATATATATAGCCTGCTTTGTCATGTCGCATGTAACCAATTTGAGGATCGCTATTTAAAATAATTTTTTATAAGTTTAACCACTTTAGAATGAATTTTAGACTTATGGGTATGAAATTTTAAAATACTTAAAAAGTAACGGGTTTAAATTTTTCAAAAAACTTCAAATATACATATATAAATAAATATATAATATTTTAAAAAATATTATATATATATATATATATATATATATATATATATATATATATATATATATATATATATTATGTATGTTATATATAAAAATTATATAAATCTTATATACTTTTTCGACTATTAAATGTAAATAGTTTCTGGTAAGGGCTAAAAGTGATAATATCCCTTGTGTGAACTTGGCATGGGTTTTAAGCTTGACAGTCTGTCTGAAGTTTGGTACGTGAGTAATTCCTTATTTGCTATTATTCCTTTAATATGTGTTGTTTTTCTTGAATTGTTTCAATGCTTTTTAATCCCATTGATGAAGTAGCTCAATGAAATTTGTTAACACTGATTATAAGTTAAAATTGAATTTAGTTTATATATATGACGTACATTATTATATTCAGGACGTGAACAAATTATACATTCTCCGTATGAAGTAATAGGATGTTTTCAATTTATATTCATATTGAATATTACAGTTTATGCCGATATTGGACATCCGTGCCAAATTTGTTAAATAAGGTTTACTACCTGAGCTTCGAATGTGTGATCATTTTTTTCTTTACTCCAACAAAAGACATTTGTTTGCCTCATTTTGTCATTTTTTCCTACAAAGATGAGATGTTGCACAAAATTGTATGTACGTTCTTTTTTTCTTGGGTGGGGTGGGGTGGGGGTGGGGGACTGATTACTGTTATTCCTATTGCTTAGTTATGAGTTTAGAAACTTGTCTCTTGCATATTTCTGCCTCGTCATATTATATTTCGGTTTGCGTCGTTTTGTCATTTTTTTCACAACTCACACGATAATATGTACAAAAAATGTATGTACTTTATTTATTTGGGATTAATGCGTAATTACTGTTAGTGTTGTTGGTTATGAGTTTAAAATTTTGTCTCTTGCATATTTCTGCCTCATCATATTATATTTCGGTTTGCATCGTTTTGTCATTTTTTTTCACAACTCATATGATAATATGTTACAGAAATATTGTATGTACGTTATTTATTTGGAATTGATGCGTAATTACTGCTATTGTTGTTGGTTATGAGTTTAGAAATTTGACTCTTGCATATTTCTGCCTCATATTATATTTTGGTTTACAACAACAATAACCCAGTAGAATCACACTAGTGGAGTATGAGATTTTGGTTTCTATATATAATTATCCGATATCCGATATCAACACAAAAAGTCCTATTTATTGCTCTTTATTGTCTATATATGAACTTAGGTTGGATTTTTGACTTTGGAATGTCTTGAATCTATAAGTGACCCCTAACTTTATTTGCTTGATTTTATCTTCAAAAACTTTTATAACCCTAAACCATACTTTCCATTATTATTGTCAAATTTTCTCTTTGAACTAATAATCTCCATATATAATAACTTAAACTATGCTGAAGCAATGAGCTTCACCCTTATTTGCTTTCAAGGAGAAATTGACTGTCACGAGAGATTTATATTATTACTTGAAATTAAACTGTTCAAATTCTTAATTTATGTGTATTACTTTTCTTTTTAGTTTGTTTCAAGAAGAATATCATTGTTTTGTATTGAGTAAGTCTTTAATTTTAATATTCGTGCTTTATTCTTACTAACACAATTATATGATTCGATTAAAATATGCACCACCACAGAATAGTGTATTTTTCAACTCATTACAAGTCGAATAGTTTCTTCTGTTCGGCCCTATTTCAAGTGATATTTGAAACAATGAAATATAAACTTATAAAGAATATATAGACTTTAGACATTAATTTTTTAATCAGAACCTATAATTACACGTGCAAAGCCTAGATGTTGACACCACCAAGGATGTGGTTGAAATGATAAAAAGCTCCACAATTTTTAATTAGAGATCTCGAATTTGTATTCGAAAAATATGTAATTTTTGAGAGAGAGAGAGTGTCTAAAATCTCACATGGTAGGTTTTCTGTGACACAATTAAATAATAGAAATATCGTTAATTTCAATTACCCGATAATTAAAAAAAACAAAAAAGACCTAGATATATTCATTCAACCATTATAACAAAAAAACAAAAAAAGAAGTGTTTTGTTTAACACGTTTCATAAAACATGCATATCCCAATTTCTTGTTGAACGACGATTGTATTATATGCATGCTAATCTCCTGCATGCTTAAATGTTTTTTTCTTTTCACTTCAATTAATTAAACCTCAAAAAGAAAAGGTAGATCACAAGATTAATTACTTGGTCACGTAGATTTTAATATCCAACAAAATGCCACGAAGGCTTAACTCTCCAAAACGGGAGTACACAAACCACAAAGGTTTTAGTTTGCAGATTAATAAGAATAACACAAATACAGAAATAAGGATTAAATTCCTTAAGATTGTTATTCCCGCCAATATTGCTGTATTTGTAAATAATAATTCTGCAAAATATAAGTTAACGTTATGAAACAATAATAAATTCGAGCCCACTGAATTCACAGTGTTTCCTTAAGGAATTTAATCCCCTCCTAGTACCCAAGGTAATGGATTATTTCCTCCCAGGATAGAACGAATAACACACTGGTGTAGCGGTACTTCAAACCCCAGTGTTTCAGCGAACACAAAGTTCGGTAGCAAATCACACTTACAGTTGCTTTGTTTGAAGTTAAAAACAATGCAGAACGAAGGAGTATAAACTCAGAAAATCGTATGGAAATGCTGAGAGGAAGGAGTGCACTGTATAGCCAATTTGTTGAGCGAATTGTGTGTTGTGTGTTGAATGTCTTTCTTCAACATCTGCTGCACATATATATAGCAGCCAGTGTTGAAGAAGACCAAACGTCCACCCTCCATGGTGGAGCAAGCATTAGCTTGTTTGTGGAGCAAGCACTTCATGTTTGTGGAGCAAGCACTTCATGGTGGGAAGAGCATTAGGCGGCTGCCAAATGGTCAATACATGGATTGGAAAATATCCGTTACAAATGCGGATAATCTTACGTTAATATTTACTATTAACAAATAAATTTGGTCTAAAAAATTAATCAAGACGACGGCGCGAGGCTTGCTTTCTTCTTAACTCTTTAAGAGCTACAAGTAGAGCAATTATATATATACCCACCAAAAATGTCTTCCTCTTCCAATATGGGACAATGTCTCATTGTCAAGAGGGGGAAACTTAAAATTTTACTCAAAATTTCATTTTCCCTCCATTTCCCATTCACCCTCATTTTAAGAATATTTCATCTTAAAAACAAAACCTCAACACATCTAACACTGGTATGTATTATATATTATAAGAATATTTTTATTGCAATTAAGTGGATGATTTAATGAAAATTACAAGGCTGACTGGTAAAAAAGAGCAGATAAAAAGTGAATTAATTATAGATGCCTACATATTAATTGTTCTTTTCCACATTTCAACTATTTAATCCTCCTTCTTCCCTTGACAATGCACAATATTTCTGCATCTCTCTCCTTTTGTTTTCTCCATCGTAAGTAGGTTGGATCACCTCTCTCTATCTCTCTATATATATCACAAATTCTCTATCATTTTTCTAAGCTATGCTTGTTAGATGGTGTTTAATTTATATATGTACATATGTTTCTTATAATCGTGGTGTACTCGGGCTTGCTTGCGCGCACTCGACTAATCCACATGATATCTGCTACCTCCCACTAGCACATGCACTATTTTTTTCCATTAAACCTTGGATAGATAAAACTTACTTGGTGGGCGTTTGGACAAAAAAAATTGTGAAATTTCAAAAAAAAAAAAAAGTAAAAATATTTTTAAAGCTAAAATGGTATTTAAAAATTAGAATTGTGTTGGATATTTGGAACTGTTTTTTAATTTTTTGTGAGTGATTTGAAGTAAATTTTGAAAAATAATTTTTTTGAGTTTTTCAAATTTTGGACAGAGGATATGGGATAATACCAACAATCAAATCCTTTATTATTCACTGCAAACGTTCAGAAAATGAGGAATCTGTTTCAGCTAGCTGGAGCACTTTTCAACCAATTGATATGATCAAGGGAAAGGCTAAAATAGGGATGCTCCCATAATTCATTGCTCAAAAGTCTTTCTAAAAAGGGAAGCATTTTGATGATGAGGCCGCTAAAATATGAAAGAAATGATCTCCTGTGTCCGCTTACAATTTGAATTAACTGAAGTCTATAGGTGCCAATAGTTAGCTAGAGACCTTTTCTATCTCCTCTTCCTTTTTTTTAAACCCCTACTCCGTATAATTTCAATCACACACTTCAACTTGTATAAAATATAGTTTTAAACCCCTCTGACCATTGACCAAGTTAATGTGGCCTTTGTTTTACTGAGTCAAACAAAATAAGTGATTGCACGCTCCTAAAAACGAGTAACTATAAAAAATTTAATTAGAAAATAATAAAAGAGAAAAATGAAAAAAGGAGAAACAACACTAGCCATTATCTCGCCCCTCTCTATCCCATCCGCTTCTTCTTACCCCTAGATCCCTAAAAATCCGTTGAAATTGAGATTGTCATGTTCGAGGAAAACCAGTTCAACAAGTCAAACATTGTGCGTAATAATCAGAGACAATAGTCATCCACTTTCAACATTACCAATTATCAGAATGACAAGAACTATTAGCATTACCAATTATTATAAGAAATCAACAAAGAATGGACATTTCAACCTCCACCCACCCCACACGCACAAAAAGGGAGAAAGGAAAGGTAAAAGAGCGAGTGAACATAAAGTTACTATAATGTTTTAACCAGAAATCAAAAGAAATATCAAATTTACAATCACAAATGTCATGTTACACCAATAAAGTACCGACTGAATCAAATGGCAAGAGGCAACATCTACGACTCAGTGATCAAGCATGTAACTATCTTTCAAGAAACAACATTCTAAGACAATAAAACCAAGTCCAAGACACTAGCATACCACCTCAAAAGAAGTAGCTGATCAGTTTCTTCCAAGGGGCAAAGATCTGCAAGAATAAGTCTCCTTGAAGTCGGTCTTTCTTGAAGAAGTGAAAATAGAGGCATAGATTTCCTTTGTAGCATGAGCTGGAGCTATATCAACAGCCTTAAATCGCTTCCCAGACCCGTTACTCGCACTATTCTTCACATCCTTCACTTCAATCTTACTGTTAATGCCAACTTTACCTTTTCCTTCCACTTTCCTCGCATCCTTTTCTGCTAGCTTATCCTCAATCCCATATTTCATCCCACTCAAGAGTGGCACCTCCAATGCCTATTCATCATTAACGACTACGTCCTCATTCTTCCCTTTCTCCACCTTCGTATTATCCTTCAATTTCACTCTTTCATCCTTCATTCTATCCCTCAAAGCCGCAACCTCTTCTTCGCTCCCGTTAATCACAAGATTGTCACTCTCAACAAACTCCTTGTAGCAAACCAAACAACCCGAGGATTTCACTTCCTTCAAAGCTTTAGCACTCAAAACATGTCCACAACCCCTCAAAGCAAAGAAATTGTACTTTTCATTGAACTCCAACCCAGTTATCGAGCACTGAAACCCGGTTCCCTCACCATCACCAACCCCTCTATCCTCTTTCCCTCGAATCACCGACAGCTCAACCAGAATCATATCTTTCGACCCCTTTATGTACCCAAGCTTGTCAACAACAACATGATGCTTCAACGGCTCATTAGACAAAGCACAATTCAACCATTTCGACAACCTAATTTCATTCGAGTCAATTTTATCGAGTTTCTTTGTTACATATATCTTAAGATAACAGTCCCGGGACTCTGCCTTTGTGGCACCGCCATCTCCACCCCCACCACGGAGGCGAAGGCGGAGGACTAAAGTGGAAAATGGGCTAATCCCAGAACCATTTAATAGAGTTGAATCCTTAGTGGATTGACCATTGAATGTAAAATAGATAGAGTTATCCTTAATTGAGCCTAATGATTTCTGGATTTTGTCCATTAAATTGGATTTGAAGTTTTACAAAGTGAAATTAGGGTTAGGGTTTTCGAAATTTAGAACATGGGTGGGGATCTGAAGCTCTGGTGATTGAATAAAAATAGGGAAATTACGCATTTGGGGATTCATTATTAGGGTAATTACGAATTGAAATTAAAGAGAGTGTCTGAAAATTTTACCTGAAATGAAGAAAAATCGAAGAGCGAATAGGTGCGAAGCTTTGGTTCTCGAAAGGGGAAAAGATTGGAGTTTGATCTTTGTATTTATATTTTAGTCTTCTGATATATGTTTGACGAAACTACGTGCGTCGACATTGACGAACACGTGGCAACTGTTGGTTGGTGAGCGAGAAATGATGCATTTGGTAACGGAGGCCAAAAGACGACCCGTTTGTTTTTATTTTTGGGCCGACATATGAAGTGGCGAAGTGCACTGTTTAGCCACTTTTAAACCCACTATTTAAAATATATTCATAATTTATAATATATTTAAATATTGGGATCTTTACATAAATAGTCGATCATATTCATTGTTTACTTTTTCTAGCCATAAATATAGATTATATATTAAATATATATAATTATACATATATAATACATAAATTATGCATATATTATACCTTCATCGGCTATTTTTAGTTTAAGTGGTTGGGTGAGCGGCTATTTGGGTTAATTCTTCTTAAATATTAGCCAATTTACCTAAACTTTAGGACTAAGTATCCTGAATTTGGAATTGAGGATTTAGTGTCCTGAATTTTTTAGGTGTTAACTTGAAATTAAAGACCAAGAGTCCTGAATTTCTGAACTGTTAATTTAAAATTCAAGATATAAGATTCGAACTTCTAAACATAATTTTCGAGCTTTAGGACACGATGTCCTGAAGTTTGAACTTTGAGGTTTAAATTCAGGACGTTGTGTCCTAAAGTTTGAGCGAATTGACTAATCATTAAATATATTGTAAATTATGGGTATATTTTAAACAGCATGTAAAAGTGGCTACCTACTACCAACAAACTGAGGCCCATTTTTAAAGCATCAACATAGGGGGAAGGGCACAAATAGCCGATTTGAGGATCGCTATTTAAGGTATAGCCGTAGTTCATAAATATTTGCAAGTTTAACCATTCATAATCAATTTAGATTTATTGGTCTAAAGTTCGAAATATTCAAAACTTGACAGTCTGAAGTTGAGTTTGTCAAAGCCTAACTTTTATTTTGTTAATGCATTAAACTTAAGCCACTTTTAAATGGGATTTAATTTACATATAAAGCGTACATTATTATATTAACGACGTGAACAAATTATAAATTCCCCATATGAAGTAATAGGATGTTTCAAATACCTTTACTTATTCGACTTTGACATCCCGGTCTCCCTATTACGCCTAGTTTCAATCATGTACTTCAACTTGTATAAAACATAAGTTTTAAATTCCTCTGGCGATTGACCAAGTTTATGTGGCCTTTGTTTTGCTGAGTCAAACAAAATAAGTGATTGCATGCTCCTAAAAGCGAGTAACTATACAAAATTTAATTAGAAAATAATAAAAGAGAAAAATGAAAAAAAAGAAAATTTAACACCAGCCATTATCTCGCTCCTCTCTATCCCATATGATTCTTCTTACCCCCATATCCCTAAAAAAAATGCCATTGAAATTGAGATTGTCATGTTCCAGGAAATCAGTGCAATCAGTCAAATATTGCGCGTAATAATTTGAGACAATTGTCACCCACTTTCAAGGCGGTCATCACACTATCTCACAGCTATTGAGAGGTATCAGAATGACAAGAAGCATTACCAATTATTATAAGAAATCAACAAAAAATGGGCATTTCAGCCTCCATCCACCCCACACACAAAAAAAAGGAGAAAAAGAAAGGTAAAAGAGCGAGTGAACATAAAGTTACTATAGTGTTTTAACCAGAACTCAAATGAAATATCAAATTTACAATCACAAATGTTATGTTATAGCAATAAAGTACCAACTGAATCAAATGGCAGGAGGGAACATCTACGATACAGTTATCTAGCATGTAACTATATTTCACGAAATAACATTCTAAGACATTCTATCAATTGAGGGGGAAGTGCATAAATAGCCGATTTGAGGATCGCTATTTAAGGTATAGCTGTAGTTTATAAATATTTGCAAGTTTAACCATTCATAATCAATTTAGATTTACGGGTCTAACGTTCGAAAAGTTCCAAACTTGACAGTCTAAAGTTGAGTTTGTCAAAGCCTAACTTTTATTTTGTTAATGCATTAAACTTAAGCCACTTTTAAATTGGATTTAATTTACATATAGGGTGTACGTTATTATATTAATGACGTGAACAAATTATAAAATCCCCATATGAAGTAATAGGATGTTTCAATTTGTATTCATATTGAATATTACGGTTCATGACAATATTGGGTATATATGCCATATTTGGTAAATAAGGTTTATTACATTGATCTTCGAATGTGATGATTTTTCTCAATTTCAAAAAAAAAAAAAAAAAAAAAAAAAAAAAAGTTGCATCGTTTTGTTACTTCATTTTTTCACTATCTACACAATGATTTGTTGCACAAAATTGCACGCACACATTTGTTTAGGATTAAAGCTTCACTTTTATTTACTTCTTATTTTTTAGGCGATTTACTTTCTTTTTTAACGTGTCAAGAAGAATTTTTTTATTTTATTTTAAAATTCGTACTTTATACCTGACACTTTCCTAACATGTTTAAGATCACAAGATATAGAAGATATTTTGGGTTTTAAAGTCTTTTTGATATTCTTAAACTCATAAAATAAAACATATAAAGTATGCAAATAACATAGTAAAGCACGAATGTAACTATAGGCCGCGGATTCGAATTTGAAGAATATGTACGCTCTGATAGCGAGTCTAAAATCTCACATTGTAGGTTTTCTACGACACAATTAAACCGAAATATCAGTCATGGGTTTCAGTTACCCTATAGTTAGAAAACCAAAAAAGGCCTAGATATATTCATTCAACCATTATATCAAAAAACAAAAAGAGAAGTGTTTTGTTTTAACACGTTTCGTAAAACATGCATATCCCAATTTCTTGTTGAATGACAATTGTATTATATGCATGCTAATCTCCTGCATCATTTTTTTTTTCCACTTCAATTAATTAAACCTCAAAAAGAAAAAGTAGATCACAAGATTAATTACTTGGTCAAATTATCTTTAATTTGATCTGCATTTAATGTGGAGTCATCTCTTCTACTTAATTAAGATCTTACCTCATATATATATATAGTGCATCTAACACTAGTATGGATTATATATTATAAGAATATTTTTATTGGAATTAAGTGGATGATTTAATGAAAGTTACAAGGCTGAATGGTAAAAAAAAAGCAGACAAAAAGTGAATTAATTATAGATGCCTCCATATTAATTGTTCTTTTCCACATTTCAACTATTTAATCCTCCTTCTTCCCTTGACAAAGCACAATATTTCTGCATCTCTCCTTTTCTTTTCTTCATAGTAAGTAAGTAGATCACCCCTCCCCTCCTCTCTCTCTCTATATATATTCTCTATCATTTTTCTAAGCTATGCTTGTTAGATGGTGTTTAATTTATGTATGTACATATGTTTCTTATAATCGTGGTGTACTCGGGGCTAGTTTACGCGCACCTCGACTAATCCACAGGATATGTGCTACTTCCCACTAGCACATGCACCAGTTCTGTCCATTAAACCTTGGATAGATAAAACTTACTTGGTGGGCATTTGGACATAAAAATTGTGAAATTCCGGAAAAAAAGTAAAAATATTTTTTAACTGAAAATGGTATTTGAAAATTAGAATTGTGTTGGAAAGTTGGAGATGTTTTTTAATTTTTTGTGAGTGATTTGAAGTAAATTTTGAAACTTTTTTTGGAATTTTTCAAATTTGCGAAAAATCCGAAATTCAACTTCAAGTGCAATTTGAATCATGGCCAACCATTAATTCCGAAAATAAAGTAAAAGAAAATCGGAAAAAGTGATTTTTTTTCTATTGCCAAACAGGCCCTTAGTGTTTTTGCATCCGCTGAAATTTAAACCTGAGTATCCGCCTTTTTTCTAGGTTAATCAATCAACTCTAATGGCTTCCGAAAGATCTCCATTTGCAAAACCATCAAAGAAATCAAGGTCATGTAACTTAAAACTCAGTGATACTAAGGACAAAGAAGTAGTGGAGAAGGTTGCCAAAGTACCAAAAAGAAATGGAAATATCATGAGGCCAAATGAAGCTCTAGCATCAGCAGTTGAGAATCCAGCTTTGCTGCGTGCCCTTGACCATATAAGATCTGCTCCTGGTGCGGGTAAATTTTTACCGTCTTCAATTCATTATAAATTTTCTCTTTTTTTTCTAAATTTTGTGTTATATATATGTTACCATCACAGTTGATAGTGGCGGATCCAAAAATTTAAAAGTATTAATAATATAAGATTGCTACACACGTTGAATTCAAATTACTTAAGAATTAAAGTAACTTTTATGCAACCTTTTTCGTTACACTAGAAGCTTTTATCACGTGAAAGAGATTTAACAATTTATATATACATACCAAAATTTTGTTTTTACCCTATTTGTGTGCGGAGCATAATTTTTCGACTAAGAGAATTCAATTGGACCTCATTCCGACCATGTAGCTCGCACCTCATAACGTGACTATACATCTCACATTATGTATGATCATTCCTTCTGTACAAGTTATGGATTCATTCGAGCCTACTAATAGTCTGTTTGGCCAAGCTTCTCTAAAGCCAAATTATTTTTATTTTTTTTTCAAAGTTGAAGTTTGGCCAAGTTTTTAGAAGGAAAAAAGTATTTTTAAGTAGAAGAAAAAAAAAATAGAATCCCTCCAAAAGTACTTGTTTGAAAAGCACTTTTGAGAAAAATATACTTAGAAACAATTTTTAAAAGTTTGGTCAAACACTAATTGCTGCTCAGAAGTGCTTTTCAAATTAATTAATTTGCCAAACACAAATTGTTTCTCACCAAGAGTATTTTTGAGAAAAACACTTTTGAGGAAAAATACTTCTCAAAATAAGCTAATTGTTGCAACTTGACCAAACAGGCTATAACTTTGTCTCAGATCTTGTATATATGTTAAAAGATCTGCTCCCCGGTAAATCAAATGAGCTATGGTATAATTTCACACTCGGAACCTATAATGTTCAAATCTTAGATCTACCTTTGAGTAAAATGATTGTTCAATCTTCTTGCAGTAAGACCAAAAAAGATCAAGGCAAAAGGCAAATCAGAAGTGGTTCCTCCAAATAGTATGGGGATCAAGAAAGGAGCAACCTGCAGTACTGTTTCAACTTCTGTTTCAAAGAGTAGCAAAGGAATTGTAACAAACACAACGACAGAGGATTATGGGATAATACCAACAATCAAATCCTTTGTAATTCACTGTACACGATCAGAAAATGAGGAATCTGTTTCAGCTAGTTGGAGCACGTTTCAAGCAATTGACATGATCAAGGGAAAGGGAAAAGGCTAAAGTAGCAAATGAGCCTGCTGAATTATTGAGGAAACGATCTTTTAAATTGAATATAGACTATATTATATAGTCTATATATGCCAATAGTTAGAGACCTTTTCTTTATCCTTTTTTTTTTTGTGGGGGGGGGGGGGAGGGGGGTTAAAGTTTAGAGGAGGGGAAGGGGTGTAGTTAGTCAGTCTTATTTTTAGTTTCTTCCATTTCAAATGTTTAGAAGTGCAGTGTATCTTAGTTTAATTGTAACTTAATTATCTTGGTATTTAAATCGTGTTATTAAAGTAATAACATAGATTTATCCATTAATCATATTCACTAATGATGATTAGAACTTGAATCATTGAATGTACAACGTGAAGATTACGAGTTTACCCTATCGTCGTTTTCAGTCTGAAGAGCTAATTTCAAGAACATTCTCATGTATCCCTCAGTATTTCTTTGCCATATTCAAAGTATTTGATTTGCATTTTAGACTCAGAAAATTTAATGGCTTGGCTTAAATTTCATTTCTGAGATACTTTTACATGCATAGGAGCTGCAACTTATACCATTGAGGGGTGTTGTGTGATGGTAAAGGTTGCCTCCACTATTAATCATCGTTTCGGGTTTGAACCTCGGGAATGAAATCCTTGGTAGGGAGCGCTAAGAACCCCATATGCGCTTTCTACTATGTGAATCTGAATTAGTCGTGTCAGTGTGTTCACAAACATGATGGTTAAACCAAAAATATGCATCTTATAAGTTCTTTCCAAAGCTATCCCACTCTCCAACAATATGTCAAAAGTGAGGACAATGTCCCAAAGAAACATATTTCTTATCTGACCTGCAACTGGTAAGTCAAGAAAAACACTTTTACCATTCTACAAGATCAATATACAGGCAAGTCCAAGCATTACAAGAATCTCAGGGACACGCCAATATCAGGTCCCAAGTTATTGTTAGTATGGGATAAATTTCTATGAGCGTTTATAGCAGGAAAGATAGTGGGGCGTAAAAGTTGGACTTTACAAGGAAAAAATTGTGGGATCAATATGTGAAAGAATAAGGTGAACGTAAGGGGTTCCTACACTACACTACGCAATTGTGGTGAAGCGGAACTCAACCTATTACTGAAGGATACAATTGCTAGTCGTGTATATTGCACTGTTGGAGATAGGGATGTTCGTACCAAACGTGTTTCTTCCAATAGGGCTTGAACTTCTGAAGTCCAATCTCTAGCCACGGTTTCATAACTCCGTCATAATGAATCACAGCTGCCTGCTCGATCTCGTTAAGTCTGACACCAGATTCGTACCCCAATCCCAAGACATGCCATCTCCGATCTATAGCACGTGTATGTTTGTAAAAGGTCATCCAACCGATTGGCAAAGTACCAGCTTTCATTAATGGTCTATCACTTCCCTGCATCATGACATGCACTAAAAGTGAGGCAGTGAAGAATAGAAGGGGCAGAGTATATAACAAAACTATAAATAAAAATAGCATATATACACATAATAACAGAAGATTCCCCAAATGGGAGGTAACAGGTTTGAAACCCCCAGCATGCTTTCTCAGTCGAGATCGTTGCATGGGGCTTGCCTAATGCGGTTTACCTTTCCAGGATGGTTTGCTAGCTACTGCACTGGAGCGGGGTTTGCCTGTGTAGTGGCAGCGGGTTCCCTAGTTTACCAAAAAACAAAAGGATCTAATAATATATGAAAACCTTATGTTTTTTATCTGTAACATATATAAGGTTGGATATCCTATTTATTTCAATATATAGACCATGCTTGTAGAACTACCCGATGACTCATCAATTTCATTATCCACAAGTACTTAACAAACAACAGGATATAGATCTATACCAGATCCAAGTACTTGTGATAGAGCGCAGTTAGGTTTCGTTTCCTCCATTCCTGCAGATCAAATATATTCATCCCGAATGCCCATGTGCATGATTTCACATCAAACCTCTTTGCCACCAGGGGGTCGGTGAAATTGATGAAGATATCCATTCGGCGGAATGAAGGCTCGCCTTCCAGACAAGTCTCCACTGCACCATTCACTTTACCCTTCATGTTGATGCGCCAAAGTCCGGCTAGATCCCTTTTCACAACCACGTCATGGTCAAGGAGCACTATCTTGTTGAGAGATGGAAATATATCAGGCAGATAAAAACGCAGGTGGTTCAGCGGGGAAGTGTATCTTGGATCAAGAGACTCTTGCTTCTGCAGAATATACTTGTTTGATAACCAATCAAACTTGTCTATGCTTTGGATCTGAATTGTTGCTTTGCCAGGAGGATTCGACAAGAACCACATTGTCATGGCTGGTAGGTTAAGAGAATCCGTCACTATATGAAACACAATCTTCTCTGGAGCCTGCCACGTACATAAACATTTACCATAAATTCATGCACAACCATGATTATGTAATTTTTGTCTTCAAAATATATAGTGATTAATAAATACTCTTAACAGTTACTAATATAAAACCATTAAAGTTAAGCCCTTCCATATATGATTGCTATTTGTGTTGTCATAAATGAATAGTGGATTCGTCTGATCTGAAGCCAAAGCTTCTTACTAGTAAGCCCAGACACTAAATGAAAATTTTCCTCTAAAGACCATCTTGCAAGATGATATAATCAACAAATACCAACATCAAGCTACGTTCATCAAAAAGTCACTGCAGATTAAGTTCAATGAAAAAACAAATAAAAGTAACGGCGGAATGTGGATGAAAAATAATACTTCCTCCGTCCCAATTTATGTGGTACTCTTTCCTTTTTAGTCGTCCCAAAAAGAATGTCACATTTCCTTATTTAGAAGAAAATTAACTTTAGAATCCTACTTACCCTTACTGAATTGATTTACAGCCACACAAATATCAATGGTTTGTTTTGACCACAAGTTTCAAAAGTCTTTTTTGCTTTCTTAAACTCTGTGCCGAGTCAAACACCGCCACATAAATTGGGATGGAGGGAGCAATAGATTTAAAAAAGAAAAATGCAAGGCAAGAATAAGAAAACTACGGAGCAGCTCACCCTAGCAGTTGATACAGTTGAGTTGACGACCGCAGAACATGCCAAAACATTGTCAGAGAAAACAGCAAAGTGATAGAGATCTGGATCCTGAAATTTATGTTGGTCAGGCAATTCCTGCTCCTCAGACCGTAGGGCAAAATAATCAGTGGTCAACCGCATGGAAAGGCAATGAAGGCCTTTCGGGGTAGTTCTTCCAGCAAGATTTACAAGGAAGGAAGCTTGATTCTTTTGCGATCGAAGCTGTTCCTCAGCATTATATGTCATCGCACGAAGTTTCTTCACCATTGCTGAGCATTCAGGAAACAGTTTACTGGCTTTCAATAGGGTTGAATCCATGGCTTTCATCTTCTGTATTGCCCTAGAAAGATAACTGTTCTTAGATCATATAAACATCATACTAACTACCCTCATTCCCAAGCTAAATATTACCCTTTCCTATTTTAGGTTATACCAAGATTTTTACTTTCCTAAAGTAAAAGATCTCCGTTACTCTCTTCAATACCTTATCAAGTCTTTTACATTTAAAAAGCACCACCGGACCACTTTTACTTTACAAAGTTAGCTTGATTGTCACTTTCCCGGCATACTTCTATTTCCAAACATCCATTCACAGCTTAATAACTGTGCACTGAGTGAATAATCAAGAAAAGAATTCACTTGCTGACAGTAAGCATTTAGTTAGAAGACTGAGCGAATAACCAAAAAATATTATCCACTTGTTGACATTAAACACTTGGTTACAAGACTAAACAATTTTTTCTCCAGTATTCATGAATTAATATCAAGTAAATGTCAGTCTTGTGTAACTTAACTTTAGCATCAATCTATTCGCCAATTCCATTTAACCTTTTTTCAGATCTTTTTTCAGAACGTACTCACATATAAAAAAGGTACAAAACAAAACCAAAAGAAGCCATTATTCAAGCCAAGAAGATTTTATGATACTGCGAAGCAATTAACATATTATCTTACCTCCTTGACAAATCAGAATCTTTAGTAACTTCACCAACAGCTCGTTCCAAGTCCTTAATTCGTAGCTTTATCTCTTTCACAAAATTTGAGTTACTACCCAGTGGTACAAAATTCAAAAATGCTTTGGCCCTAATCAGCTGATCTTTAACCTCCTTTACTTTCTCATCTAATGCCCTCCGCGGATGGGACTGTATATTATGACCATGTTGAACGTCTTCTGCTCTGGGCTTTTCCTGCAATAAGACCGACTAAAATCAGGAGATCACAAAGACAGAAGGAGCTTGCAATTTACACGAACAAAATATATAAAAAATTTCTGTTGCACAGTAATACATTGAATATACATAGATAGAGGAAAGAGAGACAAGAGGAGGAGAGGGGAAACAATAATAATTTAAACCCTCAATATCATAATTAAAAATCTACTTTTTCCAAATTTATTACATGCACCAGCTGAATCTGGGAAAGACAAATAATAAATGAACCCATAAAATCCCTTATAAAATTTTAGTCAAAACTTCGTTTGATTTAGAAAAAACGAACAAAACACTTTCATCCAAACCAATAAATTGACAGCTTCCCTACTCTCATGAGCATGCAAAGTCTAAATTTGCTGATTTAGCTTAATTTAGAAAAACCAATTCTTGGTGTGCTCTAAAGCACGGGGCTTAGAATTTAACATATCAACATGATCACCACCATTAAACCAACAGCTTTAGAATTCAAACACCATCAAAAAAGGGAATCCAGCAGTCATGCATATGCAACACTAAAACTGCAAATAACACATGATATTTATATCTAATCATCACCAATTCTATTTTATCCAAACTGAAATTAAAACATCGATTAATCACAAATTCTAGACGAGCAACATCAGTTGCTTTCTTAGTTAATCTAGCATTCCACTATGCCAAAATTAGGGGTAAGCTATATGAATGATCTATAACCATTGCGCTCTACTTGTGCGAAAATCATTGCAATATTATTTACCTTGTAAGCAAACACCAGCCAACTGACTATGTGACTCTTTTAGTGAGCTAATCAAAAGATTGAAGTCTATTTATCAAACAAAATAAATAAATCAAAAGACCAAACAACAACAACATACCCAGTATTATCCCACATCGTGAAATAAATCAAAAGACAGATGTAGAAAATTTCACACAAGAATCAGATCTTTAGTTGTCACATGCATTAGACTTCTATTCAGACTAATACCTTTTCTCTAGCTGTAACCAGTTTTTGCTCTGGTAGACTTGGTTGACTTTCTTTCTTCGGAGCATGTGTGGTTACTGAAATAGGGGAGGAAGGTGTTCAATTAGTTTCTGATTATAGAATAAACAGTAACGGAGACAAGGAAAAAAGAAGTAAAGTGCGTCTGAAGTATCAGATTACCGTCATTCCCCGACAAGCTGGCATTCTTAGGTTCGCCAACACTATCATTCTTATCAATAGAATCTAAACTGACTGCAGAACTTCGGTCTCCATCTCGGTAGACATCCAAGATCGGTTCTTTGATACTTTGACCTTCTTCCTAAACCAAACAGCAGAAAAAGGTTCGCAAACATAAGTAACAATCCAAGTAGACCTTTCACAGTTCTGAACTTATATAGTAGGAAGAATATTTATATCACCTGTTGAACTGCATTAAGCGCCTGAACCTCTAACCTTTGCTTCTGAAAAGGAGTATCAAAACCCAAATAGAAAAATATCAATCAGATCATACTGTATACAATATACTCCATCTGTTTCAATCAAAATCCAAATAGAAAAATCTCAATCATATCGACATTGTGTACAATCTCAATCTGTTGCAATTTACATGACACTCTCTCCATTTCCAAACATCCCAAAAATGTGTGACACGTTTCCATATTTACGGAACTTTCAAGAATCCAAATTAATTGATTGTTCAAATTTTAAACTTTGATACGATGTTTTCTATCAAACTAACATTTTAACTATTATTACACCATTTTTATTTACTACTACTAGTATTCGTAAACTATTGGTCCAGTCAAAAACTGTCGCGATTAATAGAGAGATAATTATGCTCACAAAAAACTCTGCAATCTTTGCCTTTTCAAAGGGACATGATAATGGAAAGTATCAGACCATTAACGGCCTGATCCTGATCTTTTCCAAAATAAAAATCTTGATTGCTTACTGAAAATATACATGAATAAAATCAACAACAACAACAAGAAGCAAGGTGGAGTCCCTAACAAGTTTGGGTCGGCTATATATGAATCCTCACTGTCCATGTTACTTCATATAAACTCATCTCAGCCAATATTATACAAAATAAACTAATAGTAAAAATAATAATAGCAAGTAATAAAAATTCTTAACTTTGAATAAAATGTTCAAAATCTTTTATTGCTTATTAGCATTTGCACTGTAACAACAACAACAACTACTACTACTATCCCTCACGCCCAAACAAGTTGCGTTCGACTATATGAATCCTCATTGACCACCACGTTACTCCATTTAAACTCATCTCATGCCAATATTATTCACTTTACTATAATAAAATCAAATGTTCAAATAATCAATGATGCTCTTTCTACTTCCACTCAGCAGTAAACCAAAACAAGCAATATGCACAACATAAAATCGACTAAAGAAGGAAAAAATCTTACAATAATTGATAAATCTCCAACAAACTCCTTCGACCCTGCACCCAAATATAAAAACAAAAAATAATCAACCACATCAAATAAACAAGAACAAAAGAACCCAAAAATCCAAATAACTAGTAAAATTACATAATTACCATCAGAGCCAAGATGTCTAAGCCTATGTGAAGAAAGCAATAAAATTGTAGTAGTAACAGAAACAGCAAACAAACATAGGATAATAAATATCCTCGTACATTTCCGAAAAAGCCTCATTTAAGACATATACATGAAATGAACTCAAAAAAAGCACTAGGGTTTTGGATCAAAGAATGTGAAATATAGATTCAGATCAAAAATATGAGTTCGTGATTTGATATAATAGAAAGTGACAAAAAGGAAAGCAACTAGGGTTTTTTCTGGTTTTGTCTTTTGAGTCAAATGGGATGTATATGAAGTATATAATTATTTATTTATTTATTTCGAATGAAATTAATTTTTAATTAAAGAAAAGCGATGAAAGCGGGGAGATAGATGTGGTGCCATGTTCGTGAGTACAGAGAAAGGAATGAGATTCAGGAGAAAGAAGGAAGAGAGTTAAAAAGGTTAAAAAAATTGTTTGAGTTATATATATACTTTTTGGAGTGTGCCAACCTAAAAGAACCAAAGAGAATTTATGATTTGTAGAAAAGTAGGATGTATAATTATTATTATGTACATTATTGCTAGGTTGTTGATTTTGAGGTAGGTGTAACGTGAACTTTTGAAGTGGCACATTCTCATTGGATTTTTTTTTGTTTCAATGTCTTCGACTAATTTAAATTTCGGGGATTCCTCACCAAAAAAAAAAATCTATTTTTACCCGAGACCAGATTAAGGGTAGAGATTATCATGGGTTTATTATACTTCATCAAGGGTATTTTGATATTTACAAATATAGAGTTCAGTATTTGTTGATATTGAAAAAAGAATTTTAAAAATTCAAAAAGTCTTATAAATAGAATTGTATCTAAGGTGAATATCTATATTTTAGAAAGATCTTAGAATTTGTTACTTGGTGACTAAGTCACTTGTTCCCTATAAATAGAGGTATTTTATTCCATTATAATTCATCCTAAATCAATAAGAATTCTCTCTTTCTTTCTTTGCAATATTCTTCTTTAGTGTTTCACTACGCGTTATTAGCACGAGACTCTACCGTCTCAAGAAGCTCTTTGAGAAGACTAAGCAAATATGGATATCTCACAAAGCAAACTTGGATCAAAGTTTAATTGCAAACCTATTTGCTTAATTGATTCATGTACGACACATACAATATTCAAAGAGAATAAATATTTCTCTCATTTAAGTATGTGTAAGGCAAATGTTACTACAATTTCTGGTAGTAGTAATTTAATTGAAGGTTCTGGAAGAGCTACTATAACTCTGCCTGGGGGGAACAATACTTATCATATATAATGCAATATTCTCCTCCAAGTCCACAAAAAACTTGTTGAGTTTTAAAGATATCCGCCAAAATGGATATCATATTGAGACAATAGATGAGAATAATCTTGAATATCTCATCGTTACCAAGAGTGTCTCTGGCCAGAAAAGGGTTATTGAGAAGTTTCCATCTTTATCTTGTGGATTGCATTGGACAAGAATTAGTGCAATTGAGGTTCATTCTACCGTAAACCAAAAGGTTATTGATTCCAATACTTTCGTACTTTGGCATGATCGATTGAGACATTCTGAATCAATTATGATGAGACGAATTATAGAAAACTCAAATGAGCACCCATTAAAAATTTTAAAGATTCTTTTAAATAATGAATTTTCTTGCACTTCTTGTTATCAAGGCAAGTTAATTATTAGACCATCACCAACAAAGGTTGGGATTGAGTCCCCTGCATTTTTGGAAAGTATACAAGGGGATATTTATGGACCTATTCACCCATCTAGTGGGTCGTTTAGATATTATTATGGTCTTAATAGATGCATCTTCTAGATTGTCTCGTGTGTGCCTATTGGCATCTCGCAACCTAGCGTTTGTAAAATTAATGGCACAAATAATTTGATTACGGGCACAGATTCCCGATAATCCAATTAAGTCTATTCGACTTGATAATGCTGATGAGTTTTCATCCCAAGCATTTAATGACTATTGCTTATCAATTGAGATAAAAGTGGAACATCATGTAGCCCATGTTCACACTCAAAATGGCCTTGTATAATCTTTGATTAAACGTCTGTGAAAGGCCATGTGAAAAATTTCCTAAATAAATCGGGGTTTCGTGATGCCGGGGTAGGCATAGAGGTTAATAATAGTAAAAATTCTTCGCGGCGAGTTTGCAACTCGCGGTTCGGGCTTTTTGGATTGAACAGTGCGCTGGAGAGTTGAAGAAAAATATTGGAAAAAAATAGGCATTTATGCGGCCCATTCTGCGGGCCGCAGAATGGTCGCAGAGTGAGTCAGTTTTCTGGGTCATTTTGATGTCATTTTCGCGGCCATTATACGACCGCATAACCATTTCGCAGGGCGCACTCTTGTCGCATATCCCGCTTTGGAATTTTTTTGGAGGAAAGTTTTGCAGTGCATTATGCGACCGCAGAACAGATCTGCGAGCCGCATAGTGACCGCAGACCCAGTCAATTCCTTTCCAGTTTTGGCACCCAAATTATGCAGTCGATATGCGGATCGCATAACCATTCTGCAGTCGCATATGCGACCGTATATCCTGTTCCGGGGCTTCATTTTGGGGGATTTTAAACCCGACCCTTCTTCGTTACAACATATGCCATAGACCATTTTGAGCACATTTATGATATTTTAGAGTGAGAGAGAGAGGGGGAGTTATTAGAGTGGGGGAGCAACCTTCAACCTATTATCCATTAATTCTTGCTCAATCATTGAGGATTGACAAATGAAGTTTTCACCCTAAAGGTAAGAATCTATATCCTAGCTCTCAATTTCAAAAATTTACAAAGATGGGATAATTAGAATGACAATTATTGGGTGTGGGGGATGTTGTCTTGCTTGCATGTATCTTTGAAGTATGTGGAAAGGTTGTGAGCTAAAAATGGTAGATAATGGGTAGGGAAATGATGGAATATTCCACAAAAAGGGCCTTAAAACATTAATGCGCACATAGTGTTTGATAATATGCTCAAATAAGTTAAAACCATGATCATATTCCTAATTTTGGTACAACTTATTATTTTCTAAAATATATTGAAGTTGCTAAGAATTCCGGATCATTTTAGAGTTTAAGAAGCTCAATTGAGGTATTTTAGCTAAACCTCATTCTTCTTAGAATCGAATCCCACGGTGTTCTTGTAAGTGGTGTAAGTCCTTGATCATTATTGAATTTGGCTATTCCTAATGTGATTGTGTTGAAGGATGTATGTTCAATATTTATTCTAAATGCTTCATCATGTCATCTTTCCATTTGAGGTTGTGTTCAAAACGTGGAATATGTGTTAGAAATATTAAGACTTCATACCAAGACCGAAAAAAGGTTGGTATGCCAAATTGTATGAAAAGCCTCTATGTGCCTAAGATTCCCAAATTGCTCATATATGAATTTAATGTCTTGAATGAGAAGCCTTATTATTGTTGATAATGATAATGATATTTGAATGTGGAAAAGGGGGCTGGAATTATGAAATACGGCCAAGTGCCAAGAATGACTTTGTAATCATGATCACTAGTGCCAATGAATCGAAAAGATATGAAAGAAGTATGATGTGAGATGATTGATTGAAAAAGGTAATGTCTCGGGTGAGGCAGCCTAGTTGATCTAGCCATGATCGGACGCCATGCCGCACACATGGTGGTGACTGTGCTGAAAATGATAATTGACATTGTGGTTATGGTTGATGTCTCAAATGAGACAACCTAGCCGATCGGATCGTGATCGGACTCCGTGTAAGAATACAGTGGTATTGTGAATTGTGGAATATCGGCACTAATGATCACCCAACCTAATAACATGAAAATTGACTTGAAAACTTATGTGATCCTTAACTTGATGTTTTAATATTATTTGAAGCTCTTGTTGAATTCTTGATTATTCCCCCTTGTATTATTATTCATTCTAATGAGATGACACTATCATAGGACTCATTTGTATCTTTTAGAGGCTCCGTAGACACTATGTGGGTTGTACATGGGTGCTAGAAAAGTCAAACAAGTTATGTTGTGTATTTTAAGGCTTAATAGTATAGTAACTAATGAAATGGTTTAATATTGTATGTATGAATTTCCTACTGTCTAATCAATGAAATCACGTCTATTCTTGATCATGAGTGAGTTGGGTAGAAAGTATTTATCATGTTACACCATGTGCGTCTCAAGGCGATATATAATGAATATGAGACTTGTTAATCATGATTTAAATGAGTTTAAAGTCGTAATATGACTATATATTATGTTTGGATAAAAATATAAAGTTTGAAAAAAAATCGGATTAAAGTTGCAAAAAACCCGACTAAGGATTTGCCCTGTAACAAAACTTATTGAGAAATACATTTCGTATGCTATATGAGGTCTTTTTGGAACATATTATATACCAAAGTGAAGGTCTTGTAATTTAGTTTCCAACACACTTAACCGTTCGTTCATATGACATCCGGATAAAAAGATATATGCGTCGGAAGATGGGCGAATGAGAGGGTATCAAGCTAGCACCTCTTTGACTTTTTAAAAGTTGATATATATGTCTTAACTCATCTCTCTCTTCATTTTTACATAGAACTCGACTAGAGAACACCATGAAACCTTTCATTGAGCTCTATAATAGTGCTTCAAAGAATACTAACATCCGGGTACGAAATCGAGAAGCGATTACATTAGAACGATCCCTACGACGTAAGTATCACTATATCGCCTCTCTTTTTCTTTGAAGTTTGAGTTTTGAAATGTATTTAATAGTTAATAAAATTCCTAATTTCTGTATTTAATCTTTAAAATATCAAGAAAGGTTGATAAATTTATTTTCTAATAGTTAGAACTCACGGGACAGTGATCGGAAGCCGTGAGTTTGAGTTATTTTACTTGTAGTGTACTTTTTGTGGGCTGTTTCTTGTTGCTTTTGGGCTGTCTATTATGCTGCTGATTTATGGAGTTTAGAAGTATTAAATGGTGTGGAGAAACGGCACATGTGGTAGGGTAGTAGGTTGGTCGTTCGTCATTGTAGTTACAGGCTAATTGATAACTTGTTGATTGGGTGTATTATGGTATATTTGGATTTTTTGTTGTATTGAATGTCCCGAATTGTAATTAGGTTGGTTTTGAGTTGCTGATTATATTATGTTTGTATCTCGCCTATAGTAGACTTGAGGGAGCATTAAAATCAGGGAAAATACTACCCGTTTTATTTTTAAATCGAGTTATCGTTTGAGATATGTAATATACTAACACCATCTAAGTTGTACACGTATTTCCTTGTTATAGGGTTGGCGCGCTAGTTGTCATAAGCTTGTTGTTGAGTTGCATTGACGACTTGAGGTATGTTAAGGCTATCTCTTCTTTCCTTTTGGCATGATCCATACTATACAAACGAAACGAGTAAACGCACAACTTTCATAAATGACTCTATTAATAGAAATACTAGAGATGCATATGTTCTTGATTTTCCATGTGAATTATTATTATATCTTCTATTCATGGGTCTCAGAAAAATACGCAATTGATAAAGTTATCCGAAGGGCATATTGATCTTATAACATTCCAAGAAATCTTATTAACATATTTCTTATGTATTTCATTCATTTATACATGTACATTGACCCATGACCATATGGCGTTATATACGCATATATTATATATATATATATGGGATATGGGAAAAGGTTACGACGTTATATACGCACCACCACCTGATCAGCTGGTATATGTTGATAATTTTGCCCACAGTGGCCGAGATGATATGATGGGATACCCTCAGAGGCTTGATGATGTTATGTACACCTATACCTATGCATGATACGACATTTACATGCACATGCATGACATTATAAATGTTTCAGGATTCACAAAGTTATTTAGACTCACAGGTGGAATTCTTTACTCCATGTTTCATCTCTGTCTTTTATGTACTGATTTTCATGCCTTACATACTCAGTACATTATTCGTACTAACGTCCCTTTTGCCTGGGACGCTGCGTTTCATGCCTTCAGGTGCAGGTAGATAAGCTGAGGGTCCCCCTTCTTAGGATCCTTGATCAGCGAGAGTTTGTGTGCTCCATTTGATCCAGAGCTGATTTGAGTTTTGGTACGATGTGTTTGCATACATATATGGGTACGACGGGTCCCAGTCCCGTCCTTTATACAGTTGTACACTCTAATAGAGGTGTGTAGACAGTCATGTATAGTTAGATAGTACGTGGCCTTGTCGGCTCGCCCTACCGTATTCCTCATATATAGCATATATGTCTTTTGGGCATGCTTTCCCATGTAGGTTGTTCATATGAATTAGTAGTTTATTTCCAGAGGTTATGCATGACCTACACTTATTTCATGTCTATATCTTAGACGAATGCTTAAAAGTGTTTGATAGGTAGAACTCGGGCACTTGTTACGGCCCATCGGTTTGGGTCGTGATAAAAGTGGTATCAGAGCAGTTTTGTCCTAGGGTTGTCTACAGACTATGTCTAGTAGAGTCTTATTTATGGGTGTGTTGTGCACCACACTTATAGACAGGAGGCTGCAAGATATTTAGGATGGTTACTTTTCTTTCTTATCTTAGATCGTGTGATATAAGAATTCATTTTCCTAACGATATGTTATGTTTTCAGCGATGCCCAAGAAGGCTACAGCCGCCCAGAAGGGCATGTCCGTGGATGATGAGACTACAAGTAGAGCGCCACGAGTTACCAGGTCTCGGGGAGAGTCGCATAGTGAGACTCCATCTCAGACTTCACATACCCTGCCCTCTCCGGATGAGATCCGAGGGGCACCAACTCCAGCACCCGCTCCAGTTCCCCTAGCTCCTCAGCCAGATGCATCAGGTCAGTGTCACGACCCAAACCGATGGGCCGCGATGAGCAGCCGGTACCTTACTTAACCGAGTACCAATGTAACATATCTTTCCTATCATACTATCATAGGTAATTGAGCCAGAGAGGCTGTCGTGAGATAAGTAGAACAAAACATGAGGAAATACTCAATATAGGGTGACCCAACTTGATATACCGACTTATACATACTACGTACTGGCCTATAAGGCCATACCAGTATCCGTATACATGACATCTGCCTACAAGCCTCTAAGAGTACATAAATATCATAAAGGTCGGGACAGAGCCCCATCATACCAAACAATACATATTCAAAACATACTGACTAAATAGGCAACTCCGGAGCAAGTGGGTGCACAAACACCTTCTGCTGAGCTGATAGCCTACTAGGAGAACTCTCAGCCTGTCTATCGGGACCTGCAGGCATTAAACGCAGCATCCCCAGGCAAAAGGAACGTCAGTACAAATAAAGTACCGAGGATGTAAGGCATGACAGTAGTATATAAAAGACTTGAAAAAAACATGGAGTAAAGAACTCAACCTGAAATTCGGAATAGCTCTATGAATCATGAAAATTTATAATGTCATGCATGTGTATATAAATTACATACCATGCATAGGTATATGCGTACATAACATCATCAAGCCTCTGAGGGCATCCCATCATATCATCTCAGCCACTATGGGCAAAATTATCAATGTATACCCGCTGATCAGGTGGTGGTACGTATATAATGCCGTAACCTTTTCCCATATCCCATATACATATGATATATGCGTATATAATGCCTTCTGGTCATGGGTCAATGTACATGTATAAATGTATAAAATGCATAAGAAATACGTTAATAAGATTTCTCGAATATCATAAAATCAATATGCCTTTCGGACAAACTTTATCAAATATGTATTTTTCCGAGACCCATGAATAGAGGATATAATAATAATTCACATGGTGAATCAAGAATATAGAAACCCCTAATATTTCTATGAATATAGTCATTTATGAAAGTTACGTATTTTGCTCGTTTCGTTTGTATCATTTGGATCATGCCAAAAGAAAAGAAGGGATAGCCTTAACATACCAGTATGATCTCTTCCTTATTACTCAATCAAGCTCAATACAACTTCTTTCATCTACAACAAGTGAAATGATATTGCCGTTAACATATAATGCCATACCATCGTATTTGGCTAGTCGTATGGCTTAAGAAAAATCGGACAACTCCCCTATTTTTAACACATCCCAAAGACCAATAAGGGTTATCAACAGCCCAACAACAACTATAACCAACAATAGCAACAACAACAATATAATCTAATATAAGTTTCTCTGATTATCTTAACACAAATTGAGCGGCAAGCTCGTTTTTACTCACAGCAAGATATAAATTGAATCCAAATCTTATTCCATAAATTAGTTTATAACCTTCAGAACATCATACTTATATGTACTATATTATTTCTAGTTCAAAACATCCACAAAATGCCTTTCAAAACAGCCTCATACGTCTAGTACCTTAATTTTTATCGTCAATCACTTATTTTTTCATCTTTTCTTCTTCAATAAACTTAATTAACACCTAGAAAAGCTTAACAACAGCAGTCACAACATTATCAAATTATTTCTTACAATTTCCAGCCACCACAAACCATCTATTTAGCCACAAAACAGTCCAACCAAAGACAACTACATCCCATATTCTTTCAAGTGCTATCTTATGGTTTCTCACTCAACCAACACAACCAACACAAGATTAACCTTAGGCACAATAAAGAAGATATTATACATACCTTGGATAGTAGCTACAACTCGAAACCCTGTCTCAACTTAGCTCACAATAGCCCTCAATCACACCACAATATCATAGAAGCACCCTCTTGTAGTTCGTAACACCTTTGATGATGATTTGAGTTGATTTCCCTTGAGTTTGGTTCTTGAGATCTTGGGATATGTTAGGTAGGATTTTGGAGAGCCGTTAGATGAAGTTTGGGTGAAAAATGACCCACAATGAGTCTGAAACACCTTTAAAAAAAATGTAAGGTCGAAGGTCGTCTCAAGTGGGTCCCAACCAAACTGCTTGCGCAGTCTTACGAAAACGTGGATATCTCACCACTCTGATATCGTATTAATGAATGGTTTAATACGTTGGAAACTAGTCTCGTAGACCTAAAATTTTGTATATAATATGTCTCAAAAAGACCTCATATACACACGAAATTTATTTCTCAAAAAGCTCTGTTACAAGGAAAATCCTTAGTCGGTTCTTTTTTCGCAACTTACATCCGATTTTTCCAAAACTTTATATATTATATCCAAACGTCATATATAGTCATATCATGACTTTAAACTAATTTAAATCATGATTAACAAGTATCACATTTATTACGTCACCTTGGGAAGCAGATGGTGTAACAATCTTCCCCCTTTAGAAATACTCGTCCTCGAATGTTAAACTTCGAGAAATCTATAGAAATTTTGGTGGAGTCTCCTCTATAACGGTACTACTACCAACTTGTCACACAACAAACCCAACAATACAAAGCCACACTGGGCCACAATCATCAATAGCATCAATGGCCTCACACGACCAATAACAATAACTAACATAAGAATCAAGTACCATATACGTACCTAAAGGTTGTGATGTATCAATCTAATCCTCCTCCGGAAGTGGAAACAAGTGAGGATACCTAGTCTTCATTTCTTATTCAGCTGCCCGAGTCTTCTCCTCCACATTATTGTTAATCCAAAGTACTTTAACCGAAGCTACATCCTTAGTTCTTAATCACTGAACTTGTCTATCTAGTATAGCAATGTGAGCTTACTCATATGATAGTTGCTCTGTAACCTGAACATCGTCAACTGGAATGAATTTAAAGGGATCTCCAATACACCTACAGAGCATAGACACCTGAAATACTGGATGTACATATTCCAATTTGGAAGGCAAGTCTAATTCATATGCTACTTGGCCTACTCTGCGTATAATCTTATAAGGTCCAATGTACCGAGGGATAAGCTTTCCTTTCTTACCGAATCTCATAATGCCTTTCATCGGTGATACCTTTAGGAATACCCAGTCATCTACCTGAAACTCCAAGTTTCGTCGTCGATTATCTGCATAGGACTTATGATGACTATGTGCTGCTAATAGCCTTTCCCTTATAAGCTTAATCTTCTCAATTGTCCGTTGTACCAACTCTGGTCCTACTAACTTAGTTTCCCCAATCTTAAACCATCCTATAAGAGACATACACTTTCCCCAATCTTGGAATGATAACTATTATTATATGCAAACTCATTAGGTGGAAGATGATCATCCCAGCTACTCCTGAATTCTATCACACAAGCCCATAGCATATCCTCCAGTGTCTGAATAGTACGTTCAGCCTGATCATCTGTCTGGGATGAAATATTATACTAAGACTTACCTGAGTCCCCAATCTTTTTTGGAAGGACCTCCATAAATTAGCTGTAAACTGAGCACCTCTATCTGAGATAATAGATATAGGGATTCCATGAAGTTGTACTATCTCCCTAATGTAAAGCCTTGCATAATCCTCTGCTAAGTAAGTAGTCCCGACAAACAGAAAATGAGCTATTTTTGTAAGTCTATTGATAATAGCCCATATGACATTGAACTTACGTTGGGTATGAGGTACGCCTATGATGAAATACATATTAATCACTTTCCATTTCCAAGTCGAAACCTCTATAGCCTATAATAATCCCCGGGTTTCTGATGCTCAATCTTAACCTGCTGATAATTAGGGCACTGAGCAACAAACTCTGCTATATCCTTCTTCATTCCGTACCACCGATATATTCCCTTGATATCATGATACATCTTCGTCGCTCCTGGATAAATAGAATAACGAGAATAGTGAGCTTCTCCCATAACCTGCTGGCGCAACCCTGCCACATTAGAACACATAATCGACCTCGATATATGAGGACTCCATCTCCTGTAATCTCAAATGGTGTATTTTCCTTTTGAGGGATGTATCTCTGTAATGATCTAGCACAAGATCCTCATACTGGTGTTCCTTCACTTCAGTTACTAAAAAGGATGTTGTCGTGTCCTGAATAGACTCCGGTATCACTTGAGTCCAGTAATCGAACTCCAAGACTAGCTAGCTGATGAATCTCATGGGCTATCCCACACTTCTCTGGCTATAAATATGATAAGCTACCCATAGATCTACGGCTGAGGGCGTCGGCTACTGCATTCGCCTTTCCTGGATGGTATAAAATATCAACATCATAGTCTTTTAGTGGCTACAACCATCGCCTCTGACGTAAATTCAATTCCTTTTGCTTGAATATATGCAGGCTCTTATGATCCGTATAGATATCAACATGAATGTCATACAAATAGTTCCTCCACATCTTTAGTGCATGAATCACCGCGGCTAACTCTAAATTGTGGGCTAGATAATTCTTCTCGTGCTTTCTTAGTTTTCTTTAAACACAAGCGATTACTTTTCATGGTCGTTCTGCCATTTGTTGCATGAATACATGGATTATCTCATTCCCCACAAAAACTGGAATTTCCTGTAACTCATATGATCTCAAATATCATCTTTTGATTTTTGTTTTCCGTTCATTAGCCACGATAGATGCCACTTTCTTATGGAGTGCATACAATGTTGTTGTGAGACTGTTGTTACAAGATCATTTCTTCTTTATGTCACTATGCTTAAGTTGAAGCCTTCTTCCTTATTTCCTCAGCTAGTCTTTCTTTGTAGACTTAGGGGGGACCCTTTGACTCCTGTAAAGCTGCGAGCTTATTACATCGTATACCCGAAAGATTTTTTTTTTTATGTTTTTACTCGCCTATAATTATACTTAATTACTTACCTCCATGCCCTTGTGCTCGTAAGGTTGATTCTGAACTAAAATTTTTGAATGTCTTCTCAGTGGCACCGTTTTTTTTAATTTTTGTAAGACTTATATGGTGTCTTTAACAACCCCAACTCCTATCTGAATATTTCTCAAGGATTATGATGTCATCATATTTGCGAGACAGAATTCCCTATGTTGGGTTTTACTATGTTTATCTTGCACAACCTGCTGATTTGGTTGTATCCTCTTGTTTAGCCATGGCTAGGCTCTTCCTGAATCAACTACACGTTAGTCCATTCTCATATCTATATTCTGTGTAATCTCTCTTGGGTTATATCCTACCCCGCACACTGCTCCTTATGTATCTAGTGTTCATTTGCACTTGTTTATCAATAGCATCTAGTGATAGAACTCTTTATGCCCCTTCCCGTAGTCATGCTTACATAATGTTCTAAAGTTGTATCATATCCGTAGGATCTAAATAAATGCAATCTAATTCCTTTCACCTTTCTACCACATTCTTCCTTTAATATTACATAGTTACCCTAACCACATAACTCCGACTTAATACCATATCACACCATATTCCCCCCCTTTAGAGGAGTACCAACATTTATTGCTATGAAGATTTACCTATAAATGTTTTACCTCTTCATATTTGGCATCTTTTTCACATCTTCACGGACTCTTACTTGCCTTGAGGTAACCCTTATGTACTAGGAATAATTTAATTTCTTACATACAAAGGTGACATCTAGTGTAACTGGCACACTTAGTCCCTTAAGCTTAACTTTGCTCACACCACTTGCTTTAGGGAAGCGTTTTCCTGAATGGCCTTTAAAGGTTATTCTTCTATTGTCCATTCAATTATCGCTGGAACACGATCTCTAAGATTCTCACGATGTCAACTATTATCAAATCCTTCGGTCCCGAATTCATGTTCAGTTTATCTTATTCACTAGCCCATACTAATTTCTATTACTCCGGGGGTTTAACTTTTCCTTCTAGTATTCACGTATGAGTCACCAACTCATTTCTCGAAATGGGGACATAACTTTATGGCTTATACTCTTTTATTGTCTCAAGGCATGTAACTTCTTGTCTTTTCCTTCAGTTGACTATAGAATCTATAGTCCTGTCGTATTTTGATTTACCGTTATCATCCATTTATCACATCTTACTCATAATGCTTCATTTACTTTCTTCTTATTCTCATGCTAATATTTCTGTCTATCACATTATTATGAAAACTTCTTCAAAATATTCTTTCACTTTTAGCCCCCCCTTGATTCAACTCACTAGCTCTTCGGATCGCCCAACACTCTCTCTTTACTAGGGACGAGAGCCATACAAAGGTAAAAATTTATCCCGTATAGGATTCCAATGCCAATCTTCTAAAATTTCTGAATATTCTAGTATTCATATCTGATTGTACTATTCTAGAGTGCACCATCTGGGTGTCTCACAAGGAGAACCATTTTCACGTTTGCAATATCCCTCGGAAATGTGAGCTAATGATAACAATCCATCCATAATTTTGGGTTACTCTAACCCCAGCTGGATGCTGATATCTCATACTTCTCTTAAATTATATTTATTAGATCCCATAGGACATAATTGAGATAGGTGTTGTCAAGTGTATATATCTCTGTAACTATTGAAAGTAACTCAGAATGTTTATATTTCTCTGCCTGAATTGTAAATACAGATAGTCTTCACTAACTGGGTACCTCGTATCCTTCTTCACCTAGCTTCTTTTACATGTTGAAACTTGTATCTACCTTCTTATTCTCTCATTGCTTTTTACCATAGGGGTAGATAGATATTTATGCCTTATGGATCCTTATCAACAAGCTCGCACGTCGTAGTACACACATAATCTACTGAAGGCCTTACATTTACTCATCCTAAGCATGATGCAAAATCGAGTTTCTCTGACTCAACTCTTCCACAACCACATTTAATCTCTTACCTACTATCTTTCTAGATGTAGATGCCATTTTATAACGAATAAAATAGAATTTAGGAATTTGAATTTCTTACAACTAAGCTCTACCACACGATCTAGAGTAAGAATAAATAGTGACAATCCTAAATGCCATGTAGCCTCATGCTTATAAGTGTGGTGCACAACACACCCATAAATAAGACTCTACTAGACACGGCTTGTAGACTCCCTAGGATAGAGCTGCTCTAATATCACTTCTGTCACGACCCAAATCGATGGGCCGTGACGAGCACCCGGTACATTATTCAACCGAGTACCGACGTAACGTATCTTTTGTATCATACTATCATAGGTAATTGATCCGGAGAGGCTGTTGTGAGATAAGTAGAACAAAACATGAGGAAATACTCAATATAGGGTGGCCGAACTTGATATACCGACTTATACATATTATGTACTGGCCTATAAGGCCATACCAGTATCAGTATACATGACATTTGTCTAGAAGCCTCTAAGAGTATATAATATCATAAAGGTCGGGACAGAGCCCCGTCATACCAAACAATACATATTCAAATCATACTGACCAAATAGGCAACTCCGGAGCAAGTGGAGTGCACAAACACCTTCTGCTGAACTGATAGCCTACTAGGAGAACTCTCAACCTGTCTATCGGGACCTGCGAGCATAAAATGCAGCGTCCCCAGGCAAAAGAGACGTCAGTACAAATAAAGTACCGAGTATGTAAGTCATGACATTAGTATATAAAAGACTTGAAAGAAACATGGAGTAAAGAACTCAACCTGAAATTCTGTATAGCTCTGTGAATCATGAAAATTTATAATGTCATGTATGTGCGTATAACTGATATATCATGCATAGGTATATGCGTACATAACACCATCAAGCCTCTGAAGGCATCCCATCATATCATCTCAGTCACTGTGGGCAAAATCATCAACGTATACCAGTTGATCAGGTGGTGGTGCGTATATAACGCTGTAACATTTTCCCATATCCCATATACATATGATATACGCGTATATAACGCCTTCTGGTCACGGGTCAATATACATGTATAAATGCATGAAATGCATAAGAAATACGTTAATAAGATTTCTCGAATATCATAAAATCAATATGCCTTTCGGACAAACTTTATCAAATACGTATTTTTCTGAGACCCGTGAATAGAGGATATAATAATAATTCACATGGGGAATCAAGAATATAGACACCCCTAGTATTTCTATGAATAGAGTCATTTATGAAAGTTACTTATTTTGCTCATTTCGTTTGTATCATTTGGATCATGCCAAAAGAAAAGAAGGGACAACCTTAACATACCAGTATGATCTCTTCCTTATTACTCAACCAAGCTCAACACAACTTCTTTTATCTACAACAAGTGAAATAATATTGCCGTTAACATATAATGCCATACCATCGTATTTGGCTAGTCGTATGGCTTAAGAAAAATCGGACAACAACTCCCCTATTCTTAATACATCCCAAAGACCACTAAGGGATATCAACAGCGCAACAACAACTATAACCAACAATAGCAACAACAACAATATAATCCAATATGAGTTTCTCCGATTATCTTAACAACCAAATTGAGCGGCAAGCTCGTTTTTACTCACAACAAGATATAAATTGAATCCAAATCTTATTCCATAAATTAGTTTATAACCTTCAGAACATCATACTTATATGTACTATATTATTTCTAGTTCAAAACATCCACAAAATACCTTCCAAAATAACCCCATACGTCTAGTACCTTAATCTTTATCGTCAATCACTTGTTTTTTTCATCTTTTCTTCTTCAATAAACTTAATTAACACCTATAAAAGCTTAACAACAGCAGCCAAAAAATTATCAAATTAATTCGTACAATTTCCAGCCATCACAAACCATCTATTTAGCCATAAAACAGTCCAACCAAAGACAACTACATCCCATGTTCTTTCAAGTGCTATCTTATGGTTTCTCACTCAAACAACACAACCAACACAAGATTAACCTTAGGCACAATCAAGAAGATATTATTAATACCTTGGACAACAGCTACAACTCGAAAATCTATCTCAACTTAGCTCATAATAGCCCTCAATCACACCACAACATCATAGAAGCATCCTCTTGTAGTCAGTAACACCTTTGATGATGATTTGAGTTGATTTCCCTTGAGTTTGGTTCTTGAGATCTTGGGATATGTTAGGGAGGGTTTTGTAGATATGTTAGATGAAGTTTGGGTGAAAAATGACCCTCAATGAGTCTGAAACACCTTTAAAAAAATCGTAAGGTCGAAGGTCGTCTCAAGTGGGTCCCAACCGAACTGCTTGCGCAGTCTCACAAAAATGTGGATATCTCAGTCGTATCAACAAAATGTTTAATGCGTTGGAAACTAAACTCGCAGACCTTCAATTAGGTATATAATATGTCCCAAAAAGACCTCATATAGCACGCGAAATATATTTCTCAAAAAGCTCTGTTACAAGGAAAATCCTTAGTCGGTTCTTTTTCTGCAACTTAAATCCGATTTTTCCAAAACTTTATATATTATATCCAAATGTCATATATAGTCATATCATGACTTTAAACTAATTTAAATCATGATTAACAAATATCATATTCATTACGTCACCTTGGGACGCACATGGTGTAACAGTCAGGAGATGAGAGATGTTATTCAGCTATCGAATCGATTAGTGGCCGCACAAGCTCTGTGCCAGGAGGTAGGTATTGTTTATGCAGATAGGGACATTAGTGCAAGGTTTTGTGATTTCATTAATTTGGACCCTCCGATATTCATTGGAGCATATCCAAATAAGGACCCTCAGGTATTTATCGATAGGATGCAGAGGAATTTGAGAGTAATCAAGGCCACTGCGACTGAGTCAGTTGAGCTAGCTTCCTATAGACTTCAGGATGTTGCAATTAATTGGTACGAGTCTTGGGAGTTGTCCAGAGGTAAGGATGCCCTTCCAGCAGTATGGTAGGAGTTTACAGAGGTTTTCCTTCGTCATTATTTGCTACCAGAGCTAAGACGGGTCAGAGTTGATAGGTTCTTGACCCTTCGACAGGGTAATATGAGTGTTCAGGAGTACAACCTTCAGTTTGATTCTTTGGCTAGGTATGCTCCCACTATTGTAGCTAAGATATAGGATCGGGTTAATCGGTTCATGATGGGGTTAGAGCCGCACCTGCTCAATGACTGTATGTTGGTCTCACTTCATCCAGGCATTGATATTTCTCGTATTCAGGCATACACTCAGGGTGTAAAGGAGCATAAGCATAAGCAGAGGGCCGGTCGTGAGCATGATACGGGCCAGAGTAAGAGAGCGAGATCTTCATGTCCTTCTGGTGAGTTTCGAGGTGGTCATACACAGCAATACCCGAGGTATCCAGACCAGCCATCGGCTAGTGCACCCCCTCAGTTTTTCGGTAGGAGATTTGATAGTTCCACATATTTAGGTCCCAGTCAGAGTTCTAGGACCTCTAGTTCTCAGTATAGGGGTGAGTCAAGTCAGATGAGGTGACCCTTGCCACTATGTGCTCAGTGTGGTAAGCAAGATGTCGGGCAGTGCCTCGTGGGGTTGGGTGTTTATTATACTTGTGGTTATCCAGGCCATGTTATGAGAGATTGTCCAACGAGAGGTGGTGCATATATAGTTCAGCCAACGAGATCTATAGCTGGTTCGTCATCACCAGTACGCCCCCCTGGGCAAGGATCACAGGCATCAACCGGTCGTGGTAGAGACAGAAGTGGAGCATCTAGCTCGAGCGGTCCTCAAAACCGCATTTATGCATTAGCGGGTCGACATGATAAGGAGTCGTCACCTGATGTTGTTATAGGTATATTATCAGTCTCCTCATATGATGTATATATATTGATTGATCCAGGTCCCACCTTATCGTATGTCACTATGTGGGTTGCTAGCAAGTTTGGGATAGAACCTGAGTTGATTAAACCTTTTGAGGTATCTACACATGTTGGGGATCCAGTGATAGCTAGACGGGTATATAGAGATTGTATAGTAGTAGTTCTTAGTCGTTCTACAGTAGCAGACTTGATTGACTTAGATATGGTAGAATTTGATGTTATAATAAGTATAGATTGGTTGGCTTCTTGTTATGCTAACGTTGATTGTAGATCAAAGATGGTTCGGTTCCAGTTTCCATGGGAGCCAGTTCTAGAGTGGAAAGGTAGTATTGCATCACCGAGAGGTAGGTTTATTTTGTATCTTAAGGCAAAGAAGATGATTAGAAAGGGCTATATTTATCACTTAGTTCGGGTACAGGATGTAAAAGCAAAGTCACCGACCCTTCAATCTATCCCGATGGTTAATGAGTTTCCCGATGAGTTTCCATGCCTTCCGCCAGAGTGGGAGATTGAGTTTGCTATTGACACATTACCAGATACTCAGCCGATATCTATTCCTCCTTATAGAATGGTACCCGCAGAGCTGAGAGAGTTGAAAGAACAAATGAGGGATTTGCTTGAAAAATGCTTTATCAGACCCAGTACATCACCGTGGGGAGCACCTATGTTATTTGTGCGAAAGAAAGATAGTTCTTTGCGGATGTTATTGATTACAGACAGTTGAATAAGGCGACGATCAAGAATAAATACCCGCTCCCGAGGATTGATGATTTATTTGATCAGTTACAGGGTGCCAAGTGTTTCTTAAATATAGACTTGAGGTCGGGGTACCATCAGGTAAGGGTTAGAGAGAAGGATATTCCGAAGACAACATTCAGGACCAGATACGGGCACTTTGAGTTTCGTGTTATGTCATTCGGTTTGACCAATGCCCCAGCGGTATTCATGGACTTGATGAACCGTATGTTCAGAACCTTTCTAGATCTATTTGTGATTGTATTTATAGATGATACTTTTGTTTATTCTCGTTCAGAGGCTGAGCATGCAAATCATTTGCGTACTGTGCTCAGAGATCTACAAGAAAGGAAGTTGTATGCAAAATTCTCTAAATGTGAATTCTAGTTGAATTTTGTAGCCTTCATTGGTCATATTATTTAGGGTGAGGGTATCCGGGTTGATACACAGAAGATTGAGGCAGTGTAGACTTCTCCTAGACCCACGACACCGACAAAGGTTCGTAGCTTCCTGGGTTTGCCAGGTTATTACAAGAGATTTGTAGAGGGGGTTTCTTCCCTTTCAGCACCATTGACAAAGTTGACTCAGAAGGCAACTAAGTTTTAGTGGACTGATGCTTGTGAGCAGAGTTTCCAAGTATTGAAGGACAGATAGACATCAGTACCGGTTCTAACACTTCCAGAAGGGACTAATGGTTATGATATCTATTGTGACGCTTCGAGCATTGGATTGGGTTGTATATTGATGCAGCATGGTAAGGTTGTAGCTTATGCTTCTAGAAAACTAAGAAACCACGAGAAAAATTACCCGACCCACGATTTAGAGTTAGCCGCTGTGATTCATGCATTAAAAATATGGAGGCACTATTTGTATGGTATTCATGTTGATATCTATATAGACCATAAGGGCCTTCAGTATATATTTAAGCAAAAGGAATTGAATTTACGTCAGAGGCGATAGTTGGAGCTACTAAAAGACTATGATGTTGATATTTTATACCATCCAGGAAAGGCGGATGTAGTAGCCGACGCCCTCAGCCGTAGATCTATGGGTAGCTTATCATATTTACAGCCAGAGAAGAGCGAGATAGCTCGTGAGATTCATCAGCTAGCTAATCTTGGAATTCGATTGCTAGATTCAGGTGGTACCGGAGTTACTATTCAGGACACAACAACATCCTCTCTAGTAACTGAAGTGAAGGAACGCCGGTGTGAATATCTTGTGCTAGCTCACTACAGTGATACAACCCCTCAAAAGGAGAAGACACAATTGGAGATAACATGAAATGGAGTCCTTAGATATCGAGGTCGATTATGTGTTCCTAATGTGGCAGGGTTACGCCAGCAGGTTATGGGAGAAGCTCACTATTCTCGTTATTCCATTCATCCAGGAGCGACGAAGATGTATCATGATATCAGGGGAGTATACTGGTGGGGAGGAATGAAGAATGATATAGCAGAGTTTGTTGCTCAGTGCCCTAATTGTCAGCAGGTTAAGATTGAGCATCAGAAACCCGATGGATTATTGCAGGCTATAGAGATTCCGACTAGAAAATAGGAAGTGATTAACATGGATTTCATCATAGGCTTACCTCGTACCTAGCATAAGTTCGATTCTATATGGGTTATTATTGATAGACTTACAAAATGAGCCCATTTTCTGCCTGTCAGGACTATGTATTCAGCAGAGGATTATGCAAGGATTTACATTAAAGAGATAGTATGACTTCATGATATTCCTATATCTATTATCTCAGATAGATGTGCTCAGTTTACAGTTAATTTCTAGAGGTCCTTCCAAAAAGGATTGGGGACTCAGGTAAGTCTTAGTACAACATTTCATCCTCAGATAGACGGTCAGGCTGCACATACTATTCAGACACTGGAGGATATGCTACGGGCTTATGTGATGGACTTCAGGGGTAGCTGGGATGATCATCTTCCACTTATTGAGTTCACATATAATAGTAGTTATCATTCCAGCATTCAGATGGCTCCATATGAAACTCTTTACGGACAAAAGTGTAGGTCACCTATCAGATGGTTCGAGGTTGGGGAAACTAAGTTAGTAGGACCAGAGTCGGTACAATAGGCAGTCAGAAGTCATATGCAGATAATCGACGATGAGACTTGGAGTTTCAGGTAGATGACTAGGTATTCCTAAAGGTATCACTGATGAAAGTCGTTATGAGATTCGGTAAGAAAGGAAAAAATGGCCCTCGGTACATTGGACCTTATAAGATCATACACAGAGTAGGGCAGGTAGCATATGGGCTAGACTTGCCTTCCAACTTGGAGTAAGTACATCCAGTTTTTTATGTGTCTATGCTCCGCAAGTGTATTGGATATCCTTCTAGAGTCGTTCTAGTTGACGATGTTCAAGTCACAGAGCAGCTATCATATGAGGAAGCTCCCATTGCTATACTAGATAAACAAGTTCGGATATTGAGAACTAAAGACGTATCTTCGGTTAAAGTACTTTGGTGGAACAATAATGTGGAGGAGATGACTTGGGAAGATGAAGAAGACATGAAGTCTAGGTATCCTCACTTGTTTCCGCTTCCGTAGGAGGATTGGACTGAGACATCACAACCTTAGGTATGTATATGGTACTTGATTCTTATGTTAGTTATTGTCATTGGTCGTGTGAGACCATTGATGTTATTGATGATTGTGGCTATGTGTGGATTTGTATTGTTGGGATTTCTATCTAACAGGTTGGTAGTGGTACCATTACAGGGGAGACTCTACCAAAATTTCTATAAATCTCTGGAAGTTTAACATTCGAGGACGAATGTTTCTAAGGGGGGAAGATTGTTATACCTTGTATATCCCAAGGTGACGTATAATGAATATGAGACTTTTTAATCATGATTTAAATGATTTTAAAGTCGTAATATGACTATATATGATGTTTGGATAAAAAATATAAAGTTTGGAAAAAATCAGATTAAAGTTGAGAAAAAACTGACTAAGAATGTAACAGAGCTTTTTGAGAAATAAATTTCATATGATATATGATGGGACATATTATATACCAAATTGAAGGTCTTGAAATGAAGTTTTATACTTAACCGTTCATTCATACGACATCCGGATAAAAAGATATAAGCGCCAGAAGATGGGCGAATGAGAGGGTGCCAAGCTAGTACCTCTTTGACTTTTCAAAAGTTGATATATATGTCTTAACTCGTCTCTCTCTTCATTTTTATGTAGAACCCGACTGGAGAACACCATAAAACCTGTCCTTGAGCTCTCTAATAGTGCTTCAAAGGGTACTAACATTCCGGGTACAAAATCGAGAAGCGATAACATCAGAATGATCCCTACGACGTAAGTATCGCTATATCGCCTCTCTTTTTCTTTGTAATTTGAGTTTTGGAATATGTTTAATAGTTAATAAAATAAAATTCCTAATTTCTGAGCTTTAAAATATCAAGAAAGGTTGATAAATTCGTTTCCTAATAGTTAAAACTCACGTGACGGTAATTGAAAGTCGTGAGTTCGAGTTATTTGACTTGTAGTGGACGATTTTGTGGGTTGTTTCATGTTGCTTTTAGGCTGTCTATTGTTCTGCTGATTTATGGAGTTTTGAAGGATAAAATGGCATGGATAAATTCCATATGTGGTAGGGTAGTAGGTTGGTCGCTCGTCGTTGTAGTTACAGGCTAATTGATAACTTGTTGATTGGGTGTATTATGGTATATTTGGGGTTTTTGTTGTATTGAAGGACCCGAATTGTAATTAGGTTGGTTTTGAGTTACGGATTGTATTATGTTTGTATCTCTCCTATAGTAGGCTTGAGGGAGCAGTAAAATCAGGGAAAATGCTGCCCGTTTTATTTTAAAATCGAGTTATCGTTTGAGATACGTGATATACTACCGCCATCTAAGTTGTACACATATTTATTTGTTATAGGGTTGGCGCGCTAGTTGTCATAAGCTTGTTGTTGAGTTGCATTGACGACTTGAGGTATGTTAAGGTTATCCCTTCTTTCCTTTTTGCATGATCCATACAATACAAACGAAATGAGTAAACGCACAACTTTCATAAATGACTCTATTAATAGAAATACTAGAGATGCATATGTTCTTGATTCCCCATGTGAATTATTATTATATCTTCCGTTCATGGGTCTCAAAAAAATACGTAGTTGATAAAGTTTATCCGAAGGGCATATTGATCTTCTAACATTCCGAGAAATCTTATTAACGTATTTCGTATGCATTTCATTCATTTATACATGTATATTGACCCATGACCAGATGGAGTTATATACGCGTATATTATATGTATATGGCGTTATGTACATTGACCCAAAACTCGTGTTATATACGTACCACCACCTGATCATCTGGTATATGTTGATGATTTTGCCCACAGTGGCCGAGATGATATGATGGGATACCCTCAGAGGCTTGATGATTTTATGTACACCTACATGACATTATAAATGTTTCAGGATTCACAAAGTTATTTAGACTCACAGATGGAATTCTTTACTCCATGTTTCATCTCTGTCTTTTATGTACTGATTTCCATGCCTTACATACTCAGTACATTATTCGTACTAATGTCCCTTTTGCCTGGGGATGCTGCGTTTCATGCCTTCAGGTGCCGGTAGATAGGCTGAGGGTCCCCCTTCTTAGGATCCTTGATCAGCGAGAGTTTGTGTGATCCATTTGATCCAGAGTTGATTTGAGTTTTGGTACGATGTGTTTGCATACATATATGGGTACGACGGGTCCCAGTCCCGTCCTTTATACAGTTGTACACTCTAATAGAGGTGTGTAGACAGTCATGTATAGTTAGATGGTACGTGGCCTTGTCAGCTCGCCCTATCGTATTTCGTATATATATATATATATATATATGCATATATGTCTTTTGGGCATGCTTTCCCACATAGGTTGTTCATATGAATTAGTAGTTTATTTCCAGATGTTATGCATGATCTACACTTATTTCATGTTTATATCTTAGATGAATGCTTATGGGTGTTTGATAGGTAGAACTCGGGCACTCGTCACGGCCCATCGGTTTGGGTCGTGATATATCAGGCTTACTCGATCGGGTTCACTCGGTTGAGCGTCGGTCATGCTTCCTGAGGTTGGGCATGACAGTCTGCAATTGATAGCAAAATCGTTGCTCATGAAAATGAGGTTACCCGTTTCTGTTTGGGGTCATGCTATTTTGCATGCAGCAATGCTAGTTTGTCTTAGACCGACAAATTATGATAAATATTCCCTCTTGCAATTAGTTTTGGGTCATAAACCTAATATATCCCATTTAATAATTTTGGATGCGCGGTATATGTGCCTGTAGCAAAGCCATATCATACCAAGATGGGTTCCCAAAAAATATTACGAATATATGTTGGGCTTGAATCACCCTCCATTATTCGCTACCTCGAAATATTAACGGGAGATTTATTCACTGCTTGATTTGCAGATTGTTGATTCGATGAGACACTTTTCTCAAAATTAGGGGGAGAAATTAGTGAAATCAAACGAAAAATTTTGTGAAAAAATCCATCATTGTCTCATCTAGATTCACGTGCCTCTATTTGTGAAAAAAGAGGTACAAAAGATAATTCATTTGCAAAAAGAAAATAGCAAATCAAATGCTAGATATGAATATGAAAAGGATAACGAAATCACATATCCATGCAGAGAATGTTCCAATGCGTATTGATGTCCCAGTCGGACAATTTTCTAGTGTCTTAGCGAATGAGTCAAAAGCACGCCTAAAGTGTGACATACCATTGGGTTCTAAGGATCGAAATCCTAGAGAAAAAAACATAAATGATCAAGATGACACTACAAATAAGTCTCATAAAGAAACCCATGAATTAACCAATCCTGATATTCATGAGGAAATCACGGAGCCTGAGACTCAAGAAAATAAGGAACTATCAACATATTCAATCGATATTGAGACGAATTTGAATCGATCTGATACAGTGGTAGATTATGTCTTTGCGTATAATTTTGCATCTAGCATTATGCAAGATATTTAGGATCTTGAACCTCAATCTATTGGAGAATGTCGACAAAGACGTGATTGGCCAAAATGGCAAGAAACAATCCAATCTGAGTTGGATTCACTTGCGAAACGTGAAGTTTTTGGGCATGTAGTCCAAACACCTAATAGTGTTAAGCCTGTTGGCTATAAATGGGTCTTTGTACGTAAGATAAATGAGAAAAATGAGGTACAAAGATATAAGGCACGCCTTGTTGCATAAGGATTTTCACAAAGGCCTGATGTCGATTATGAAGAGGCATATTCACCCATTATGGATGCAATAATATTTCGTAATCTCATTAGTTTTGCGGTCCATGAAAAGATTGACATGCATTTAATAGATGTTGTTACAGCCTACCTTTATGGTTCACTTGTTAATGAGATATACATGAAAATTTCCGAAGGATTTAAAATGTCTGACACACATAATTCAAAGTCCCAGGAAATGTTTTCAATCAAATTGCAAAGACCTTTGTATGGTCTAAAGCAATCAGGACGAATGTGGTATAACCGTTATGGTGAGTATTTATTAAAGTAAGGTTATGTAAATGATTCCATTTGTCTATGTATTTTTATACAGAAAACAATATCGAAGTTTGTTGTACGTGCCGTATATGTTGATGACATCAACATTATTGGAACTCCTACAGAACTCCAAAAGGCAATTGATTATTTAAAGAAGAAATTTTAGATGAAAGATCTCGAAAAGACAAAATTATGTCTCGTTTGCAAATTGAACATTTGGCAAACGACATATTTGTTCATCAATCTGCATACACAGAAAAGGTGTTAAAATGGTTTTACATGGATGAAGCATATCCATTAAGTACTTCGATGGTGGTTCGATCACTTGATGTGAATAAAGATCTGTTCCGACCTCAAGAAAAGAATTAAGAGCTACTTTGTCCTGAAGTATCATATCTTAGTGCAATTTGTGCACTAATGTATCTTGCTAATACTACAAGGCATGATGTAACTTTTTCAGTTAATGTCTTAGCAAGATATAGCTCTTCTCTTATAAGGAGACATTGGAATGAAATCAAACACATTTTGCGGTATCCAAAGGGGACTATCGATATGGCCTTATTTTATGGTAATAATTGCAGTCCCGATCTTGTTGGTTTTGCCGATGATAGGTATTTATCCGACTCACACAAGGCTCGATCTCAAACAGGCTATGTGTTTATATGTGGAGGCAGTGTCATATCTTGGCGATCGACTAAGCAATCAAACATAACTACTTCATCTAATCATGCTGAGATAATTGCTATTCATGAAGCATGTCGAGAATGTGTATGGTTGAGGTCTATAATATATCTTATTCGAGACAGATGTGGTTTGAAGTATGATAAACTACCCACTATATTGTATGAAGATAATGCAACATTCATAACCCAATTGAAGGCATGATTCGTAAAAGGAGATATGACAAAGCACATTTCACTAAAGTTATTTTTCACACATGAACTTCAAAAGAATGGTGATATCAATGTGCAACAGATTCGTTCAAGCGATAACGTGGCTGATTTATTCACCTAATCTCTACCGACGTCAACCTTCAAGAAGCTAGTGTACAAGAATGGGATGCGAAGGCTCAAGGATGTGAATTGATGCTCTCATCAGGGGGAGTTATTCGCGTTGTACTCTTTTTTTTCCCTTACAAGGTTTTGTCCCACTGGGTTTTCCTTGTAAGGTTTTTAACTAGGCAACCAAAAGGCGTATTTCTAAATACGTATACTCTTTTTCCTTTACTAGAAATTTTATCCCACCTGGTTTTATTTTAGTTAAGGTTTTAGCGAGTTGCATTATCTGTTGAATAGACATTCAAGGGGGAGTGTTATAAATAAAATTGTATTTAAGGTGAATGTCTATATTATAGAGAGATCTTAGAGTTTGTTACTTGGTGGCTAAGCCACTTTTTCCCTATAAATAGAGGCGTTCTATTCCATTATAATTCATCCTAAATCAATAAGAACTCTCTCTCTCTTTCTTTGTAATATTCTTCTTTATTGTTTCATTACAAAAAGTATTTTTTGTGAGATGATGATTATCATTCTCAAATCTTCAATAAAATTCAAGTGAAATTCATCCTTGAAAACTTGGAACCTAATCGAGTTAAAGGTGATCTGAAAATTAAAAAATATGTTGCATAAATTTTAAAAAATAGTAAGACATCTAAGGTGAATAGTAAGTATATTAAGGGCCTCTTTGGTTGAGATGTGACTGAATAATACCTTTATAGTATCTTGTATTATTGGAAAAACTTGCCACTGTTATGAAATATAGCTCAAAGTAATAATATAGAACAAGAAAAATAAGCTAAGAGATATAGAGAGAAAGAGAGGAGAGATTCTTATTTCTTCTTCAATTGTATGTATTTTTCTATCTATTACAAGGCCTTTATATAGGCAAGAAAAGTGAAGAACAATATGTCATTGAATATGTCATTGAGAATAAAAATATGTCATTGAATATGTCATTAAGCATTTGAGAAAATCATGAAGGAAGAGTAGACATCCACCATAATTTGATTTTTCTTATAACACTCCCTTTTGGATGTCCATAGATAATGTGCCTTGTTAAAACCTTATTAATAAAAAACCCTATGGGAAAAAAATCTTTGAGAAGATAAAGAGTACACATGTTTAGAAATACGCCTTTTGGTTGTCTTGTTAAAAACCTTGTAAGGAAAACCCCATGGGACAAAACCTTGTAAGGGTAAAAGAGTACAACGCGTATTAACTCCCCCTGATGAGAGCATTAATTCATATCCTTGAGCCTTCACATAGATTTGGTGAACAAATCAGCCATATTATCACTTCAACGGATCTGTTGCACATTGATATCACCATTCTTTTGAAGATCATGTGTGAAAAATAAATTTGGTGAAATGTACTTTGTCCTATCCCCTTTTATGAATTCTCCCTTCAATTGGGCTATGCATGCTGCATTGTCTTCATACAAAATTGTGGGTAGTTTGTCACACTCCAAACCATATTTGTCTCGAATTAGGTGCATTATAGACCTCAACCATACACATTCTCGACTTGCTTTATGAATAGCAATTATCTCAGCATGATTAGATGAAGTAGTCACGATTGATTGCTTAGCCAATTGCCAAGATATGACAATGCATCCATATGTAAACACATAACCTGTTTGAGATCGAATCTTGTGTGGGTCAGATAAATACCCAGCATCGGCATAACCAACAAGATCGGGACTGCAATCATTGCTATAAAATAATCCCATATCGGTAGTCCCTTTTAGATACCGCAATATATGTTTGATTCCATTCTAATGTCTCTTTGTAGGAGCAGGGCTATATCTTATTAAGACATTAACTGAAAAAGTTATGTCAGATCTTGTAATGTTAGAAAAATACATCAATGCACCAATTTCACCAAGATATGGTACTTTAGGACCAAAAAGCTCTTCATTATTTTCATGAGGTCAGAATGGTCTTTATTTATATCGAGTGATCTCACAACCATTGGGGTACTCAATGGATGTGCTTTATCCATATAGAATCGCTTTAAAAATTTTTTAGTGTATGCTGATTGATGGACAAAATTTCCATCTTTCATATACTCAATTTGTAGACCAAGACAAAATTTTGTCTTTCCAAGATCTTTCATTTCAAATTCTTTCTTTAAATAGTCTACTGTTTTAGGAAGCTCCTTAGGAGTTCCAATGATATTTAAATCATCAACATATATGACGATTATAACAAATTTAGATCCAGATCTTTTTATAAAGACACAAGGACAAATTGAATCATTCTTGTACCATTCTTTCAACAGGTACTCACTCAGGCGATTATACCACATACGCACTGATTGTTTCAATCCGTATAAGGATTTTTGAAGATTTATTTAATAAATTTCTTGAAAACCTTAATATGCTCCAGAATAATTTAAATCCTTCAATGATTTCTATTATACGCATATCACGTTTTTCTTGTATTGCCAGATTAAAACCTGAAATGACGACATCCACCACAGGAGAACATGTCTCTATATAATTAATGTCAGGATATTTACAAATCTTCTTGTAACACAAGTCGTCTTTATGTCTATCGACTTGACCTTTTTATTTTCGCACAAGAACACATGTATACCTCCACTGGCTTTATACTTTTAGGTATTGGGACTATCCGTCTAACTTCATATTTTTCAGGTAAAATCAATTTTCATTGCGTATTTTTCATTTGGCCAATCATTTATCTGTCCAAATTTCATGACAGATTTGAGCTCAAGATCCTCGTTAATATTAATAATATTGAGCGCTATATTATATTAACAATATCATCGACGATCATTTTATATCGGTTCTACTATTACCCAATAAAGACATAACTTATTGAGATTTATTTATCTTATTATTTTCAGGTACCTGAGCCTCCCCCGTGAGGTCTTATGAAGTATTATGTCGTGGTGCTCTTCTAGAGCACTTGCCTTCTTATTATGACATCTTGAACATTTGCTACTCTCCTTCTTGAAGGAGTTTTATCTTTATAACTGATTAGTTTATTATGCTTCATGCATGCCATATACTCTATTCATTATGAACTTTATTTTATTTGGAGCATTAGCAGCTGAATATGACATTTAGCTTTGGGTCAGCAAATACGTCTGACAATATTTTACAAATGAATTATCACTTGCACTTCAAGTTCACATTTTCTCGTACGAGGATCTAGATGCACTCATAATAATTCATTACATGCATTACTTTTTCAGCTGCCCATTTTCTCCCCCTAATATTGGGATCACCAACACATATCCCTAGCCTTATTTGGGGATCCATCTTTGTACGTTATGGTAGAACAATTAAATCATATAGCACATTCATATTTTTAGATAGAAATTATTTGGTTCCTGACCCTGAACCGATTGTGGTAGGGAGAACTTATCATAACTTGGCTAGATGCGTACAAGTCCTGTTGTATATTAAATAATACATCACATACCAAAATTTATTTTGGCAGTTTTGTTCTCATAACCAATGGTTTAGATATAATTGGAGGCATACAATTTCTGCTAAACTGGCTTGGATTTAAACTAGTATTATCAAGATAAATCATCATAATTTATATTCTGGAACTGTGCTCTAATAATTTGAGCAATCAATCTTGCAAAAGCCAAACTGCAAGTTGATAACAAATGCACACGTGACTATAGAATAGATGCATCTATTAAAATCATATAAAGTAAACGGTCCACATGGCAGGTGACTGGGCTCATATATTTATCATCTTTTATTTGTTCCAGAAATCAAGGGATTCAATCCCAATCTTAACTGGTATATCATGAGAATAAGCAGCACAAGAAAATTTTTGAAGAATCTTTTATTTCTTCAATACATGACAATGTAATTCTCAATTAATTTATCGCATCATAATTGAACCGGTATGGTCAATCGGTCATGCCAACTAATATTTGTTTCAGTAAACTTTTAGTTTACTTGTGACATATGATTCCATTATCATACATATATTTGTGTAGTATAAAAAGAAAAAAAATCGGATAACCTTTCATATTTACCCGTTATGATTATAGAAATATGAAGATATTCAATATTCCTTCCATTTATAGTCTCAATATGCCAACCACTTTGACTTATACATTTGAAACTCAAAACGTTTCTTTTGAGACTTTACAATATCAATATCGTGAATAATTTTATTTATCCGGGTAATAATAAACTATTTTTTTCGGAGCTCTTAACAATTTTTGTACTACAAGATCTTTTATCACACCATTCTTATGGTAAATATCTCCTTCACGGAGAAAATTATATCATAATAAATTGTCATGGTCAAAATCATCATAAGCAAAATCATTTCTTGCTTTAATTTTACCTTTAATAACCTTTTATAAGGCACAATAATATATATATTTTTTGGCGTATCACATGTACGCGACCAATGACATATTCATGTAACCACACAATAATATTTATTCTCTTTATTTCACTCAAACCTCCCTCAGAGGTGAGTTGTGTGGTATTCATCTAATCATGTACTGCATATTTTTATTCATTACTTTTATCACATATTGTCACATTCACCTTTAGGAATGGGTCTGCATTCTCATTGCTTATCACATGTCACATTCTCTTCAAGGCATGGATCATAATTAGCAGCGTGCTTTATTATTTTTCATACCAATTTGATGATAAACATTGCCTTCACATTTTGAAGGACTATTTTGAGAACCCTTATTGTTCTCCTTTTATAATCATAGTGATTATTATTATTATTATTTTGATCTTTGGAACGCCCACGTTTATTGTTCAACCACTTGTCTTTATTTAGACTTATTATGCGCCGCTACTATATTCACTTCAAGAATGGAGCAAATCAAGTGGGACAATATTAATGCCTTTTCATGAAAAATATATTATTTTTCTTTAGTTTTCATTATATCATCAATATGGTATAGTGGGACTCAAACCCAATGTCTTACCAATATAAAGGCATGTTAGACCATAATGAATTGGGACTCAAACCCAACTCTTATCAGGACTTGATCCTGATCTCTTACCCTCATGGTGTATTACGACTTGAACTCATTGAAATTGATATCATTAATAGCAAAGGACAAAAACAATTTCAAATATGAAGAAAATGCTTACCTCTTGAGTTATACTCTTCATAACGTCATTTGGATATAATTCTCAACAATAGACTTTCGTTTACTCAAATCAGCTAAGTAATTAGTGTCAAACAAATATATGAAAATACAAAATAATATTAAAAATTTACATATGGTCTTTGCTGCAATAAGCTTACTTCAAGATGAAAGTGATATGACGAGAACATTAAGGAAAAATTATGTATCAAACAGAATAATAGTACTACTAGTTACCATGCACTTTTGTGGAAACTAAGTATTATGCTCTCTAGAAAAATAAAAGATATAACAGAACCTTTAAGTCAATTAGGGAATCAAAAAAATAGTGGACAAATCTCTGTCTACTATGTACTACTATATGTTTTCCATATAGAAATGATTCAACATATTAATTTGATAAGAACTATCATCAATGAAAAATTTGGTGTAGTACATACTTCTTGTACTAATGTTTTATCTTATCAAAATAAAATAGTTATGATTATTATTATTATAATATTATATTTGACAGTAAACTAACGTATAATAATTATATCAGGCATACTAAAATCGTATTATAAGGTAAAACCATAAGCATACATAATAAAGTATAATTTTAATTTTGTAGATTATTTAGTATATCGCATGCCACTTATTATTTAGTTTGTGAAAATTTAACAAGGTGACATCCTTAGCAGCCACATAAATACTAATTTTTTAATAACCAGACCATTGCTTATTCTAAATAGTGGTACAAACTTATCTGGTTTAAAGCTCAGACTTTTATTCAGAAAAGTATCTGTTCTATATCGCTTAGCTTGTTTTTTCGTGCTGATAACGTGTTATAAAATATAGCTCAAAGTAACAATATAGAACAAGAAAAAAAACAAGCTAAGAGATATAGAGAGAAAGAAAGGAGAGATTCTTATTCTTCTTCAATTGTATGTATTTTTCTATCTATTACAAGACCTTTATATAAGCATGAAAAGTGATGAAAAATATGTCATTAAGCATTTGAGAAGATCATGGATGAAGAGTAGACATCCACCATAATTTGATTTTTCTTACAACAACCACAAATATAATTTTAATTAATGATCAAAGTAAAAAGAATTAAGCTTGTTAGTGGCTCATAGTTGGTAGACTAGCTATTTTTAAAAACGAACACACACATATATGTCTCCTTGCAATTGGATGATGGTAGCTTGATATTGCACCTCAATATTGTAAGATGAAGAGGTTACAAATATATTACGGTTTTTTTCATCTAGTTCCTTTTTGCGTAGCAATTTAATAAATGCTTCAAGTTTGTTGATGGTTAGCCACTTTGTCTTGGATCAAATATATTAGGTTTGCATCAAATATGTTAGGTTTGCCTAGTAATGATCATTATAATAAGAAATTCGTTTCAATCGGCTGTGAAAAAACTAGTGAAAGAAGTAGAGATTATTGAAGGTGAATATCTTAATCCATCGTTCAATTTATTTTTGGGTAACTAATATTTTTGAAATCAATACAAAACGATAGCTAAACTGTCACAACTTGCTATCTAAATATCAAAAATCAAAATCTTAATATACTTCTAGAACATAAGTTGTTGTACAATATTTCTAACTCCAGGGGGAGCTCTAACATTACAAACACTTTCCTCTTGCAATATTATCTCAAGTTCTACTTCTACGCTAAAAGATTCTGATTTCTTTCAATCCAATTGATATATATACATTCTACATAAACCATTATGACAAGTTGAGCAGCTTGTGATCTTTCCTATAAGTTTGTAATAGCCCAATTCAAATATATAATTGAATATATACACTGCCATTGTAATATATATTTATATGCTACTTGATATTAATAAATAAAAAATAGATAGATTAATTGTAGCCAATTAGTAGCCAGATTTACAAGTGGTAATTAAAAAATAGTCATAGTTTCAAAAGTAATCGAAATTTAGCCACTTTTCATATAAAGATAAATCTGAACGAAAACACTGTTCAAAATTTGAAAAATATTACAGCATAATATACTGGAGTTCGATTTTTTTTACATGTAAACGTCCAACATAATATGATGGAGTTCCCGTATATAACATAATATGCTGGAAGTTCATACACATGTGCTCCAATCTCCAGTATATTATGCTAGAACTTTCCGTGTTGCAGTAAAATAGTAGCTATTTTTCAATGACTTTGCAAATACTGGCTATTTTTCAATTACCAGTCCGAAAACAGACTAGCCCGTGCTATTTCACCAATTAGTAGGCTAAGTTGATACACAAATGCCAAATTCCCTTTCTATTCCTAGTACTAGTAAATACTCATGAAAAGAAGTTTGTCAGGCCGGCCCATTTATGAGAATGTTTACGCCCAGGCACAACTAGGCTTCATTCAGCTGGACCGGAAAGAAGAAGAAACAAGCAAAAGATCAGCCCAACAAGAAATCTCAATCAGCTAAACTCTCCCTCATCGGCGAAGTAAAGAAACGTTCTTCAGTTTATCTATCAAAACCCTAACAAGTAAGCATGGCCCGTGCGCAGACACGCACAAATCGAGAAATGGTCCAATTTTTTTTTTAAAACATTTTTCCATAGCTCCATTTTCGTGGATTTTGCTTTTTTATTCGGTTGAAATCTCTAACCCGAGGTCAGTTTCCATTTCTAACCTGAGATTATATTCAGTTTACGTTTCTTGTTTTAGAAATATTGATTAGAGTTTTCAGCAATTTCAGTTTCTGAAGTGCATTACAAATATTGTATGGAGCAATTTTTGTTCCTGGAAGATTTAGGTCAAATGGCATTATCCTAAAGGTTTTATCTTTTGGAAATTATATGCCAATTTACATGTCAAATACTTTCTGAAACTGGGTAAATTAGTGTTTTGAACATTTAATTTCATAGTTAATCTGAAGAATGTGTTCAATTTTGGAAGAACATTTGTGTTGTTTGGTGTTGGAAATTAAAGCATTGAAACTTTCTGTTTATAATTTCTCTTGCTTACGTTGCTCTAACTTTTTTTTAATAAAAAAATAGGAGAAAATAATTTCTCTTGCTTACTTAGTTTTAGGCAAATTGCATACAAATGGGAAAGAGGGAAATGGATATACATAAGCAAGTATGTATAAGGCTATGTACTCTTCATTTTGCCTTGAACACCTATGCGAATATGTATAATATGGTTGTGCATCAAATAAAAAGGGCAGCCTATTTTATTTGATTCTTTAAATTATACAGTAGAACTCTACTAGAACTTTGGTAATCCACCTCCGATCTACACCCGCTAAAGAATTGCCGTCTCTTGCACTATTTTGAGGCAAAATGGCTGTTACTGAATGTTCAATCAGTGGACAAGAACTTGACTGGAACTTTGGTAATCCACCTCCGATCTACACCTGCTAAAGAATTGCCGTCTCTTGCACTATTTCAGGCAAAATGGCTGTTACTGAATGTTCAACCAGTGGACAAGAACTTGACTGGAACTTTGGTAGCTAAATGGAAAAAAGGCTTCCTAAGAAGCCAGCTTGGGCTTGTTGAGTTTGCCTACCAAATGGGTTGCGAGTCAGGAAAAGCGGTCATGGGGACTCAGGTCGGGGGTGCAACATAACTAATAGAGACAGAGTCATTCCATTTACGGCGAGACAAAATGCACGGTCACAGGTGATGCCAGTTAATTAGATTTGTCATGGTTCAGAAAATAGGGAGAAGAACCATGAACACCAGGGTTAAAGGAGTCTGAACTAAATAGATCTATATTGAGAGAATGCTGATTTCCTAATCTTCCCCTGTCACTGGTTTATGGGAGTTTCCTAATAGGAGCATAAGAGTATTTGGAACACTAAACAAGGAGTTATTTAAGCTATCAACCAAAGCAGCTGTAAGCAGAGTTATGCAAAACGTTTATTAACTTAATCTCAGCCTGGAGGTTCATGTTTGAGATTCTTTAAAATTTTTACCAGAAACTAAAGTCCCGACAGTTTGGTAAACGTGCTAGTTCAAAACTCAAGAAAGATAAGTTTTTTAGAGCCCACCATAAAAATCATACCAACCATTAAAAGAGGTTCTTGAGTTTATGGCAGAAGAAGTCGAGCCCAATAAGATGTATATCTTCTCAATTTTTTTGGAGTAACACAGCTTTATTAAATTACGTAGGTGCCATGATTGACTTTCTTATCTCATTACACATTTCGTAATTGTAGCCCTCTTGTAATTACTTACCGGCACGCTCTTGTTGCTGAGATCTATGTACTTACTCTTTTAAAAATCAAAACGAATTTGAGACCAATACATGCGTCCATCTATAGCAATGGATTTGTGGAAACTACTAGCAATTCTAGAGTTTGAAGCTTTTGTTAGATTTTTATTTTGCCTCAATAGTATGTGCGCGCGCATGTGTTTAAACTACTTCGCAAAGTCATAAACCAACTCCGCACTGGAGAATTACTCGTGGATTTGTGAAAATGATCTTTGTTAATCAGTGAAATAAATCTCTCTCTGTGGCAATGTTTTAATGTCCTTGCTGAATCAATTAATTTAAGAAGACTGGGATTGGCATCTAACTTGTAAAATGTGGAATTTCCTTGATAGGCCATCACATGTTAGACTCTACTGCATAATCTTTCATGCATCCACTTTCATCATACTTCAATTCGAATCGAAGCTTTCTTCTGTTTATCTAGCTAGTTGTCCCATCCCAACCAAAAACCCCAACCAGCTAGTTGTCCATCATTGGCTACCTAAACAAGCTTTCTTCTGTTTATCTAGCTAGTTGCCCCATCCCAACCAAAGTGTATTATGAAGATTGTATTTGATGCCAGTTTCCATTGTTTTGGATTTTGTTTTGTGTATGTTAAAAGCCTCTTGCTTTACAAAGAGTGATTAGACTGTTGTGAAATTTTAGTTCTAAAGTGCATTATGGAAATTGTATTTGAGTTTTTCTTTTTCTTTTGGCGAGCAATTTTGTTGCACGGAAGATTTAGGTCCAAATGGCAAAGGTTTTCTCTTTTCTAAACTATGTCATGTCAAATACTTCCTGACATTTGCTGATCAATCTCTATTTTTCTGAGTAAATTCCATTTAGTAGAAGATGGGAATGCCTCTTTTGTGCAATTGACATTTTTGTAAGGAGATGTATGTATGTATATGGTTGTAGTTAATTGAGTTTCAAAATGTAGCATTTAGGAATTTGTAAGCATTTGCAGATTTTGGCTATTGTCAAGAAATCAAAATTGCTTTCATGTTGCTTGTTGGTTCCTTGTTTGGTCTTTATCTTCTGCAGATTCATTTTTGCACAGTAAGAATTGGCAGAAAGGTTTTTCTATAATCAGAACAGTACAGAAAATTACATATTATATGGTCCCGCAGTGTATATTCTTCGGGTACTCAGGTTTCCCTGATGTGCTCTTACAATGCACAGGGAAAATTTTCACTCTTAACATTATCAACGACCAAGGGAACATATGGTTCCTTTGCTCCAAAGAAAGTTTACGCAAGTTTTTATACCTTGAACATTTGACGGCTGGATAAGTGTTAAAGTAAATCACTGGTAAGTGACCCGTCACTATTTCTATGGATACATTGACAAGTCTATATATTTACTGATTGCTCAAAAATAATTCTATCATTAATAGGATACAATATGTTCAAAGCATGTGCTCCAACCACCATCATTTGTCATGTTGAATACATGTATATTTTGGTTGGAAAAAAGTAGTTCAGAGCTCCATTTTCTTGTGTTTTGGTTTTTACTCATTCTGTTCAGGTTAAAATCTCCAATATGAGGTTAGTCCCGCTGTGTGTGGTCTTTCTGAGAATGACCTTTTTTTTTATGTATATGTTAATGGCTTTTGGTTTTAAGAATATTGACTACAGTGTTCTGAAATTTTAGTTTCTAAAGTTGCTTTTGAAGATTGTAATGAGCTTCCTTTGGTCCGACAATTGAGCATTTTTAGAAATATTTGCTCTGCCTTAGCACCTCGGCCGCACGCACTTATTTTTCAGTGCAGTATTTTTGAGACCAAGGATAATGAGGGTAAAACACATACTTTTGTCCATCAACAAGATCAAAAGTATGTGTTTCTCCCTTAGTATCCTTGGCCACAAAAAAGTGCACTAGGAAATAAATGGGTGCGGCCGAGGTGCAAAGGCAGATGTCTGACATAGAAGCCATGATAGACTTTTTGAGTTCTTTACACTTGCAACAGTGAAGATCTTTTTTGTAAATACTTGTACAACACTTTCTTGTTGCTGGATACTCAATTCTTAACAATAATAGTAATAAAAAGCTTTCTTGGTGGAGGCTTAAATTGGAGTTTGATTTGGAAAGGAAGTATCCTTATATTATACTCAAACAAAATAAATTCTTCCACCAAAAAGGTTGGATTTAGTAAACCAACAGGAACATAGTTTCTTGTGGTTTTATTCTTTGCTTTGATAACTATCAAAATTTATACTCATAACTCAGTGTTGAATATTTGTAACTGGAGCAAATTGCTTGAAGATGCAGCAAGAGTCTAATTGGCTTATATTCCAGAATTAGTTTTCTCATTTAATTAGCTGATTTGAACCTCATGATGGTTCATTGTTTACTCCTTGTTAAATAAATCTTCATCTTGATCCATTTACACCAAGGTGATTGTAACTGTAAAAAGTGTTTTACATCCCAGCCATACCAAAAAGGTTATCTCCGTGTACAAAGTATTTTGCGTTCTATTAGTGGCGTAACCACATACATCGAACTTCGAAGGGTGGTCAACCGAACATCCTTCATCAAAAAATTATATTATGTATATAGAAACCTATATTGTATATATAAGTCAAATATTATTTTTTTATGTGTATATTAAATTTTGAACATCTTTCGTAAATTTTTTTGGCTTCGTCACTGTGTTCCACGCAAGGTTCGGGAAAGGACGCAACCTAAGAGGTATGATACTGACAACCTACCCTAATGCTAGTATTAATGGTTGCTTCTATAACTTAAATCCGTGACTTATAGGCCACGTTAACACCATTAAAATCGAAATCGACCATACTTAATGTTATACAACTGAAACGTGATTATTAAAATCCATAAGAGATTCATTCAACTCGTTCATGCAAGAGAAAAATTGAGTTCACACAAATTAAACAAAGCAACGATCACCAACTTTGACGAGAAGAATGATCCAGTGGAACTTCTTTAGAAGTTAAAATGGGAAAAAAGGACAGCTAAATGATAAGAAGATGATAATGTTATTCTTGCATCAAACCAATATTGGAAGTTTCTTCAATCTAGCCAGCTGAACAACAGTTGAATTTGACAGAAATAGAAATTTGATCTTCTTGATTAGATGAGATGAGAGACTCAATTCTTTGAGTTGGTAATTAAATAAGTCTTGGCAGATTTAATGACAGTCTGCAGTGGCTCAACCATGGTAAATGCATGATTTGCAAGCTTCACATCTTCCACTTCATAACTCACTGTAAATTTTGTAATACATGAATTTTCATCTTTCTCAATCACCTCAAACCGAATTCCATAAAAGATATAGCCAAGATCAACATATCCACCTTCAATCACCTCAGACTGCTTGTATCTTTTCTCATTATCCACTATATTGAGTCTCTCCTTGAAATAGGGTATTCCTGGTGTACCTATTTTAAGAAAATAAACATGATCAATATTATAAATACATTTAATTAGATGCCCCTTTATGATGTTGATCAACAACATCAATAACAGACCCAGTGAAGTCCACAAGTGAGGTATGTGGAGAGTAGTGTATACGTAGACTTGCCCCTACCCGGTGAGCAGAAACGGATACCAGGATTTAGATTCTATGAAGTTCAACTTTTAAGGTTTTTAGCATTAAACCCACTGTAGTTTTGAAGGTATGAGTTCGGACCTACTATTTGTTGTAATTTTAATGAATTTTTACATATAAATTTATACTCTATATCGAAAGTACTGGGTTCAGATGAACCCGACAACCATCCGCCCCTGCCTGTGAGGGTAGAGAGGTTGTTTCCGGTAAACCCACGACTCAAAAAAGATGGATTTGTGATGTTGATCACCAAATGAATAAATTATTTTGTTCTAATACTATAGGTAAACATGGGAGATTTAGTTTCGTCGTCCATTTTCTTTTATTTTTTAAAATTACATTAGGGAAGGGAGGAGAAAGGGGAGACGATGCTACGTTATTGGTGGGGTTTAAACCGTTCACCTCAACTGCGGAAAGTTCCTAGCTTACCAAGTGAGCTAGCTAGCCCTCATCATGTTTCATAGTCCATTTGATTTTTATTTATATGACCTTTTTCACAAGAGATCAGTAAAATCTAAAATAGGAGATGAGTAAATAAAACACAATAGACCAATTTGTGTACGGTTTTACCTTGAGGAAAGGTGATTTTGAGGACAGTTCCAGTACTACCATCACCTTCAATTACTTCAACTTTGTCAAGAAGAGTAGGCAACTCTTGCACAATAAACCTAGATAGATGTAACGTGCCATAGAGTTCCCATGCTACATTTGCAGGTACATTCACCTCTATTTCGTCCGAAATCGTCCCCTTCATCCTCCTAACGCCAGTAATAATGGCGGAGCAGAGAGGCGATGGCGGTGCAGAATTTCTTATTAAGCAAATAGTTCGCAAAAGGATGTTATATATGAACTTCTTGTTATGTTAGCTTTAGTTCTTATAATGGTATGTATAGTGGAACATTTAGGTAGAGATAGCTAGTACTTATTTGTCATGAGGACTTTTGAAGTCTAAGTGAAATTTACACAGAAATCTGTCAATGGCTGCATTTGTCCGAGTTTGAATTTGAGCACAAAACGTTGAGAGGAAAGGTCAATAAATTGCAAGAGGGTCCAATAATCCCATCTTGGCTGTGACGCATAGTAAAGGTAAATTGCAAATATTCCGTCTTGGCTGCTAGAATATAAGAACAAAAATGGGCAAGAATTTACGCTTGGTGTCGTCCAAATTTTATTTTGGGAAATGACGTTGTATAGTCACTCTTAAAATAATAACCATATATATATATATATATATATATATATATATATATATATATATATATATATATATATATATATATATATATATATATATATATATACTTTATGTATGCTATATACAAAAATTATACAAATTTTATATACTTTTTCGACTATCGAATGTAAATAGTTTCTGGCGCGGTCTAAAAGTGATAATACCCCTTTAATTTTCGCATATATGGCTAGTCCTTCCGTCCCAAATTATGTGTTACATTTCATTTCTTGAGATTCAAACTATTTGAACTTTGATCAATATTTTAAAATATATTTTTTCATAATATTGACATGAGAAGAATTGTAATTTATAGTATTTTTCTTATGTTTTTTTTAATATCTAAATTTTAATTAAAAAATTTGAGTTGATCTAATTTAATTTAACTTAAAAAATTAGTCAAATTGACTCATAAAATTAAAAGTGACTTAATTTGGAATAGAGGTAGTATTTGTCAATTATATTTTAAATGGTGGCTAAATATTAACAGTCAAAAAACTTGTGAGTCAGGCTATTTTTTACACTAGAATTAGATCACGGGCTTCCAATGCTGTGGTTGATGGGTGAAGTGAGACTTCTCTTAGTCAACAATTGGGGTGGAAAACAAGCGGGTCGGGTTAGATATGGATGGGTCGAAAGTGAATAATATAAAAACGGATAAATTATTCAATCCGACCAATATTTAATATGGATAGAAAATAGATTAATTAACCGACGAATAATATGGATATTCATATTATTCATGGCTTGTTGAATGATCATTTTTTGGAGAATTCTTAGTTCAAACTTGAAAATTTTCCAATTTGAGTCTTTAATGTAAAAGTTAAACTCATTGGTTATCCATTTTTTAAGTGGATAATATGAATTTTATCCATATTTGACCTATTTTTAAAAAGTTCATTATCCAACCAATTTTTTAGTGAATAATATGGATAAATAACTATTTTTTTTTGTGTCCGTTTTGTCATCACTAGTCAACAATAGTTTATGAAAGGATATGAACTTGTTAAACATTATTTTTAGTTTTTTTAAATCATGATTTAATTGTTGATTATTCATGATTTCAAAGTGAGCCAGCGCCTTTTGTGTTGGTAGGTCAAAAAATCTACGAAAAGTCATGTCAAAATGACAGAAAGAGTAACGTGGAAAGGAAAATTGCACTTTAAAAAATTCGAGCAATTTACATTTTCCCCCTTTACTAAATAAGTGATTTATTTCTAATTAGCTTATGGTTTATAATTGTCCGAGCAAAAATCCTTTACATGCATATGCACCTTGTGCCATACATAACTATAGGGCTTTTCTATTTATTATTTTGTTATTAAATGTAATATAGGGACCGCATTTAAAAAAAAAAAAGAATGAATATAACGGGTCGCATGAAAGGATTAACTTAAATGCATGCGAGATTTGTTTTTTCAAAATCGAAAAAATTGCTTAATTTTCCTTTGACACAAGATGAAATTTAATGGTGTTTACCCGTAAAACGGTACAGTTAAATTTATACGTGGTTTCTAGGTAAGTGAATTAATTCGATCTTGAAACAACAAGGTAATTGAAGAAATATATAATACTTAGCCTTGATAGGAGGACGAAATGACAGAAATAAAGACTTTGGTTGTGAAGCCTCTGGGTGCAATAGTAATAAGAATAAGAACATAAAATAAGAAGGTAAAAGTGATTAGAGCTTTGAGTAGATTGTAGTATTAGTTTGCCAGAAAATTCTTGTCCTTACAATGATAACCGCGGGAGCTCACTATTTATAGCTACGTCTAGGAAAGGAGGTCCTAGGATCGTGCCCTTCTTTAATGTCAATTATGAGGTCCATTGATGAAGATGTAACAGTGAGCATAAATGCCAAATTTCTTGTAACGAGCAATGTACTTAATGCTGTAGAATATTCTCCATTAAATGCTACCGGGCTATTACGACCCGATTTCCCCTTTCGTTCGACGTCGTGACGGCACCTAGTCTCTATAACTAGGTAAGCCTAATATTTTTGCGGAATAATGAAATAAAAATATAAATTTAACCAACTATTCAAAAATACACAACAATCCCAAAACCGGAACATCGTGAATCACAAACTACAGGAGGAAAAGTCTAGTATCTCTATACATCAGAATCTATCAAAAAAAAAAAATACAGAAGATAATGGACATGAGGAAGAGTAGAAATGGGACTCCGAGGTCTGTGGATGCGGCAGATATACCTTGAACTCTCCAAAGCTATCCCGACTCACTGATAGTGCGGCTGATAAGGAGCACATGGATCTGCACACGAAAAATATGTGCAGAAGAGTAGCATGAGTACACCACAATCAGTACCCAGTAAGTGCAAGCCTAACCTCGGTAAAGTAGTGACGAGGTCAGGTCCGAGCCCTACTGGAATATGACAATAAAGTAAGGCAAGAATGAAATAGCGCAGTAAAATAAAGACTGAAATTTAACAAGAAAGAATTCATAGAAGGTAACAACTCAATACACAGAAATACAACAAGGGATCTCCCGAGATACCGTCTCGTAGTCCCAAACGTAAATGTGCAAGGGGATCTCCCAGAATACCGTTCTGTAGTACCAAAGTAAATATGCAAGACATGGGGGATCTCCCGGAATACCGTTCCGTAGTCCCAAAGTAAATATGCAGTATATGAGGATCTTCCGGAATACCGTTCCATAGTCCCAAAGTAAATATGCAGTACAAGGGGATCTCCCGGAATACCGTTACGTAGTCCCAAAGTAAATATACAGCGCAAATAATAGAAATACAACTACATCATGAAATCTTACGATTTAGACTAAGTACCCGTCAAGGAAGAAGCAGAAAATTCACTAAGCATGCTGCACACAGTTCACATAAGTAGTTAAGACACGTAGACATGCTGTATTAGACTAAGATCCATAATCAACCCATAACGAAACTCATAACCAAAGCATAACTAGTTATGGAGTGGTTATAAAATGGACGTCTCAGAAATTCGGAACGGGCGTCGAGAGAAGGAGAGCTGAGTAGACAACTGAATCCATTTCATAGCTTTTCCTTTTCATTTCAGTTAGTTGTTCAGTACTTTAAATTTCTGCCCAGTCATTACAGTGGCTTTTGTTTCTAGTTCCTAATAAATTTTAACTTTGAAAATTACTCTATACCCCGCTTTTAATTAAATAGGGAGAATTATTCTTTCTGAATATTTCTTTCTATTTTATTATCTAATGGACAAGAATATTTTCATTAGCAATACTAGCTCCAGTATGGAGTAGCCTATCATGTGTTGGGAGAATGACGGATCTTAATATTTTTATCTAATAGTAAATTATTCCTCAATTTCACATGCCTGAGCTGAAGCTTTTTATTTAAATCTTATCTGCTTTATAGTTAGGTGTCATTTAATTTGTAACATCTATCTATTTCGTACTACATATTAACTTCTTACTAATTCTGTAATCGAAAGAGGCGGAAGAAGTAATATAGTAAATTTTGGTATTAATAGATGTTAAAATTGATTTTATACTTATTTGTAATCGAAAGAGGCAAATATTGTAGTAATCAGTTATAACAAGTAGGGAAACCGAAAGGGACTTACTAAAAAAGAGTATGCTTTAGTTCAAGTATATATTTCTGGCTCTGTAATATTACTATTTTGTCGATTACTTTGTGTAACCGAGATGTGTACAATTAATTGTTCAACTTAAGTAATAATATATAAATATAATCGAGAGAGGCATTTATACATTTGTGAGAAATAGAAATTGAAGAATAGGTATATCTATTATATAATTAAAATATTAAGTGAAGTCAGGATCCCAACACCTTTTATTATATTTGTAAGAAACAAAATATTTTCTATTGCTCTATTCATGCATTTTTAGTTAGTTAATTCACAAATCAACTCTTTCTGATTTTCTCAAATAGTAATTAAAACAAAAAAGTCTGTAGAATAGATAAACCAATCTCTGTGGGTTCGACATCTTTCTATAATATTATTTGACAGAGTACGAGCAAAACCTATACATACACCAGAAACTCATCAAATTTCTGGCGCCGTTGCCGGGGATTGGCAAAAATCTACTACAAGATTAATTATTTTACTACTAATTTGAGATTTTATTTTCTAATTATTTTGATTTTTGTGCAAAAAAAAAAAAAAATTCAGGAAGTGTATGACCCGTTCCTCCTTAAGAGAACTAGTTGAATACGATCCTGAAATTGAAAAATCCTTGCTGTTATTGCGAAAAGAACATGTATCACGACCTAAACTTTCTTCACAAGAAGAAATGGAGAACGAAGAACTTAACAACAACCAACTCCCGCTACATCAAGTAGAACAACAGTTTGATGAGGTAGCTCCACGACGTGATAGAATACTCAGAGATTATGCAAGGCCGGATCATTTTGAAGGAGAATCAAGTGTGAGAAGACCACCAATTGCAGCAAATAACTTTAAAATTCGCACAGGCTTGATTCAAACCATTCAACAGTCATGTCAGTTTACTGGTGATGCGAGTGAAGATCCTCACACTCATCTAATTGATTTTCTTGAATTAGTTGAAACTTGCAGGTATAATGGAGTCACAACAGACGCTATCAGGTTGCAGATTTTTTCTTTTTCATTAAAAGGTGAAGCCAAAATATGGTTGCGAAATCTGCCAAGAGGTTCAATCACTACATGAGACCAAATGACTCAGAAATTTCTTAATAAATATTTTTCACCTGCAAAAATATTTAAAATGAAGCAAGAAATCAATAATTTTATGTAGACAGATTCTGAATCTGTATACCAAGCATGGGAATGATTAAAAGCAATGTTAAGAAAATGCCCACACCATGGTATCCAAGATCCTGATATCTTATATATTTTGTATCATGGTCTTAAACCCTCTGCTCGAAATGTTATTGATGCAGCATCAGGAGGATCCATAATGAGCAAAACTACTGCAGAATCCATGCAATTGCTCAATGAAATTTCAGAAAATGTTGTTCAATGGCCCTCTGATAGGATGATTGTTAAGAAAGCAGCATGAGTCAATCAGGTTGAAGCTTGGAATTCATTAGCACAACAAATTACAACTCTGACACAAAAAGTTGAGGCCTTTAAGGTAAATACTCAATCATCATCTCAACACGAGAATTGTGACGTTTGTGGAGGTAATCATCCCAATCATGAGTGCCAAGCTTCAACGCAAAATGAAGAACAAGTAAATATTATTAGTTATAGAACCAGTTATCCATTCGGTAGTCCCATGGCACAAAAACATCTGGGATTCCAATGGAGTAATCCAAATGGTGCTGAAAATCCTCAAAGATTTTTCAATCAAAAGCGACAGGTGCAAGGACCACCAGGTTTTCAAAATCAAAATAGAGGGCAATAAGATTTCCAGAAATATCAACAACCGCCCCAAAGAGCTCATCAGCAAAGTCATGAAGACATGATGTACAAATTCATTAAGGCTACTGACGAGAAGGTTGAAAGTCAAAGTTCAACCATCAAGAATTTAGAAATCCAGATGAGCCAATTAGCAACCCACATGTCTGGACAAATAAAAGGTGATCTACCAAGCAACACCGAGAAAAATCCAAAGGAACACCTCAAAGCCATCTCTCTGTGGTCAGGTAAAACTCTTGATAATCCATATGCAGATAGACAAGGAAAGCCACAAGAAGTGGAACATATAAATGAAGGTAAGAATAAAATAGACTGAGAACTTCTAAAAGAACAAAAAGATAAAGAAGAAAAGGTACAAAAAAATAAATTGATGACAAATCCTCACTCTGTACCCCTCCCTTTTTCCCAAAAAATGAAAAGAAAAAAGCTTGACAGTTTTCAAAGTTTCTGGATATTTTAAAGCAACTTTACATTAACATACCTTTCACAGAAACTTTGACACAAATGCCTTCATATGCTAAATTTTTCAAAGAAATTTTGTCAAGTAAAAGAAAATTAGAAGAAGTTTCAGTGGTTAAGTTTACAGAGAAATGTAGTGCTATACTTCAGAATAAGCTTCTACAGAAACTGGGTGATCCAGGAAGTTTTACAATTCCTTGTACTGTGGGAGGTGCTCACTTTGAAAAAGCATTATGTGATTCGGGTGCTTCAATAAATCTAATGCCTTTTTAATTTTTAGAAAATTATCACTTGGTGAATGGAAAGATACTGGTGTGTTTCTTCAATTAGCTGATCAATATACTAAAAGGCCCAAAGGAATAATTGAAAATGTCCTCGTTAGAGTAGATAAATTCGTTTTCCCGGTAGATTTTATAGTACTTGAAATGGAAAAAAACGCTGAGGTATCATTAATTTTAGGTAGACCATTTCTCGCAACATGAAGAGCGATCATTGATGTTCATCAAGGACAATTAATATTACGAGTTGATGAGGAGAGAGTAATTTTTGACATGCAAAAAATGATGAAATTTCCTGGGAATGAGTCATCATCCTCTTGTTTTCAAATTGATTTACTAGATGGCCTTGTAGATGAATTCAAGGATAATCAATTGATTACTGATTCATTGGAAAGATGCTTGGTCAGGTCAGGTACCACAAGTGATAAAAATCTCACAATTAGAGAAGAAGCTGAAACACTGAAAAAAGAATCAGAAAAATTGAACTCAAAAATCTTCCTTCTCATTTGAAATATGTTTTTCTTGAACCTGAATTATTTCCAATAATCATTTCATCTTCTTTGACTGTGGAACAAGAATACAAACTGATAGAAGTCGTGAGAAAATATAAAAGAGCTTTAGGGTGGACTATAGCTGACATCAAAGGAATCAATCCAGCTATTTGTACGTGTAGGATCCTCATGGAAGAAAATTACAAACCAATAGTTCAACTCCAAAGGAGACTTAATCCAGCAATGCAGGAAGTTGTCAAGAAAGAAGTGGTAAAACTTTCAGCAGCAGGTATTATCTATCCGATATCTGACAGCCCTTGGGTAAGTCATGTGCAGGTAGTACAAAAGAAAGGAGGTATGACAGTAGTAAAAAATAAAAATAATGAACTCATACCTACTAGAACTGTCACAGGATGGAGAGTCTGTATTGATTACATATGACTTAATGATGCCACAAGGAAAGATCGTTTTCCTTTGCCTTTTATTGACCAAATGCTTGAAAGAGTTGGATGCCATGGTTTTTATTATTTTCTTGACGGATATTCTGGGTATAATCAGATACCAATTGCTCCAGAAGATTAGGAGAAAAACACATTCACATGCCCCCCAAGGTACGTATGCTTATAGAAGGATGCCATTTGGACTATGTAACGCTCCTGCTACATTTCAGCGTTGCATGCTGGTAATTTTTTCAGATATGACTGAAAAATTTCTTGAAATTTTCATGGATGATTTCACACTCTTTGGTAAAATATTTGAAGATTGTCTTTATTATCTAATTTTGGTACTTAAAAGATGTGAAGAAACAAATCTGGTAATTGGAAAAATGTCATTTTATGGTGACCGAGAAAATTATTTTAGGACATAAAATTACTGCTAAAGGAATAGAAGTTGATAAGGCTAAAATTGATCTTATAGTAGGATTACCCCCTCCTACCACTGTTAAAGGCATTAGAAGTTTCTTAGGGCATGCAGGTTTTTACAGAAGGTTTATAAAAGACTTTTCAAAAATTACAAAACCTCTGACTAACCTACTGATGAAAGATGTGAAGTTTGAATTTTCAGATGATTGCAGAAATGCATTTGAGTTCCTCAAAGAACAATTGACTAATGCTCCAATTGTTGTTTCTCCCGATTGGAGCCAGTCATTTGAAATAATGTGTGATACAAGTGATAAATCAGTAGGAGCAATATTGGGACAAAAGAAAAACAAGATCTTTAGACCCATATACTATGCCAGCCGAACGCTCAATGAAGCTCAAATGAATTATGCAACAACCGAGAAGGAGTTATTGGCAGTAGTATTTGTGTTTGACAAATTTCGTCCTTATTTGATAGGAACAAAGGTTACAGTGTTCACTGATCATGCAGCCTTAAAGTATCTATTAGCAAAAAAAGATGCTAGATCTAGATTGCTAAGATGGATACTCCTTTTGCAAGAATTTGATCTCAAAATAAAAGATAGAAAAGGTTCAGAAAATCAGGTAGCTGATCATTTGTCACGTCTAGAGAATCCTCCTACTGAAATACTAGATATCCAAGAGGAATTTCCGGATGAGCATATCTTTTCTGTCGCGACGGTTATAAATAGACCTCCTTGGTTTGCTGATATTGCCAATTATTTAGCGGGAGGGTGGATTCCAAAAGATTTTTCTTACGAACAAAGAAAAAAACTTAAAAAAGAGGCAAGACATTATTATTGGGAAGACCCTTATTTGTTTAAATTTTGTGCAGATGACATAATCAGGAGATGTGTACCTGAACCAGAAATGAACAATATTTTAAGTCATTGCCATGATTAAGCTGTAGGTGGACATTATGGAGGGAGAAGGACGACAACTAAAGTACTTGAAGTCGGTTCTTTCTGGCCTACTTTGTTCAAAGATGTAAGAAAGTTTGTTGCCGCTTGTGACAAATATCAGAGAACTGGTAATATTTCAAAAAGACATGAGATGCCTCTTAACTCTATTGTTGTGTGTGAAATATTTGATGTTTGGGGCATTGACTTCATAGGTCATTTTCCTCCTTCTAATGGTTCCGAATATATTTTAGTAACTATTGATTATGTCTCAAAATGGGTAGAAGCAATTGCTACTAGAAAAAATGATGCTCGTGTTGTTTGCGATTTTCTCAAGAAAAATATCTTTTCTAGATTTGGTACTCCACGAGTTATCATAAGTGATCAAGGAACTCATTTTATAAATAGACAATTTGCTAGTTTATTGTCAAGATATGGAGTTACTCATAAAACAGGAACTCCATATCATGCTCAAACAAGCGGACAAGTAGAAGTATCCAACAGAGAATTAAAAAGAATTTTAGAAAAAAACTGTTGGCTCTTCTCGAAAAGATTGGTCTTTGAAGTTGGATGATGCTTTATGGGCGTACAGAACTGCTTTTAAAACTCCCATAGGCACATCTCCTTATAGATTAGTTTTTGAAAAATCTTGTTATTTACCTGTGGAATTAGAACATAAAGCATATTGGGCTATAAAATTTTTGAATCTAAACTTACCTGAAGCAGGTAAAGATCGTCTATTGCAGCTAGATGAGTTAGAAGAGTTCAGACTTACGGCATATGAAAATGCTAAATTGTACAAAGAAAAGACAAAAAATGGGCATGACATACTCATTCGCCATAAAGAATTTAAAATCAAAGATCATGTTCTGTTGTACAATAGTCGGTTGAGATTATTTCCAGGAAAGTTTAAGTCACGCTGGACAGGGCAATACACTGTAACAGAAATTACCCCTTATGGTACCATTGAAATACAACATATAAACGGGGAAGAAAAATTCAAGGTAAATGGTCATCGATTGAAGCCTTATGTTACTAGGATATTTGACAAACAGGTTTCAACAATCTTTCTTGCTTAGAAAATAATAATAAGTCGAGCTGACGACATTAAACTCAGAACTATTATCTCTCTTTTGTATTTTTTTAAGGTAATATTTATATTAAAAAAAACATAAATATATTTTATTATATAATTTATGTATATATGTATGTATGTGTGTGTGTTTATGTGTGTGGTATTTAGATAATATGTATTTATAAACCTATACTATAGCATTGTCTAATTTCTCTTTCTAATATATAAAAAAAAAAAAGAAGATAAAAAATAAAAATAAAAATGAATGAAATTGATAAAATAAAGAGATCTCACAGTTACGTAGTAGTGTAGATATAATTTTGAAATAGTATAAATATTATAAAACAAATCAAAGCAAAAAGAGGAGGGAATGGGTAACAACAATAAGCAGTGATAAAAAAGTTTTAAGTTTTGAAAATCTTTTATCACATCAATGCAAGTGTTGAGCCAGAACTTACAATCATTACCCGCTCTTGTTACCTTCCCAATGTTGTCTATTTAATTACTATTTTACTTTTACTTCAATCTACAAGAAACCCGCCTCTATCACCGGTCACACTCCCCACCAAACCTTTCAATAAATCCACAAATAAACTATACACTATATATTACATTTGTGTATATTAGTATTATAAATTATATGTATATATAAATTATTATATATATTTAATGTATAAAAGTAATATAAATTATATATAGATATATATTATTATAAATTAAATATTAGGAAAATAAATGGAGAGAGAAATCTCAAAACAAGTTTCTTATCCCACTGTCCCTAATCAGTTACAACCACCGAAACAAGATTTCACAACCGAAAAATCCATGATCAAAGCTTACTCTTGCAGTAATATAATCCCATTTCATCCTCTTCAACTTTACAACAAATAACTCTGTCCCTTTCACTGTAATCACCACTCTCCAGCTCAATCTACTTTCGTTAAAAAATTAAAATACTAACCAACATGGCATTTTTGAGGAGGACCCGTAGAGGAGGAAACTCGCAACAAAAGTCAAGACCCTGGTTTATGGATGATTTCGGAGGGAAATAGAACAATGGTGGAGGAACATGAAATGCAATTTTCTTCCTTAGATGGACAAAAGGCAGTTTATATGCTTAAACAAATCAGCTCCTTAGGATGAGAAATTTTCGTGCAAAAATCAGGAGACTACTCTAGAGAAGTTATACTCGAATTTTATGCAAATTTCAATGAATCAGAGCAGACATCAAAGATTCGAGCTAAAACATTCTTTTGCAACCCTACTTTTCTTAATGGCTTGTTTAACTTGAAGGATATAGATGATACTGATACACAAATGAAGATAAAAGGGGAAGATAGTGATTTTGTACAAGAAGCTGTGGAGATAATCTGTCGTAATGGTATTCGATGCATTTCGGGAACATATGAGAATCCATCAACCATTACATGTTCTTGCATGCTCGAAACATCTAGGACATGGGGGAAATTCACTAGCTCTCGACTGGTGCCATATATGAATAATTTTAGCTACAATCTGCAGAGGGTTCTTCTTCTGTATGCCATCAATAAAGGTCTACCGATAAATATTGGACGTATGGTATATGATGGAATGATCACTTGTCGTTCCAAAAGCTGTCAAATGTTATATTTTCCATCAACAATCACACGACTAGCAGGTGCATTTGACGTTCCGGTGGCTGATTTGAAAATTGTTAGGATGAAGGCCTTTATCGGTAAAGCATTTCTCAATGGTTTAAGACCTCCAAAAGGCCCGGATCAAGAGGCAAGCCCGGAAGAGGCATTGACAGACTCAAATGTTGGGAATTGGTTGCAACAGCTACTACAAGGACAAGTTCAGATGATAAAAAATTAGAAATCTTTTAAAAGTGATCAAATGGTCAAAGATGCAATGTTGGGTGCCAACATGACACAACTCATGAAAGAATTAACGGACACAAGAAACAACCAGAATGCAATATTTCAAACTTTGGAAAAACAGTTTGCCACTACATCAATGATGGGAAACTTTATGACCAGTCTTGTTAATGCTTTTAAACATGTCGATATCCCCACTTTTTCGCACTATTTGGTTATCAATCCTGGTAGTAGAAATCTTTATCATGCAGGAAACAATATGTATTCTATTTCAGGATACACGCAATCAATTCCACTACCATCAGCAACAATGTTTAACTCAACAGGACAAGGTGTATCTATTTTTGATACAACACAATTTTGTAGTGCGCCTTTTATGACCTTTTCTGATCTTGCTACAGCCACTGTTGGAAGTCCTCATAACTTCTTTAGTCAAGAACCATATGTTCCTCCAGTACATATGGAAGAAGGCGAATTCGATGCTCAACTTCATTTCTTCCAAGGGGAAGGTACTAGAGAAATAATTAAATCTTGAAGTGTTCATTCAGGAGAATGAACAAATTAGATATGTGGGTGGATTGTAAACTTTTTGTCTCTCTAAATCATGGTGTTTCGTTTAGTAATGTTCGTTCAGTAATATTAGTATAATGGCTAGTTATGTTTTTTTTTTGTTTAGTTGAAGGTGGAAGAACAAACAAGTAATATCCTTTTTGGTTGTATTTTTTGTAAATAGCAATAAAAGAGAGTTTGTAAATAGTATAACCTGTTGTTGGTATAATATCTAGTTATGTTTTTGCTAGTTGAAGGATGAAGAAACTTTGGGTTGATAACAGGTAATATCTTTTTGATTAACATGTTGTTTAAATTATGATGAAGGCCAATGCAAAAGAATCCTAACTTTGTCATGAAAGTCTCAAAGCACAATACTATCATATTTTTATTTTTATCTTTTAGTTGAAGATGAAGAAACTAGTTTTTATTTTTATTATATATTTTTTCTTTTGAAAAAAAAAAAGTACGAAAAAACCAAATACATATTTATAATAACAATAATTTGTACATGAATTAATTTCAATAAACTTTTGACAACACATCTAGAATATTTTAAGTCCGTTGAGCATTGAAAACTTCTAACTTTATGATTCTACTTTTGCAAATGTAAGTATCCTACTGTGATTAAATCTTTGAAAAATAAATAAAATAAATAAATAAAATCAAGACGTTATGGAGTGGTTATAAAATGAACGTCTCAGCAATTCGGAACGGGCGTCGAGAGAAGGAGAGCTGAGTAGACAACTAAATCCATTTCAGAGCTTTTCCTTTTCATTTCAGTTAGTTGTTCAGTACTTTGAATTTCTGCCCAGTCATTGCAATGGCTTTTGTTTCTAGTTCCTAATAAATTTTAGCTTTGAAAATTACTCTATATCCTGCTTTTAATTAAATAGGGGAAATTATTCTTTCTGAATATTTCTTTCTATTTTTTTTATCTAATGGACAAGAATATTTTCATTAGCAATACTAGCTCCAGTATGGAGTAGCCTATCATGTGTTGGGAGAATGACAGATCTTAATATTTTTATATAATAGTAAATTATTCCTCAATTTCACATGCTTGAGCTGAAGCTTTTTATTTAAATCTTATCTGCTTTATAGTTAGGTGTCATTTAATTTGTAACATCTATCTATTTCGTACTACATATTAACTTCTTACTAATTCTGTAATCGAAAGAGGCGGAAGAAGTAATATAGTAAATTTTGGTATTGATAGATGTTAACTTCTATTTAAAGACATCTAGCTCTTATATGTTAAAATTGATTTTACACTTATTTGTAATCGAAAGAGGCAAATATTGTAGTAATCAGTTATAACAAATAGGGAAACCGAAATGGACTTACTAAAAAAGAGTATGCTTTAGTTCAAGTATATATTTCTGGCTCTGTAATATTACTATTTTGTCGATTACTTTGAATAACCGAGAGGAGTACAATTAATTGTTCAACTTAAGTAATAATACATAAATGTAATCGCGAGAGACATTTATACATTTGTGAGAAATAGAAATTGAAGAATAGGTATATCTATTATATAATTAAAATATTAAGTGAAGTCAGGATCCCAACACCTTTTATTATATTTGTGAAAAATAAAATATTTTCTATTGCTCTACTCATGCATTTTAGTTAGTTAATTCACAAATCAACTCTTTTTGATTTTCTCAAATAGTAATTAAAACAAGAAACGTCTGTAGAATAGATAAACCAATCTCTGTGGGTTCGACATCTTTCTATAATATTATTTGACAGAGTACGAGCAAAACCTATACATATACCAGAAACTCGTCAACACTCCAAAAACCAAAACGAGACCTCCTGGCAAGTCACAATAGAAGAAATAGATATGGGAGAAGCAGTAAATAGGGGATCGGGGCTGTTACTCTCAAAACGACCGGTCGGGTCATTACATCCTCCCCCTCTTAAAACAATCGTTTATCCTCGAACGAGCATAGAGACATACCTGAAGTGGTGAAAATATGAGGATAACGGCTGCGCATATCCTGCTCGGTCTCCCAAGTCGCCCCCTCTACCGACTGTCCCCTCCCCTGAACCTTCACGGAAGCAATGTTCTTTGACTTTAGCTTTCTGACCTGCCTGTCTAAAATAGCCATTGGCTCTTCAACATAAGATAGATCCTTGTCCAATTGGACTGAGCTGAAATCTAATACGTGAGCCGGATCACCGTGATACTTCCGGCGCATCAAAACATGAAATACCGGATGAACTAATGCTAGGCTGGGAGGTAAGGGAAGCTCATAAACAACCTCCCCAACATGCCGCAACACCTCTAAAAGACCAAGGAACCTTGGGCTCATCTTGCCCTTTTTTCCGAATCTCATAACGCCCTTCATAGGCGAAACTCGGAGCAAGACCCGCTCTCCAACCATGAATGCAACATCGCGAACCTTTCTGTCCGCGTAACACTTCTGTCTAGATTGGGCTATGCGAAGTCTATCCTGAATCACCTTAACCTTTTTCAAGGCATCCTGAACCAAGTCCGTACCCAATAATCTGGCCTCGCCCGGCTCGAACCAACCCACTGGGGACCGACACCGCCTACCATACAAAGACTCATATGGTGCCATCTGAATGCTGGACTTATAACTGTTGTTGTAGGCAAATTACGTAAGTGGAAAGAACTGGTTCCAAGCACCCCCAAAATCTATCACACAAGCCCAGAGCATATCCTCCAGTATCTAAATAGTGCGCTCGGACTGTCCGTCCGTCTGAGGGTGAAATGATGTGCTCAACTCAACCCGAGTACCCAACTCATGCTGTAAAGCTCTCTAGAACCGTGATGTAAACTGCGTACTCCGGTCAGAGATAATAGATACCGGTACGCCATGAAGCCTGACGATATCACGGATGTAGATTCGAGCTAGATGCTCGGAAGAATAGGTAGTCATCACAGGAATGAAATGAGCCGAATTGGTGAGCCTATCCACAATCACCCAAACTGCATCAAACCTCCGCTGAGTCCGTGGGAGTCCAACAACGAAATTCATAGTGATCTGCTCCCATTTCCATTCCGGAATTTCCAATTTCTGAAGCAACCCACCTGGTCACTGATGCTCATACTTCACCTGCTGGCAATTTAGGCACCAAGCCACATACTCCACTATGTCCTTCTTCATTTTCCTCCATTATTAATGCTGCCTCAAGTCCTGATACATCTTCGCGGCACCTGGATGAATAGAGTACTGCAAACTGTGAGACTCATGAAGAATCAACTCACGCAAACCATCAACATTGGGCACACATAGCCTGCCCTGCATCCTCAATGCACCATCATCTTCAATAGTGACCTCCTTAGCATCACCGTGATGGACCGTGTCCTTAAGGACAAGCAGATGGGGGTCATCATACTGACGCTCCCTGATACGATCATAAAGAGAAGACCGAGAGACCACACAAGCCAATACTCGACTCGGCTCAGAGATATCTAATCTCACAAACTGGCTGGCTAAGGCCTGAACATCCAACGCCATGGGACTCTCTGCTACTAGTAGATATGCTAAGCTCCCCAAACTCTCTGCCCGATGACTCAAAGCATCGGCTACAACATTGGCCTTCCCAGGGTGGTACAAAATAGTGATACCATAATCCTTAAGCAGCTCCAACCACCTCCTCTGACACAAATTAAGATCCTTCTGCTTGAACATATACTGCAAACTCCGGTGATGGGTGTAAATCTCACAAGAAACACCGTACAAATAATGCTGCCAAATCTTCGAGGCATGATCTGCTAACTCAAGGTCGTGGACATGATAGTTCTTTTCATGCACCTTCAACTGTCTGGATGCGTAGGCAATCACCCTACCATCCTGCATCAACACCGTACCGAGACCAATCCGCAAAGCATCACAATATACAGTATAAGACCCCGAACCTGTAGGCAATACCAATACTAGGGTTGTAGTCAAAGCTGTATTGAGCTTCTGAAAGCTCGCCTCATATTCCTCTGTTCACCTGAACGGAGCACCCTTCTAGGATAGCCTGGTCATAGGTGCTGCAATGGTTGAGAAGCCCTCTACAAATCGACAGTAATACTCCGCCAAACCAAGAAAACTCCGAATCTCTGTAGCTGAGGACGGTCCGGGCCAACTTTGCACTGCTTCAATCTTCTTCGGATCCACCTGGATCCCCTCACTCGATACTATATGAACCAAGAATGCCACTGAGTCTAGCCAAAACTCACACTTTGAACATTTTGTATATAACTTCTTTTCTCTTAAGGTCTGAAGCACAGCCCTCAGGTGCTGCTCATGATCCTCCCGACTTCGGGAGTATACCAGAATGTCATCAATAAATACAATGACGAATGAGTCAAGATAAGGCCGGAACACACTGGGCATCAAGTGCATAAAAGCTGCTGGGCATTTATCAGCCCAAAAGACATAACAAGAAACTCACAGTGACCATATCTGGTCCTGAAAGCAGTCTTCGGGATATCTGGTTCCCGAATCTTTAACTGATGATATCCTGAACGTAGGTCAATCTTGGAAAACACTCTGGCATCATGTAACTGATCAAATAAGTCATCAATACGAGGCAATGAACACTTGTTCTTCACTGTGACTTTGTTCAACTGGCGGTAATCAATACACATCTGCATAGAACCATCCTTCTTCTTCACAAATAAGACAGGAGCACCCCAAGGTGACACACTAGGCCGAATGAAGCCATTATCAAGCAACTCCTGTAAATCCTCCTTCAACTTAGGAGGAGCCATACGATATGGAGGAATAGAGATGGGCTGAGTGCCCGGCAACAAATCAATGCCAAAATCAATATCTCTGTCGGGCGGCATGCCCGGAAGATCAGCTGAAAACACATCTGGAAAGTCCCTCACTACTGGAACTGACTCCACTGTAGGGGTATCAATACTGACGTCTCTCACATAAGCTAGATACGCGTCACACCCCTTCTCAACCATTCGTTGAGCTTTAAGAAATGAAATAACTCTGGTGGGAGTATACTCTAAGGTACCTCTCCATTCTAATTGCGGAAATCCTGGTATAGGCAGCGTCACGGTCTTAGCGTGATAATCAAGAATAATATAATGGGGCGACAACCAGTACATGCTCAAAATAATATCAAAGTCCACCATGCTGAGCAATGATAAATCGGCTCAGGTCTCAAAACCACTAAGAGCAATCAAACACGACCGATACACGTGATCCACAACAAAAGAATCTCCCATAGTAGTAGACACATAAATAGGGGAACTCAAAGAATCCCAAGATACTCCCAAATACGGGGCAAAATAAGAGGACACATAAGAATATGTAGAGCCTGGGTCAAATAATATCGACGCATCTCTATGACAGACCGGAACAATACCTGTAATGACAGAATCAGAAGAAACTGCCTCTATACGAGCAAGAAGTGCATAATATCTACCTGGCCTCCCCTCTAGGGCGACCTCTTCCTCCCCGACCTCCACCTCGGGCTGGCTGAGCAGGTGGGGTGGCAGCTGGCGCTGTAATCATAGCCTGAGGACCCGGTGGAGCACGTTGTGGCTGAGAAGTCTGTGGAGGTGTACCCCTCCTAATCTTGGGGCAATCCCTCACCACATGGCGAGTGTCGCCACACTCAAAATAAGCTCTGGGAGGGCGTGGCTGCTATGACTGGCTCGGGCCAGGTCTGCTGGACTGGCCGCTAGGAATACCCCGTGCATGAGGCACACTAGATACTGGCGATGCATAATAAGGGTCCTGGGGTCTAGAAGGAGTCTGGAACACCACTGGCGGTTAGAAGAGCTGAATGAACGGGGCGGCTGGAAGAGCTGAATGAACGGGGCGGCTCACATAACCCCTACCATGGCGAGCTGCTGGGGCACGAGATCCAAAATAATAACCAGTCTCTCGAGACTTCTTGGTCTCTCTCTTCTCTCTATCCCGAGCAAGCATGCCCTCCAATCTCCTGGAAATACTCACAACCTGCTGATAAGAAATATCCATCTCCAACTCCCTGACCATACTAATCCGGATACTGGGGTGGAGTCCCTCAATATACCGTCGACCCCTCTCTCGAACTGTGGAAACCAAGGCCGGTGCATGTCGGGCCAAATCACTAAAGCGAACTCCATACTCTGACACAGTCAAAGCACCCTGGCGCAGCTACTCAAACTCCGTGCACCATGAGTCCCTGAGGCTCTGAGGGACATACTCTCTCAAAAACATGTCCGAGAACTAAGTCCATGTAAGTGAAACTGCCTCATCCGGACTACTCAGCTCATAGGCACGCCACCACTAATAGGCTGCTCCTCTAAGATGGAATGTAGTAAAAGAAACCCCGCTCATCTCCGCTACATCCATAGTACGGAGAATACGATGACACTCATCTAGAAATCCCCGAGCGTCATCTGTAGCCAATCCGCTAAAGGTTGGTGGGTGGTACTTCTTGTACCTCTCAAGTCTGAGCTGCTCCACCTCAAAAGCTGCTGCCCTAACCACGGGCTGAGCTGGAGCTACCGGCTGCATTGGTACAATCTCTGGAACCTGATCGACCTGAACTCACTGCTCTGGGGTACCGGCGATGGGAGTCTGTACGCCTCCCCCGGCCTGAGATGGGGAAGGAGCAAGTGGAATCAATCCAGCCTGAGCTAAGGTGCTGAACATGCTCAAAAACTAGGCTAGAGTATCCTGGAGGGCTGGTGCAGCAACAGGTATCTCATGTGTCTGCCCTCCAGCTGGAGCTACTAGGGGCTCATCTGTAGAAGCTCGTGCGGGTTCTCTAGCTGCACCATGTGGTCGTCCTCTGCCTCTACACCGGCCCCGGCCTCTCGTGGCTCTAGCAAGGGGTGCGGGTGCCTGGTCATCAGATCCGCTTGTACGTGTCCTCACCATCTGTGAGAGAATAAAATACAAAAGTTTAGAATTTTTTTGAAATTAATAATTTTCGCATGACAAGGAATCAAAGTAGTGAAATTTTCCTAACAGTTCCATAGCCTCCCGAAAATAAGTACAGACGTCTCCGTACCGGTCCAAGAGACTCTCATAAACTGGCTTGTGACTCACGACACCTATGAACCTAGAGCTCTGATACCAACTTGTCACGACCCAATTTTTCCTTCCGTGCGACGTTGTGACGGCACCTAGTCCCTACAACTAGGTAAGTCTAACATTTTTGTGTAATAATAAAATAAAAATATAAATTTAACCAACTATTCAAAAATACACAACAATCCCAAAACTCGGAACATCGTGAATCACAAACTACAGGAGGAAAAGTCTAGTAGCTCTATACATCAAAGTCTATCAAAAGAAAATACAGAAGATAATGGATATGAGGAAGAGTAGAAATGAGACTCTGAGGTCTGCGGACGTGGCAGATATACCTTGAAGTCTCCAAAACTGTCCCGACTCACTGATAGTGTGGCTGATAAGGAGCACCTGGATCTGCACACGAAAAATATGTGCAGAAGAGTAGCATGGGTACACCACAATCGGTACCCAATAAGTGCCAAGCCTAACCTCGGTAGAGTAGTGACGAGGCCAGGTTCGGGCCCTACTGGAATATGATAATAAAGCAAGGCAAGAATGAAATATCGCAGTAAAATAAAGACTGAAATTTAACAAGAAAGAATTCATAGAAGGTAACAACTCAATACACAGAAATACAACAAGGGATCTCCCGAGATACCATCTCGTAGTCCCAAACGTAAATGTGCAGGGGGATCTCCCGGAATACCATTCCATAGTCCCAAAGTAAATATGCAAGACAGGGGGGATCTTCCGGAATACCGTTTCGTAGTCCTAAAGTAAACATGCAGTACAGGGGGATCTCCCAGAATATCGTTCCGTAGTCCCAAAGTAAATATGCAGTACATGGGGATCTCCCGGAATACCGTTCGGTAGTCCCAAAATAAATATCCAGTATAGGGGGATCTCCCGAAATACCGTTCCGTAGTCCCAAAGTAAATATGCAGTGCAAACAATAGAAATACAACTACATCACGAAATCTTATAATTTAGACTAAGTACCGGTCAAGGAAGAAGCGGGAAATTCACTAAGCATGTTGCACAGAGTTCACATAAGCAGTTAAGACATGTAGACATGCTGTATTAAACTAAACAAGATAGCTACAAAATAATGAAATAACTCAATTAAGAATGAAAATAGATTAATACTAATTAAAATGGTATAACTCAAAATAAAAATAAAACAAGTTGCTACTTAGTAAGAAAATCGAGTTTTTCCACAACTAGTCCGTGTACGTACTCGTCATCTCATGTACACGACGCTCATATATCACAATAGTTCCAAATCTTAGGGGAATTTCTCCCGCACAAAGTTAGGCAAGCCACTTACCTCGAACCAAGCTCAATCAATCAGTCACAATGCCTTTCCCACGAATATCCGGCTCCGAATGGCCCAAATCTAGCCAAAAGCAATTACATACCATAAATACAAACATAATAGACTCATCTAATTAATCAAATCAATAATTTAAGAAAATTTCAAAATTCATCCTAAAAAGTCGACCCGGGCCCACGTCTCGAAATCGGATAAAAGTTACAAAATCCGAAAGCCCATTTACTCACGAGTCTAACCATATCAAATTTATAAAAATCCGACACCAAATGGTCCTTCCAATCCACAAATCAAACTTTCCAAATCCCTAGCCTCCAACTCTCAATTTTCACCTTAAATATACACTAACTAGGTGGAAAAATAAATGGGGAAGCAAGATTATTGATAAAAAATAAGCACAAGGGACTTACCTCAAGAAACCCCTCAAAAATGCTCTCAAGAAATCGCCAAACCCGAGCTCAAAATTTTTAAAATGAGCAAAAATCGCGAACCTTTGCATTTAAGTGTTCTGTCTAGACATCTCGCACCTGCGAACTCTCTGTCGCATCTGCGACTATCGCAGGTGCAGAAATGCATCGCACCTGCGGCTCCCCTTCGCACCTGCGCCCAGCTTCTCGCATCTGCGACTCTCGTAGGTGCGGGAAAATCTTCGCACATGCGGTTCATGCCCAACTCCTTCTTGGCCGCATCTGCGACTCCTCCTTCGCACATGCGATCTCGCACCTACGGTCTCCCCTCCGCAGGTGCGAAAACACTATAAATCAGAAAATCTTCAACAACTAGTCTAAGTCTAAATTCAATCCGTTAAGCATCCGCAACACACCCGAGGTCCCCGGAATTTCAACCAAACATACTAACAAGTCCTAAAACACCATACAAACTTAGTCGAGCCCTCAAACTACATCAAACAACGCAAAAATCATAAATCACCCTCCGATTCAAACTTAATGAACTTGAAACTATAAACTTCTATAACCAATGCCGAAACCTATCAAATCACGTTCGATTGACCTCAAATTTTGCACACAAGTCATAATTAATATTACGGACCTACTCTAACTTCCGGAATCGGAATCCGACCCCGATATCCAAAAGCCCACTACCGATCAAAATCTCCAAAAAATCGACTTTCGCCATTTCAAGCCTAAATAAGCTACAGACCTCCAAAACATAATCCGGACACGCCCTTAAGTCTAAAATCACCTAACGGAGCTAACAGAACCGACGAATTCCATTTCGGAGTCGTCTTCACATAGTTCCGACTACGATCCAAACCCTAAGGCTTAAACCTCCATTTAGGGACTAAGTGTCCCAAAACACTCCAAAAACCAAAACGAAACCTTCCGGCAAGTCACAATAGCAGAAATAGATATGTGAGAAGAAGTAAATAGGGAATTAGGGCTATTACTCTCAAAACGACCGGCCGGATCATTACACGTGCGAGGAGTATTTATTGCATCCTTATGAGCGTTATTTTTTCCGGTGACAGACGGGACCGTTGCCTTCGATTTTGACTATCCCCGTCTTAGGTTCCACATGCTTTTGACGGCTACGTAACATAACATATTTTACCCTATACAAATGGCTATTCTGATATTGTCATATTGAGATGAACCAATCTATATATATCTATATAAAGCAGGGGACAAAGAAAGGTGATGTGACTTTCTCACCGACTAGGAATCCTATTTATCTTTTTTCTCATTGTTTTGACTTATTTATTGATTTATCTTATTTTTAGAAGGTAAAAAAATTGTGTAAATGCATTAAAGGGGGCGATTTTATTAGCCAACCGTTTTGACAGCCTTTCATTCTCCAAAAAAAAAAAACGGTTCACTATTAAGAATTCTTAATTTGTTTCTTTGCTTCCTAGAATGTGTAATCTACACAATACACACGGACCCAATATTGATCTTCTATATTTCTGTTTCAGGCAGATGCCTTCGGAAGAGGTTCGAGGCTAATAAGTACTGCGTAATTTAGTTTGTTATTTTTTCCCTTCAATATTTCTTTTTCATTTTACTTATTAATTTCTCATTTACTCCAGTAATTTATGCCTTACTTATCAACAATAAAATTTATGTTTTTCGTTTTCTTTTAATTCTAATATGTTAAAAGTTGTCATTTCATTGGTTGAAATAAATTAAATGCCTTAAGCTTAATGTATGGATTAACTCAATTACTTGAAGACCTTAAATGGGACAAAAAGTTCCGAAATTGATAAATATATAATTCAAAGAAAACAAATCTGACAGACAAATTTTTAAAGGACATTAATTCCTAAATATATAAAATATAATATAATAGAGAACGAAACAATATAATAACCTTTGTACTTTAACATAAAAATAATAGAGACCTGACAAATCTTCATACAGCTTTTCCATAGATATAAAATGTTACTACTATGGGGGAATGAAACAATAAAAGAACATTACTACTCCAAAACAACAATAATCGGTTATACTAAGACAGTGCTAATTTAAGGAATCTTTTTTTTTTTGGATTGATATAGTTTCCTAGGTACTGAATCCTGCGTAATGATTCTAATGTAACAGGGGAAAAAAGCTACAGGTATTAATAATAAAATAGATTAAAATTTAAAAGCCAATTTGTTTTTTCAAATTTGATTTTTTTTTAAATATTTATAATTTTTGAATATTATAAAATTTATAGTTCACAAATTTAATAAGATGCTCCATGATCGTGCGAAGCGCGATCTAATTTACTAGTAGTATATATATAAATGAAGGCTTTTAAAAAAGTGTTGTGACATGTTTCTTTTTGCCAAGAATCACACTTATCTTTTTTCTCAAATTTTTGACATTTTTCCTATTAATGTGCTACATTAGACAATCTAAAATTCACTTCTTAAGTACATTCTCTTAATTATACCTCCCTCAGTTGCTCTTCTTTCTCTCCCATTTCTTTTCAGTTTAGAAGCCTAAAAGTCTCTATCATTAATTCAGTAATTAATTTATGCAATATACACAACATATAAAACATAAAAATATATATGGCTCTAAGAATGCGACCTTCTTCATTAGCCAATGCACTAAAAATCTTATGCAATGAATAAGTTTGCTTTACTATACAGTATACAGTATAGACCATAAGAGGGTAATTTGATATCAATTAAAATGCGCTTTTGCTTTTTCGTTTTTAATCATTTTATTTGTGATCTTTGGATATATTTGACTATAGTTTCTATCTGTTAGTCTTTTTTATTCCACTAGGTCCCAAAAATGTGATTGCTCTGCATGTTCTTTATATTAGCATATGCATCATTTTATCTTTCTTTTTCCCTTCTCCTATAATTATTTAGTATAATTAGTACATTTTATACTGATATATAATATATTATGTGTAATTCTTTTATGACGTTGGTTGTTTTTTCCAAATTCCTAACCGTTTATTCTCTTTAATTCGTTTATTTTTCATTTGCTTATTATTTGGTTTCTTTTCGTATTCCAATTAAATCGGATAATTAACGAGAAGGTAGTTCAATATTTCTCATGTTTCTTCTTTTATATTTTTTTTGATAACTTTAAATAGTTGGCACTGACAATTTCACTTCCAATAACTTTTAATTATTTTATAGAGAAACTTCATATGCAGTAAAGAGGTCGGAAAAGGAAATTAACTTACTGGAATCTCTGCGAATTATCTTGTAAGATGGCCTTCAACATGGTCATTATTATAGTTATTTTTTCTTTATTGTACTATGCTAATTTTATATATTTGTAGCGGCATTAAACTATGATTTTTAATAAGTGCATAAATGAACAATATATTATGCAATATTTATTAGCGTGAAGAAAAGGAAGGAAATGCACAGACCTTCATATCTTTTTATTTTTACAAATAAATTTATTGCGGCCAATTATTGTAATTCTATAATCATTTGTATGTAGTTATAGGACTTAATGATACTTTTTACATTAATACTATTTTTTGAGCATTTTAGAAGGCTATAATTATGAAAGATTAATAAGTTTTGTTTCCACTTCAATTTGTTATTCCAAATACACATCCAATAAACTGGTAAACTGTTGTGGGCATGCAATAACATTTGAATGTATATAGTTATTATCGCTTAACTTTTATTCTCACTCTCTAAGATATCACAAACTATTTTACTGTCTAAGAAAAGTTTTTTAATTTCTTTTCTATAAAGTCTCTTTCCAGCAAAACCATCTGGGAAAAAAAGAAGAAGGAAAAATCTTAAAGTTTGTAGCTCCAACCCCACTAATGATAAATTTGAATATACTATCTTCATTTTAATTTTTAAGAGCCTCTAATCTTTCCAAAGAAGAATTAGTTTAGGTATATGGCAACATTGTAACTCTATATTAAAAATATTTGACTAGGAAACTCCCATACAAAAGAAGAAGAACAATCTTTAACGGCCGCGCGAAGCGGCGGTTTGTTTTTACTAGTAAGGCATATAATAATGGGATCTTTATATAAATAACTAATTAAATTTATTATTTATTTTTTCTAACAAGTATATATAAACTATATAATGATTATACATAAAACGCCAAAAAAGGAGAAATAACAGTTTATCTTTGGTCCAGATGTCCCTCAAGTCCTAACAAATAAATGAGTAAATTGGAAAACGATATAGGAAGCAACAAGGCGTTTGTAGTCCAACGGTTAGGATAATTGCCTTCCAAGCAATAGACCCGGGTTCGACTCCCGGCAGACGCATTTTTATGCAACTTTTTTATTTGTTGATTTTACTCTAAGAGGTCAAGGGTTCAAACCTCAACTAAAGCTTTTTCTTTTGCACATATTTGAGAGAGACTTTGTGGTTAAAAAATGTGATGAAGTAAAATTGAACTCAGGACCTTTTCTAACATAAATTTTTATGCAACTTTTTTATTTGTTGATCATTATTTGTTGATTTTGCTCTAAGAGGTCAAGAGTTCAAACCTCAACTAAAGCTCTTTCTTTTTTGCAGATATTTGAGAGAGACTTTGTGATTAAAAATTGTGATAAAGTAAAATTGAACTCAGGACCTTTTCTAACTTAAGACTCAACAAAATTAATAGACTAAATTTATTTCTTGTCTAGAAGTATGATAATTAAAGTTATATTCTAGTTCTTCTATAAATTTTGACACCGCTTACAAATTTTTTTTGCGTACGTCCGTGTGTGTGGTTGATTAATGTTCTAAATAATACTATGGTGCTTGAAACAAACTCTCAGAAATCAGTGACTCGGGGAGGATTTGGGAAACAGCATTCTCTCAAAGTTCCAATAAAGGCCTTCAAAAAACTGAAATATCATACACATCAAGTAGTATTCCTGAAAGGAAGCAACGTTAAAGTTATTTCCGTGGTGGCCTATAGGTCACGGGTTTATCGTTATTTTCTTGTGGCCAATAGGTCACGAGTTCGAACCGTGGAAGCAATAATTAATGATTGTATTATGGTAGATTGTACTACATCACACCCCTAGGGTGCGTCCCTTCCTCGGATCCTATTTAAATGAGTAATGCCTTGCGCACCGAGCAACTCCTTACCACGTAGTATTTCTAAACAAAAATCTTTTAACATACACATAAACAAAACCCAAGAAAATGGAAACTGACTTCAGGTTAGAGATATCAAGCAAATCCCGCGAAAATGGAGTTATGTAAAATATCCACACAAACAATAAAGTAAAATAAAATAAAATAAAAATGGACCATTTCCAACGGTGAACTCAAAATTTTATACAAGCGGGTTTAGTCAAAGAGCATAGTAGCCACTTGTATAAGCGGCACCGGTAAATAAAATTTGCTCGCTACTTAGTTTTGTTCATCATGTGGCCTCGAAATAAAGTCATTGATGCTATTTTATAATCAAAGGTGAGATTTTTTTTTATTTAAAAAAACTATTTATTTTTATTTTTGAAATTTTATCTATATATATAAACAAGTTTTACTTCAACAAATTTGTAAATTTATTAATTTTAACAATTTATTTTTTAACCAACTTAAAAATCTTATAACTCTGAGAAATTTAACATAATAAGTTAATATTTACAAACAAAAAAAGTAAAAAAGGGAGTTATGAACTAAACTAATTGATATAAACTTAAAGTAAAAGAGTAAACACCAAACTATAATTTTCAGTATAACACAAATTAACAATTCAACATACATAAACTAAACTACATTAAATTAAAAAATTACAAATAATCTCAACAAAGCACTCTCATGTTTTAGCAGAAACTATGCAAGAGAGAACCAAAATTCACTTAATGGAAAGATTTAATTTTTTTTTGAAGTAAAATAGAGTTTAATAAGATTAGCTAAAATAGTTACGTATATAACTGGAACATAAAATGCAATGTGGAAAAAAAGTAAGTTCGACGCTTCAGCAGAGGTTCAAACTTCTGACCTCCGCCCACATTATGAACCCTCTTTGCCACTGCGCTGCAGCTTCCATTTGTATCCAGTGGGTTCATGTCTTATAATATAATATTATCTTCTTTCATGATTTTCTGATGAAGTTCACAAGTGAAAATAATTAGTTTTTTCGATAAAACGGGTTCAACAACCCCTTGTTATAAGGTGGGTTCACCCTGATCATTTCTCAATTTGTGCGTGTCAACCTTGAAGTTAGAGAAGAAAAGAGAGTTTGTGACTGATGTTCCTTTTTTGAGTTAAATTAATTGACCCTGATGCATATAGCGACAAACTATACTGTTAATTCTGCATCTCTTGCCTGCAAACCTTAGTAAGACGGCCACATGCAAAACAATAACAACAACAACAAAATCAATATAATTTAAGAAGTGGAGTCTAGAGAGAATAGTGTGTACGTAGACCTTACTCCATCTTACAGGTAGAGAGGCTATTTCCGATAGACTTTCGGCTCACGAAAGACAAGAAAGAAGCAACAATACCAAGCAATAACAACAACAACATAGGGAAAAAACGCAACTAAAGGAAAACCAAGTAAGTAATCTAATAATAACGAAATACAAGTCTACCGCTAATACTCTCGACTACCTACTAGCCGTCTACCTTGATTCTCGATCTCCACACCCAAATTCATGAACATAATGTGAACATTAGCACACGAAAAATTAGAAATCGTCCTGAATTTCCTATTTTATGGTCCTGAAATGCCGAAAAACGAGAAACGGTCATGGCGAGATGATGATCATTGTTCGTTAGGTCGTGCCTGATGGGCTCACAAAATTTTAGGTAATTCGGAGCCTGTCGCGCAAATTCATGAAAATATTATGGACATTAGCATACGAAAAATTAAAAATCTCCTGAACTCCCGTTTTATAGTCTTGAAACACCAAAAAAACGAAAAAAGTCATTACAGAGTTATTTCTATTATTCACTAGATCATTTCTGATATGTCCACAAAATAATAGGTGATTCAGAGTCCGTTTCCCAAATTCATGAAGATGTCGTGGACATTAGCACACGAAAAATTAGAAATCATCATGAATTCCTGTTTAATGGCCCTAAAATGCCAAAAATGAGGAATAGCCATGGCTAAGTAATAACTATTGTTCATCAGGTCGTTTATGATGTGCCCATAAAATTTTAGGCTATTCAGAGTCCGTCGGCACACGAAAAATTGGAAATTGTCTTGAATTTCCGTTTTATGGCCCTAAAATGTCAAAAAAATGAGAAATGGTCATAGCGCAACAATGCTTATTGTTCATTAAGTCGTTTTTAACGGGCCCATAAGATTTTACGCGCTGCAGAGCTCTTCACCCCAATTCATGAAGATAGCGCGGATAATAACACACGAAAACCTGGAAATCATCTAGAATTCCTGTTTTACGACTCTAAAATGCAAAAAAAGAGGAACGTATATGGGAAAACTATGATTATTGTTCATTGGATATTTTTGATAGGCCCAAAAAGTTTTAGGAGTTATGGAGCCCGTCTACCGAGTTCATGAAGATGGCATGGACACCGGTCCATATAAAATTAAAAATCGCACTGAATTCCTGTATTATGGCCTTAAAACGCCAAAAAACAAGAAAGAGTCATGGCGAAGTGATGACTATTATTCATTAGGCCGTTTCTATTGGGCACACAAAACTTTAGGCAATTTGGAGTCCATTGTCCGAATTCATGAAGATAGCGTGAACATAATGCACACGAAAAAATGAAAATCGTCATGAATTCCCGTTTTATAGCCCTAAAATGCTAAAAATAAAGAATGATCATGGCGAAGCTAAGATTATTTTTTATTAGGTCGTTTTTAATGGGCCTACAAAATTTTAGGCGATTCGAAGCTCATTGCCCAAATTCATGCATTAGCACACGAAAAAAGGAATAGTCATGGAGAAACAAAGACTATTGTTCATTAGGTCATTTCTGATGGGCCCGCCGCCTGAATTCATGAAAATTGTGTGGATATTAGCGCATGAAAAATTAGAAATCATCTTGAATTTCTGTTTTCTGGCCCTAAAACGTCAAAAACAAGTGAAAGTCATGCGAAGCAATCTCAATTATTCATTAGGTTGTTTCTAATGGGCCCACAAAAGTTTAAGCGATTCAGAGCCCGTCTCCCAAATTCATGAAGATGGCATGGACATTAGCACATGAAAAATTTAAAAACGTAATGAGTTCCTGCTTTATGACCCTAAAATGCCAACAATAAAGAACAATTATGGCGAAGAATTGAATATTGTTCATTAGGTCATTTTTATGGACCCACAAAATTTTAGGCGATTCGGATCTTGTCACCTGAATTCATAAAGATGGCGTGGATATTAGCATACAAAGAATTAAAAATCATCGTGAATTCATGTTTATGTCCCTAAAACACCACAAAATAAGAAACAGTCATGGAGAAGCGATGACTATTATTCATATGTCGTTTCTGATGGGCCAACAAAATTTTAGAAGATTCGAAACCCATCACCCGAATTCATGAAGATGGTGTGAAAATTAGCACACGAAAAATTTGAAATCATACTGAATTCCTATTTTATGGTCCTAAAATGTCAAAACAATGAGGAACATTCATGGCAAAGTAATGACTATTGTTCATTAGGTCTTTTCTAATGGATCCACAAAATTTTAGACTATTCGAAGCCCATCGCTCGTATTCATGACGATGACGTAGATATTAGCACACGAAAAATTGGAAATCGTCTTGAATTCTTGTTTTATGTCCCTAAAACACAAAAATAAAACGAGGAACAATCATGAAAAATTAATGACTATCATTCATTAGGTGTTTCTAATAGGTCTAAAAATATTTAGGCGATTCAGAGCCCGTCGTCCGAAATGATGAAGTTGGCATGGACAATATTAGCATACAAAAAATTAGAAATAGTCGTGAATTTTTGTTTAATGGCCCTAAAATGAAAAAAATGAGAAATAATTATGGCGAAGCGAAGACTATTTTTCATTAGTTCGTTGCTAATAGGTCCACAAAATTTTAGGCGATTCACAGCCCGTCACCCAAATTCATGAAGATGACATTGTCATTGGCATACAAATATTGAAAATCGTCCTGAATTCCTGTTTTATGACCCTAAAGTGCCAAGTTAGGGCCATAAAAAGAGGAACGATTATGGAGAAGAGATGATTATTGTTCATTAGATTGTTTTTGATGGGCCCATAAAATTTTAGGCGATTCGGAGCCCGTCGCCCAAATACATGAAGATGGTGTGTACATTAGTGCATAAAATTTGGAAATCATCTTGAATTCCAATTTCATGGCTCTAGAACGCCAAAAAAGAGAAACAATGTAACGATCCAGCGGTTCGTTTTGAGTATTATAACCGTGTTCCCCCATTTACTGCTCAAGTTATGCTTTACAATTGTTTTATAACTTACCGGGTTAATTGGTTCGGGCCCGGAAGGATTTCAGAGTGAAATGAGACATTTTGTATCATAATTAAAAACTTAAATTGGAAAAGTAGACTGGATGTTGACCTGTAAATGACCTCGGATTTGAATTCTGATGATTCCAATAGCTATGTATGGTGATTTTAGACTTAGGAGCGTGTCCTGAAAATTATTTGGAGGTCCGTAGTAGAATTAGGCTTGAAATGGCGAAAGTTAAACTTTTGAGAAGATTGACCGAGGGGTTGACTTTTGATATCAGGGTTGAAATCCGATTCTGGAAATTTGAATAGGGCCGTTATATCATTTATGACTTGTGTGCAAAATTTGAGGTCAATCGGACGTGATTTGATAGGTTCCGGCGTCGTTTGTAGAATTTGAAAATTTCAAAGTTCATTAGACTTGAATTGGGGTGTGATTCGTATTTTTAGCGTTGTTGAATATTATTTGAAGGCTCGACTAAGTTTGTATGATATTTTATGACTTGTTGGTGTATTTGGTTGAAGTCCGGATGGTCTCGGGTGAGTTTCGGATGGTTAACAGATCAAATTCGAACTTAGAGCAAAACTGGAAACCTGTCGCCATCTTGTGCAATCGCACCTACGAAAATGGGCTCGCAGGTGCGAGCTTGCAGAAGCGGGAAGACCGCAGAAGCGGACAGAATCTCGCAGAAGCAAGTCCGCAGAAGCGACACCAAAGTCGCAAATGCGGAGGCAAGGGAGGCGGGGCAAAACTGCAGAAGTGAGGGAAGTCGCCGAAGCGGTTGGAGTCTTGCACCTGCGAGACCGCAGAAGCAACTAAGTGAGTCGCAGGTGCGGAACCCTGGACAATATACATTTCGAAGGGATTCCGAGTTTTGCCATTTTGGACCTTCAAGCACGGATTTTGGGCGATTTTTAGAGAGAATTCACGGAAAACTTGAGGTAAGTCACTTGTGATCATTTCTACTCCATAATATTGAATTATCATCGAATAATCCGACTAGATTACATGTGTTTTGAGGTATAAATTGGGGAGTTGAACCTAGGGATTTAAAAATAAGATTTGAGGATTTGGAGGCCGAGTTGATGTCAGAATTTAGTAAAATTGGTATGGTTGGACTCGTGGTTGAATGAAATTTTGTCGGGTTCTGAGACGTGAGCTCCACGGGCGATGTTTGAGTTAAATTTTGAATTTTATTGGAAAATTAGTATTTGCTTATGGAATTAATTCCAATAATTTTTATTGACTGAATCGAATTATTTGTGGCTAGATTCGCGGTATTTGGAGGCCAATTCACAAGGTAAGGGCATAGCGGAGTAAGAAATTATACAGTTTTGAGGTAAGTAACACTTCTAAACTTGGTTCTGAGGGTATAAATCCCCGAACTGGTGTTATATGAAGGTGACACACACGATAATTGACGAGCGTGTGGACGTCCACCATTGAAATTGTTACTTGAATAAATTCTGTGAAGTTATAAAAATTACAGAATCATGTTATTATTTGAACATTTTTCACGTGTTAGAGAAATTGAGCTGAGGCTCTTATTAAAGATAATGTTTAGGCTACGTGTCAATATTTTGGGACCCATGGGATCGTGTTGCTGTTGAATTAATTATTTTAAAAATATACATTTCACACTTACACATATTCGTCCTTTGAGAGGATATTTATGGGATTGAGGTGCGCGCCGCAGCAGGCCACATTGGCTTTATATATATTATTATTATATAGATCGGGGTTGCCCGCCTGTAGCAGGCCTTATAGGCTTTATTACTATATGGATCGGGGTTGCCCGTATGCAGTAGGCCTTATAGGCTTTATTATTATACGGATTGGGCTTGCTTGCCTGCAGTAGGCCATATCGGCTTTATATCACGCTTGGGCTGAAGGAGCACCTCCGGAGTCTGTACACACCCCTAGTGAGCGTAGATGATTATATATTCGGGATGGACTTCCCAATACATGGACTTGCCTTACTTATTTATATTTTGATGCATATTCCCTAGGCATGGATCTTGTCTGTGACATTTATATTTGAGGATAAATTACCCCAGGGCTGGATTGGCCATATACGGTACTGAATGACTGACTGTCAGTCAATGTGTATATATATACGGGATGGAATATCCCTGGGATGAATTGACCATAAACAGTACCGAGTGACCGAATGATTTGTGACCAGTATTTACATGAGGTCTTTCTACTGAGATGTCATATTCCTCATATCATGCAGTATTGATCTATTTCACTTGTACTGAGTTTAACTGTTGAACTTGAAAGCATGCCTACATTTTTGTACCACTATTTATACTAGACTATACCTGCGGAGCACGTCACTACTTTCAGCCCAGAGGTTAGTTTTGTTACTTATTGAGTTGGTTGTACTCATACTACAATCTGCACCTCGTGTGCAGATCTAGGTGCTCCCGGATACGACGCCTGCTACATTTCGGAGTTATTTCTGTTGGAGACTATCGAGATAGCTGCTTGACGTCCACAGACTTGATTTCCTTCCTGTTTAGTTATTGTACAGTTCTATGTTTTAGATAGTGATTTTATCAGTCAGGCTTTGTATTCATTTATATTCTCATGTACTCAGTGATAACAGATTTTGGGAGTGATTATAAATGTATTGTGAGATTTCTTCCATTGAATTTAAATATTATGTTTTTAAACTTAAGAGATATGGTGGTTTATTGAGATTGTCGGCTTGCCTAGTATTGAGATAGGCGCCATCACAACAGGTGAGATTTTGGGTCATGACAAGTTGGTATCAGATCCTAGATTGCATAGGTCTCACGAGTCATAAGCAGGTTTAGTAGAGTCTTGCGGATCGGTACTGAGACGTCTTTACTTATTTTCGAGTGGCTGCCGAACCCTTAGGAAAATTTGACTTTTTGTACTTTGTCGTGCGAATTTGTTGATTCTGGGAACTAAAGTTATGTTTTTCTATTCTCTCACAGATGGTGAGGAAACGTACTATCGGATCAGACGGTCAACCACCGGTGCCACCAGTTAGGGTCGCGAGAGGCCGAGGTAGAGGTCGAGGTGTAACTCGTACAGCAGTTGGAGCACCACCACTAGTTGCTCCAGCTCAGTAGCAGATTCCAGAAATAGCTAAGCCGACAGGACCAGCTCAAGCACCAGCTGTGCCCATTGTGATTCCAGGCCTTTAGGAGGCTTTGGTCCAGATATTGACAATTTGCACTGGCCTTGCTCAGGTGGTTTCGGCTCAGGCTACACCTGCCACTTCTCAGGCCAGAGGAGGTACTCATACCCTTGTTGCCCGTACTCTAAAGCAGGTAGTGCAGGGACTTCAGATATTGGGGGCACTACCAGCCTAGCTGACTGCAACTGTTCAGGCCCCGGTAGTCCCCGTTATGGCAGATGATGAGCAGAGGAGACTTGAGAGATTTGGGAGGCTTCTACCTCTATCATTTAGCGGTGATGAGTCAGAGAATGCTCAGGGATTTCTGGATAAGTTCTAGCGGATGCTTCGAACAATGAGTATTCTAGAGACCAGTGGGGTCTCGTTCACTACTTTTCAGTTTTCTAGGGCTGCCTTCAGATGGTGGGAGGCTTATGAGAGGCGTAGGACGGTGCAACACCACTTACATGGCAGGAATTCTCCGTTCTCTTTTTGGAGAAGTTTGTACCGCAGTCTCGCAGAGAGGATCTGTGCAGACAGTTTGAGCAGTTACATCAGGATGGCATGTCTGTGATGTAGTACGAGATGAGATTTTCTGAGTTGGCTCTTCACGCAGTTTGATTGATTCCCACTGATAGGGAGAGGATTAGGAGGTTCATTGATGGCCTCACATACCAGTTTTGATTGCTTATGACTAGGGAGAGGGTATCTGGTACCACTTTTGATGAGGTGGTTGACATTGCTCGACAGATAGAGGTGGTCTGTAGCCAGGAGCATGGTATTTATTGATGATATCCTAGTGTACTCACATAGCGAGACAGAGCATGCACAACACTTGGGTATTGTATTACAGAGGCTAAAAGAGGAGAGACTTTATGCTAAATTCTCTAAGTGTGAGTTCTGGCTTAGTTCGGTGGCATTCTTGGGACACAGTGTCTAGTGAAGGGATTAAGGTGGATCCGAAGAAAATAGAGGCAATTCAGAGGTGGCCCAGGCCATCTTCAGTTATTAAGATTAAGAGTTTTCTTGGCTTGGTCGGTTATTATCGTTGCTTCGTGGAGGGTTTCTCGTCTATTGCGGCACGTATGACTAAATTGACTTAGAAGGGTGCTCCGTTCAGGTGGTCGGATGAGTGTGAAAAGAGGTTTCATAAGCTCAAGATAGCTTTGACTACAACCCCAGTATTGGTGTTGCCTATAGGTTCAGGGTCTTATACTGTGTATTGTGACACGTCGCGTATTGGTCTCGGCGCAGTGCTGATGAAAGACGGCAGATTGATTGCCTATGCATCCAAATATTTAAAGGTACATGAGAAGAATTATCCGGTCCACGACCTTGAGTTAGCATCTATTGTTCATGCCTTGAAGATATGGCAGCATTATTTGTACGGTGTCCATTGTGAGGTTTATACCGATCACCTGAGTCTACAATATCTGTTTAAACAGAAGGATCTTAATTTGCGGCAGCGGGGGTGGTTGGAGTTGCTTAAGGATTATGATATCACCATTCTCTCTCATCCCGGAAAGGCCAATGTGGTGGCCAATTCCTTGAGTCGTAAGGCAGAGAGTTTGGGCAGCTTAGCATACTTACCGGTAGCAGAGAGGCCTTTAGCCTTGGATGTTTAGGCCTTGTCCAACCAGTGTGCCAGATTGGATATTTTTGAGCCGAGCCATGCGTTGGCTTGTGTGGTTTCTCAGTCTTCTCTTTATGATCGTATCAAAGAACGTCAGTATGATGACCCCTATATGCTTGTCCTTAGGACACGGTTCAGCACGGTGATGCCAAGGAAGTCACTATTGGGATGACGGTGTATTACATATGCAGGGTAGGATATGTGTGCCTAATATAGATGGTTTTCATGAATTGATTCTCCAGGAGGCTCACAGTTTGCGGTACTCACATCCAGGTGTCGCGAAGATGTATCAGGATTTGAGGCAACACTATTGGTGGAGGCGAATGAAGAAAGATATAGTTGGGTTTGTAGTTCGGTATCTAAATTGTTAACAACTGAAATACGAGCATCAGAGACCGGGCGAATTGCTTCAGAAACTTGGAATTCCGGAGTGGAAGTGGGTGAGTATTACCATGGAATTCGTAGTTGGGCTCCCACAGACTTTGAGAAAGTTTGATGTTGTTTGGGTGATTGTAGATTGGTTGACCAAGTCCTCACATTTTATTCCAGTTGGTACTACTTATTATTCGGAGCATTTGGCTGAGATTTATATCCGCGAGGTTGTTTCCGGTGTCCATAATTTCATATCGGGGTACGCAGTTTGCATCACAGTTTTGGAGGGTAGTACAATGAGAATTAGGTACACAAGTTTAGCTAAGTACAACATTTCACCCTCAAATGGACGGACAGTCCGAGCACACTATTCGGTTATTGCAAGAAATGCTACGCACTTGTGTTATAGATTTCGGGGGTTCTTGGGATCAATTTCTTCCACTGGCAAAGTTTACTTACTATAACAACTACCAATCGAGCATTCGGATGGCTCCGTATGAGGCTTTATATGGGAGACAGTGTCGGTCTTCGGTGGGTTAGTTTGAGCAGGGTTAGATTAGACTACTGGGTACTTATTTGGTTCAGGGTTCTTTGGAGAAGTTTAAATTGATTCATGAGCGGCTTCACACGACGCAGTCTAGACAGAAGATTTATGCTAACTGAAAGGTCTGTGATGTTGGTTACATGGTTGGGGAGAAGGTTATGCTCAAGATTTCACCCATGAAGGGTGTGTTGAGGTTCGGGAAGAAGGGCAAGTTGAGCCCTCGATATATTTGGCCTTTTGAGATACTTAAGAAGATTGGTGATGCGGCTTATAAAATTGCTTTGCCACCTAGTCTATCAGGTGTTCATCGAGTGTTCCATGTGTCCATGCTCCGAAAGTATGTCGGGGATCCGTCTCATATTTTAGATTTCAGTACAGTGTAGCTAGATGGTAATTTAACTTATGATGTGGAGCCGGTAGCTATTTTAGACCGGTAGGTTCGAAAACTGAGGTCAAAGAACATAGCATCAGTGAAGGTACAGTGGAAGGGCCATCTAGTCGGACAAGCTACCTGAGATATTGAGAGGGAGATGCGGTGCAAATATCCATACCTATTTGAGACTCCAGGTATGATTCTAAACCCGTTCAAGGACGAACGTTTGTGTAAGAGAGGGAGAATGTAATGACCCGGCCGGTCGTTTTGAGTATTATAACCCCGTTCCCTCATTTACTGCTCAAGTTATGCTTTACAGTTATTTTATAATTTATCGGGTTAGTTGGTTAGTGTCCGGAAGGATTTTGGAGTGACATGAGACACTTAGTCTCATAATTTAAAACTTAAGTTGGAAAAGTTGACCAGATGTTGACTTATATGTAAATAACCTCGGATTTAAATTCTAATGATTACAAAAGCTCCGTATGGTGATTTTGGACTTAGGAGCATGTCCGGAAAATTATTTGGAGGTCCGTAGTGGAATTAGGCTTGAAATGGCGAAAGTTGAATTTTTGAAAAGTTTGACCGAGGGGTTGACTTTTTGATATCGGAGTCGGAATCCAATTCTGAAAATTTGAATAGGTCTGTTATGTCATTTATGACTTGTGTGAAAAATTTAAGGTCAATCGGACGTGATTTGATAGGTTCCGACGTCGTTTGTAGAATTTGGAAATTTCAAAGTTCATTAGGCTTGAATTGGGATATGATTCATGTTTTTAGCGTTCTTGGATGTGATTTGAAGGCTCGACTAAGTTCGTATGATGTTTTAGGACTTGTTGGTGTATTTGGTTGAAGTCCCGAGGGTCTCGGGTAAGTTTCGGATGGTTAGCAGATCAAATTCGGACTTAGAGCAAAATTGGAAACCTACTGCCATCTGATGCAATTGCACCTGCGGAAATGGGCTCGCAGGTGCGAGCTCGCAGAAGAGAGCCTGGCATCGCAGAAGCGGGAAGCCCATAGAAGCGGACAGAATCTCATGGAAGCGAGTCCGCAGAAGCAGTTGGAGTCTCGCACTTGCGAGACCGCAGAAGCGGCTAAGTGAGTCGCAGGTGCGGAACCCCTGGACAGTATACATTTCGAAGGGATTCCGAGTTTTTCCATTTTTGGACCTTCAAGCACGGGTTTTGGGGCTATTTCAGAGAGAATTCACAGGAAACTTGAGGTAAGTCACTTGTGATCATTTCTACTTCATATATTGAATTATCATCGAATAATCCGACTAGAATATATATTTTTGAAATGTAAATCGGGGATTTGAACCTAGGGATTTAAAAATAAGATTTGAGGATTTGGAGGCCGAGTTGATGTCGGAATTTAGTAAAATTGGTATGGTTGGACTCGTGGTTGAATGGACTTTTGTCGGGTTCTGAGACGTGGGCCCCACTAGCGATTTTTAGGTTAAATTTTGAATTTTATTGGAAAATTAGTATTTTCTTATGGAATTAATTCCAATAATTTTTATTGACTGGATCGGATTATTTGTGGCTCGATTCGAGGCGTTTGGAGGCCAATTCACGAGGCAAGGGCATAGCAGAGTAAGAAATTATGCGATTTTGAGGTAAGTAACACTTCTAAACTTGGTTATGAGGGTATGAATCCCCAAATTAGTGTTATATGAAGTGTTTGAAGGTGACACACACGATAATTGATGAGCGTTTGGACGTGCACCATTGAAATTGTTACTTGAATAAATTCTGTGAAGTTGTAAAAATTAAAAAATCATGTTATTATTTGAACATTTTCCATGTGTTAGAGAAATTGAGCTGAGGCTCTTATTAAAGATCATGTTTAGGCTACGTGCTAATATTTTGGGACTCATGGGTTCGTGTTGCTGTTGAATTAATTATTTTAAAAATGTACATTTCACACTCAGTCATATTCTTCCATTGAGAGGATATTTATGGGATCGAGCTGCGCGCCGCAGCAGGCCATATTGGCTTTATATATATATATATATATATATATATATATATATATATATATATATATTATTATTATTATATGGATCGGGGTTGCCCCCCTGCAGCAGGCCTTATAGGCTTTATTACTATATGGATCAGGGCTGCTCGCCTTTAGCAGGCCTTATAGGCTTTATTATTATACGGATCGGGACTGCCCGCCTGCAGTAGGCCATATCGGCTTTATATCACACCTGGGCTGAAAGAGCCTCTCCAGAGTCTGTACATATATTCAGGATGGACTTCCCAGGGCATGAATTTGCCTTACTTAATTATATTGTGATGCATATTCCCTGGACATGGATATTGTCCGTCACATTTATATTTGGGGATAAATTACCCCAGGGCTGGATTGGCCTTATACGGTACTGAATGACTGACTATCAGTTGATGTGTATGTATATACGAGATGGAATATCCCCGGGCTGAATTGGCCATAAAGAGTACCGAGTGACCGAATGATTTGTTACCAATATTTATATGAGGTCTTTCTACTGAGAAGTCATATTACTCATATCATGCAGTATTGAACTATTTCACTTGTACTGAGTTTAGCTGTTGAACTTGAAAGCATGCCTGCATTTTTGTACCACTATTTATACTAGACTGTACCTGCGGAGCACGTCACTACTTTCAGCCCAGAGGTTAGTTTTGTTACTTATTGAGTTGGTTGTATTAATACTACACTCTGCACCTCGTGTACAGATCCATGTGCTCCCGGATACAACGACTACTAGATTTCGGAGTTATTTCTGTTGGAGACTATCAAGGTAGCTGCTTGAGGTCCGCATACTTGATTCCCTTCCTGTTTAGTTATTGTACTGTTCTACATTTCAGACAGTGATTTTATCAGTCAGACTTTGTATTTATTTAGATGCTCATGTACTCAGTGACACTGGGTTTCGAGAGTGATTATAACTGTATTGTGAGATTTCTTCCGTTGAATTTAAATATTATATTTGTAAACTTAAAAGATATGGTGGTTTATTGAGATTGTCGACTGCCTAGTATTGAGATATGCGCCATCACGACAGGTGAGATTTTGGGTTATGACAAACAATCATGAAGAATTAATGACTATTGTGCATTAGATAGTTTTTGTTGGGCCCACAAAATTTTAGATGATTCGTAGCCCGTCGGCCGAATTTATGAAGATGGCATGCACTTTAGCACATGAAAAATTAAAAATCATCGTGAATTCCTATTTTATGGCCATAAAATGTCGAAAAATGAGGAACGGTTAGGGCAAAGAGATGAATATTTTTTATTAGGTCATTTCTGATTGTGCCACGAAATTTTAGGCGATTCGTAGCACGTCGCCCAGATTCATGAAGATTGCATGGATATTAGCACACAAAAATTGAAAATCATCATGAATTTCTGTTTTATGGCCCTAAAATTCTAAAAACTATTATTATTTTTAAGGGTAAGCTATGACTATTTTCATTAGATAGTTTATGATGGACCCACAAAATATTAGCCGATTCATAGCCCATCTCCCGAATTCATGAAAATGGTGTGGACATTAATTAGCACACGAAAAATTAAAAATCGTCCTAAACTCCTATTTTTACGGACCCTAAAATACGAAAAGAATAAGGAACAGTCATGGAGAAGCGATGAATATTGTGCATTAGGTCGTTGATGGACCCACAAAATTTTAGGCGATTCAGAACTCGTCGGCCAAATTCATGAATATGGCGTGGACATTAACACACAATAAATTAAAAATTATCGTGAATTCCTATTTTATGGCCCTACAACGCCAAAAAAGAGGAACGGGCATTACTTTGCAATGATTATTGCTGTTGGGCCCACAACGTTTTTTGGCAATTCGGACCCTATCATCTAAATTTGAGAAGATGGCCTCGACATTACCACACGAATAAGTTAAAATCGTTGTGAATTCCTTTTTTATGGCCCTTAAACACCAAAAAATGAGGAACGATCATGGTGAAGCGATGACTATTGTTCATTAGGGCATTTTTGCTGGACCTACAAAATTTTAGGCTATTTGGAGCTTGTCGCCCAAATTCCTAAAGATAGCGTGGACATTAGTACACGAAAAATTAGTAATCGTCCTGAATTTCCGTTTTTATGGCCCTATGACACCAAAAAGCAAGGAACAACCATATCAAAGCAATGACGTTCACAAAACTTTAGGCAATTTAGAGCCCGTCGCCCGAATTCATGAAGATGGCGTGGACATTAGCATACGAAAAATTGGAAATCATCGTGAATTCCTGTTTTTAAGGCCCTAAAACGGCATAAAATGAGGAACGGCCATGGCAAAGCGATGACTATTGTTTATTAGGTCTTTTTTGATGGGTCCCAAAATTTTAGGCAATTCGAAGCTCGTCTCCTGAATTCATGAAGATAGTGTGGACATTACCACACGAAAAATTTAAATCGATGTGGATTCCTTTTTTATGGCTTTAAAACGCCAAAAAATGAGGAACGGTCATGGCAAAGCGATGACATTTGTTTATTATGTAATTTCTGATGGGCCTACAAAACTTTACGCGATTCGTAGCATGTCGTCCGAATTCAGTAAAATTGCTTGGACATTAGCACACGAAAAATTAAAAATCGTCCTGAATTCTTATTTTATGGTCCTCAAACGCCAAAATATAAGAAACGGTAATGACGAAACGAAGACTATTGTTCATTAGTTCGTTTCTGATGGGTCCAGAAAATTCCTCTAATGAATTAGATCTCATCTGCTAACTATAACGCAACTCCAAGGAAATAATGAAAAGCAAAAAAATTCTCTACTCGAAAGTCGTTGCTGATATGATCTTTTCTTTCCTGGGCGTGGGCGAGACAAAGTCTTCTTAGTCTTCTGGAATCCGTAGCCTGTCGCTTGAATTCATGAAGATGGCATGAATATTAGCAAACGAAAAATTAAAAATCGTCTTGAATTCCTATTTTATTGCCCTAAAACGCCAAAAAATGAGGAACAATCATGGCGAAACAATGATTATTATTTATTAGGTCGTTTCTGATAGGTCAAATACTTTTAGGCGATTTAGAGTTCGTCCCCGGAATTCATAAAGTTGGCGTGAGCATTATCACATGAAAAATCAGAAATCGTCCTGAATTCTTGTATTATGGCCCTAAAACGCGAAAAAATGAGGAACATACATAGTGAATCAATGACTATTGTTCATTAGGTCATTTTTATTAGCCCACAAAATTTTAGGTGATTCGAAATGTGTCACCTGAATTCATGAAAATGGTCTTGCAAATTAAATAAGAAATCACTCGGGAGAATTGAGAATATTTCCTAAAATGACCGAACTCTAATCCTACTTAAATGGTTCTCCTTATACTCAAGGTTAGATTAAACTTGCCTGATATCCGAGTCTTAAATAAAACAAAAAATCTTAAGAATTGAAAATGTTTCATCTCATTGCAAAGCCAAAAAGTTTTATTCAATAAACAAAAATATTGACATCCAGTACTATGTCCATCAAAGTACATTACATTACTTAAAGGGGCAATAACTACAAGGCAAAAACAACATTAAATATGAAAATTCATGAATTCCAATTAAAGAAGATTAATTTAATTACTTGCTCTTCTGGTTGAAATATTCAACAGTAGCTTTCATAATGGCAACGAGAGCTTGGAGATTGCCAATAGTAAGATGAATATTTTTGTCACGACCCGAAATTTCCCGTCGACGGGATCGTGATGGCGCCTAACATTTAACTTGCCAGGCAAGCCAACGTTAGAGAATCATTAAACCAATTCCTTATTTTCATTCAGTAAATAACAATAATTGACTAAAATAAAATATAATAAGTGCGGAATATCAAAAACTATATTAATTACTACCACCCGGATCTGGAGTCACAATTCACGAGCATTCTGAAATTTTACTACAAGTAATAGTCTGAAAGAAATATAACTGTCTGAATGAAAGAAAACAGCAGGATATAAAAAGATAGACGGGGACTTCAAGGTCTGTGAATGCCGACAGATCTACCTTGAGTCTCCGGACAGCGGACCAATAGCAAATTTCGATCAACCTTAACCGGTATCAAAATCTGCACAGAAAGTGCAGAGTGCAACATCAGTACAACCGACCCCATGTACTGGTAAGTATCGAGCCTAACCTCGACGAAGTAGTGATGAGGCTAAGGCAATGCACCTACAAATCAACCTGTACAATTTAACAGTGTATACACAAATAACAGGAATTAAGAACTAAACAGAAAATATCGGGAGGGGAAACATACTGAGGGAATACAAGATAAAGAACTACAATAGAATGATCACCAGAGCAGTCAATATACTATGAATCAACAGGAATAGTGAATACAGTAAGGAAAAATGCATGGTATCACCCTTCGTGCTTCTACTCTTAATCTCACCATAAAATTTATAGAAAGGGCACGGCATCATCTTTCGTGCTTTTACTCTCATATCATGGCACAACATCACCATTCATGCATTAACACTCACAATATGGCAAGTCATCACCCTTCGTGCATTAACACTCACAATATGGCACGGCATCACCCTTTGTGTATTAACACTCACAATATGACATGGCATCACCCTTCGTGCATTAACACTCTCCCTTACCATAATGCAATGCATAAATAACAACAGGGAGATAGAATAAAAAGTACAAACCTTACTTCAACATTTGGTTCCATAATATCAATCTCAACTTTGAAATAAAAACTCAGTTATCACCAGAAAAATCCGTAAACATGATAAGAACGATAATTTGGACAACTCTAGTATAACACATAGCAATTTGGCATAGGAATGTGACAATATCAGAAAATACAGAGAAACATGAAAAAATAGGTAAATTGGCGGCGCATAGGTACTCGTAACCTCACATATACGCCGCTCATATGAATTTCACTTAGCAAATAATCTAAGGTTCCTAATTCCCTCAAGTCAGGATTAGACACAACATTTACCTCGCTCCGAAGGCCACTTAATTCTCAATCACAGCTTTTCCTTTGGAATTCACCTCCAAACCACTCGTATCTATTCAAAAATGACTCAATAATATCAAATATTGCTAAAGGAATCAATTAGATTGCATAAATTAAATTTTCTAATTTTTCCTCCAAGAAGTCAAAAAATCGATCCCGGACCCGCTTGGTCAAAACCCGAGGTTCGGACCCATTCACCCCCGATCCCGAATATGTAATTAGTTTTGGAATCCAACCTCAAATTGAGGTCTAAATCCCCAAATTCTCGAAATTCCTATTTTCTACCCTAACCCCTAATTCTACCATGAAAACTCTAGATTTTAGGTTGAAAATTCAAGAAATGTAATGGGTAATTGAAAAAAAATGGTTTAGAATCACTTACCAACAATTTGGGGAAGGAATGACACTTGAAAAATCGCCCCTCACCGTTTGGTTTTTGAGAAAAATGAGTTTTTTGGCAAAAATCCCGTTTTGGATTCTGTTAAGTGCTGGGCGACAGTGTTCATCACGTTCGCGAGAGCACTGTCGCGTACGCGAAGTGTATGGGCTGCCAAGCCTTCGCGTTCGCAAGGCAGTGCTCACGTTCGTGTAGGCTACCCTTCCATGGTCTTCACGTTCGCGAGACATTGCTCATGTTCGCGATGAAGAAAAGGCTGACTCCCCCTCCCCAGTGCCTAACGCTACGCGTTCGCGATAGGCTTGTCGCGTTCACGAAGGTTAACGCCCCCATCGCTTCGTGTTCGCAACCAAGACTTCGCGTTCACGAAGAAGAAATCCTCAGCTGCCCAGTTTACTCTTCCCGTTCGCGTTCGCGTTCACGAAGAAGAAATCTTTTAAAAAGGACATGCCAGAACACAGATTCTGCAGAAAAACCAGATTTCCAAAGTCCAAAACATTCCGTGGCCTATCCGAAACTCACCCGAGCCCTCGGGGCTCCAAACCAAACATGCACACAAGTCTAAAAATATCATACGAACTTGCTCGCGTGATCAAATCGCCAAAATAACAACTAGAACTCTAAATTTAGCACCAATTCAAATAAAATTCTCAAGAACACTTTAAAACTTCTAATTTCTCAACTAGACGTCCGAATCACGTCAAATCAACTCCATTTCTCACCAAATTTTACAGACATGTCTTAAATATCATAATGAACCTATACTTGGGCTCCGGAACCAAAATACGATCCCGATACTAACAATGCCAAATATCAATCAATTCTTAAAAATAAATAATTTTCAAACTTTTAATTTTCATCAAAAATTCATAACTCAAGCTAGGGACCTCCAAATTTGATTTCGGGCATACGCCCAGGTCCCATAATTCGATACGGACTTACCGGGACCATCACAGTACAGATCCGAGCTCGTTTACCAAAAATATTGACCGAAGTCAACTAAAATTAACTTTTAAGGTACAATTTTTTATTTTTATTAGTTTTCAACATAAAAACTTTTCGAAAACCTCCCCGGACTGTGCACGCAAATTGAGGAGGGTAAAAATAAAATTTTTAAGGCTTAAGAGCGCGGATTCAAGTTCTAAAACATAAGATGACCTTTTGGGTCATCACAATTTTCAGCATCTTTAGTCTCAAAATCAATGGTAATTTTTACGATGCATAAATTTTCATCCTTTTCTATAATTTCAAACTTAATCCTACAGAAACTGAATCCTAGATCAAGATATCCATCTTCAACAATCTCGACTTCCTTCACTCATTTTTCATCGTCGATTGAGACGCATTTCTCTTTATAAGGAGCATTATCAGGTAAACCTAATATATTTGGTCCAAACAAAACAGAAAATCATCAATAAACTTAAATAATTTACCAAATTACCATGTAAAAAATAAGAATCGAAAGGAAAAACAGTAATATGTGATGGGATGGACGAGATTACTCCTCTCTTAATCAGAGGTCTCGAGTTCGAGCCCAAAAAATAGAGAAATTCTTTATAAAGAGCGCTTCCCCCTTAAAAAAAGCCATGCGTTGCCCGAATCCGACCGATTAGTAACTTTGCACCAGGGGAAGGGGAAAGTGTGGGTTATAATAAGAGGAGGTGTGTTCCCGGAACTTTTAAATCCTGGGACTGAACCTCAAAATCTGCAAAACAAGTGCAGAGTGTAGTATCAGTACAACCGACCCCATGTACTGGTGAGTGCTGAGCCTAACCTCGACGAAGTAGTGACGAGGCTAAGGCGGTTCACTTACATTAACCTGTACGCAATATTAATGACAATAACAAATAATAGAAATAAAATAGGTAACTCATTTATAATAATTAAAGCCAACTCAGCAGTCATAATCTATTATCATTTCAACCAATTCTGTTGCAGCGTGCAACCCGCTCTTACAATATATTCACATTCATTTCTGTTGCAGCGTGCAACCCGCTCTCACAATATATTCCTTTTAATCAAGTCTGTCATATATTTATTTCAATCAAGTATATATATAGACTTTTAAATAAGTCTGTTACGGCGTGCAATCCGATCCCCCAATATTGACTTTTAAATAAGTCTATTACACAAGCGCGAAACATATCTTCCAATATCTGAATGGTGCGCTTTGACTGTCCGTCTGTCTGTGGATGAAATGCTATACTCAACTCAACCCGCGTGCCTAACTCGTGCTGTATAGCCCTCCAGAAGTGTGAGATAAACTGCGTACCTCGATATGAAATAATAGACAAAAGGCACACCGTGAAGGCGGACAATCTCATGAATGTAAATTTCAGCTAACCTATCTGAAGAATAGGTAATTGCCACTAGAATGAAATGTGCTGACTTGGTAAACCTGTCCACAATGACCCAAACTGCGTCAGATTTCCTCTGAGTCCGTGGAAGCCCAACAACAAAATCCATAGTGATACGCTCCCACTTCCACTCAGGAATTTCTAACTTCTGAAGCAAACCACCAGGTCTCTGATGCTCGTACTTAACTTTCTAACAAGACACCGAGCTACATATGAAACTATATCCTTTTTCATTCTTCTCCACCAATAATGTTGCCGCAAATCTTGATATATTTTGGCGGTACCTGGATGAATAGAATACCTGGAACTGTGTGCTTCTTCAAGAATTAATTCACGAAGCCCATCCATATTAGGCACACAAATATGACCCTGCATTCGCAGAACCCCATCTTCCCCCACAGCAACCTGTTTGGTATCACCGTGCCGCACTGTGTCCTTAAGGACAAGTAAATGGGGATCATCATACTGCCTCTCTCTGATGCGCTCATATAAAGAAGATCGAGTGATTGTGCAAGCTAGAACCCGATCGGGTTCTGAAACATCTAACCTCACGAACTGATTAGCCAAAGTCTGAACATCTGTAGCTAATGGCCTCTCACCAACCGGAATATATGCAAGACTGCCCATACTCACAGCCTTTCTTCTCAAAGCATCAGCCACCACATTGGCCTTTCCGGGGTGATACAAAATGGTGATATCATAGTCTTTCAACAACTCCAACCATCTTCTCTGCCTCAAATTAAGATCCTTTTGTTTGAACAGATACTGAAGGCTGCGATGATCAGTAAATACCTCACACGAGACACCGTAGAGGTAATGCCTCCAAATCTTCAGCGCATGAACAATGGCAGCCAATTCTAAGTCATGAACATGATAATTCTTCTCGTGAACTTTCAACTGCCATGACGCATATGCAATTACCTTGCCATCTTGCATTAATACTGCACCAAGACAAATATGAGATGCGTCACAATATACCATATACGATCCTGAACCTGCGGGTAATACCAAAACTGGCGCCGTAGTCAATGCGGTCTTGAGCTTCTGAAAGCTCAACTCACACTCGTCTGACCATCTAAATGGAACACCTTTCTGGGTCAATCTGGTCAATGGGCTTGCTATAGATGAAAACCATTCCACGAACCGACGATAATAACCTGCTAAACCTAGGAAACTCCGGATCTCTGTAACTGAAGTAGGTGTAGGCCAATTCTGAACAACCTCAATCTTCTTAGGATCCACCTTTATGCCTTCTGCCGATACAACATGCCCCAAAAAGGCAACTGAGTCTAACCAAAGCTCACATTTTGAAAACTTGGCATATAACTGATTGTTCTTCAAGGTGTGAAGCACACTTCAAAGATGCTGCTCATGCTCCTCTCGACTGCTAGAGTAAATTAAGATATCATCAATGAATACAACCACAAAAGAGTCCAAATAAGGCTTGAACACCCGATTCATCAAATCCATAAATGTTGCTAGGGCATTTGTCAACCCAAATGACATCACTAGGAATTCGTAATGCCCATACCGAGTTTGAAAAGATATTTTAGGGACATCAGATGCCCTAATCTTCAACTGATGGTAACCAGACCTCAGATCAATCTTCAAAAATACATTGGCACCCTAAAGCTGATCAAATGAGTCATCAATTCTTGGCAACGTATATTTATTTTTGATAGTGGCCTTGTTTAACTACCGATAATCTATACACATCCGCATAGAGCCATCTTTATTCTTTACAAATAATACTGGTGCACCCCAGGGCGAGACACTGGGTCTAATGAATCCCTGATCAAGCAAGTCTTATAGCTGTTCTTTCAATTCTTTCAACTCCGGCGGGGCCATACGGTATGGTGGAATAGAAATGGGCTGAGTTCCCGGATCCAAATCAATACAGAAGTCAATATCTCTGTTGGGTGGCATCCCCGACAAATCTGCAGGAAATACTTATAGAAATTCACGAACAACTGGTACTGAATCCATAGAAGGGACATCCGTACCGGGATCGCGAATATAAGCCAAATAGGCTAGACACCCTTTCTCTACCATACGCCGAGCTTTCATATAAGAAATAACCCTGCTGGCAGAATGGCCAGGAGTTCCTTTCCACTCTAACGGAGGTAACCCCGGCATAGCTAGGGTCATTATCTTGGCATCACAATCCAATATAGCATGATAAGGTGATAGACAATCCATACCCAATATGACATCAAAATCTACCATATCAAGAGGTAGAAGATCCACACTAGTCTCAAGACTCCCAATAGTAACCACACACGAACGATAGACATGATCTACTATAATAGAGTCTCCCACCGGTGTAGATACATACACAGAAGCACTCAGAGAATCACAAGGCACAACCAAATATGAAGCAAAATAGGAGGACACATAGGAATAAGTAGATCCTGGATCAAATAGAACAAAAGCATCTCTATCGCAAACTAGAATAATACCTGTGATCACAGCATCAGATGACTCGGCCTCAGGCCTAGCTGGAAAAGCATAAAATTGGGGTTGGGCCCTACGACTCTGAACTGCGTCCCTGCGACAACCTCTAACTGACTGGCCTCCACCTCTAACGGTCTGACCTCCACCTCTAATGGCCTGACCTCCACCTCTAGCTACCTGACCTCTACCTCTAGCTGGATGACCAGGCGGTGAAAGAATCGGTGCCGGTATGATGGCACGAGAATCTTGTTGAGATCTATTACTCGCCAATCTAGGGCAATACTTCCTGATGTGACCAATGTTTCCACACTCATAACACCCATCTCATTATCGTGGATGCTGAAGCTAAAGCTGACCCAGATGGGCCGGATAACCACTGTAGTAACTCTGGAGTGGTAGTGTACTGATAGGAGCTGAATGTGCACTAAATACTGGCTGCCTAGAGTAAGGAATAATAGGACCGTGACTCCCTGAAGCACCGGGAGATACATGAAGTGCTGAATGAAACGTGGGAGGATGACCCCTACCAAAATTACCTCTGCCTCCAGACGAGGCACCACTGAAACCACCGAACTGACGAGGACTTTTATCGGACCTCTGCCCTCTCTCCTGTACAAGAACCATCTCGATCCTCCTTGAGACATTAGCAGCCGCCTGAAAAGAAATATCACTTCTGGTCTCCTCTTCCATCTGAAGTCTGATAGGGTGAGTGAGTCCCTCAATAAACCTCCTCACTCTGAGTATGGGTGAGTGAGATCATGATGGGCCAAATCCACAAAATGGGACTCATACTGAGTAACAGTCATACTGCCCTGCTGTAGACGCTCAAATTGCTTGCAGAATTCCTCTCTTAGTGTGATAGGGAGGAACTTCTTCAGAAATAGCTGAGAGAACTGCTCCTAGGTAAGTGCAGGCGATCCAACTGGTCTGGTCAATGCATAATCTCTCCAACACCTCTTGGCGGAACCCGTCATCTGAAATACAGCAAAAATCAACCTCATTGGTCTCAACTATGCCCATGTTCCGCAGCACCTCATGGAAGCGTTCAAGATAATCCTGTGGGTCCTCAGAAGGTGTACCACTAAAGTGAACTGGAAAGAGCTTAGTAAACTTATCCAATCTCAATAAGGCCTCAAAATACATGGCGGGCCTATCACCGGTCTATGCCGCAACAACTAGCTGAACTACCCCAACTGGCAGGGCTGCTGGAGCGTGATTCTGGGGAGCCATCTGCTCCGGAGCGGGAGTAGTGGGAGTTTGTGCTCCTCCCCCAGTCCGTGAGACGTCTGGTATATTGGAAATGTACCATTCCAGGCCACGCCCTCCATAAGACTTACCAAACGGACTAGAGCGTCCTGAAGTACTGGAGTGGCTATGAATCCTTCCGGGACCTAAACTGGTACAACTGGTACATTCTAAACTGGAACATCCTCTTGAAGGTCCACCTGAGGTTCTACAACAGGTGCAGTTGCTCGAGCTCTGGACTGAGCTCTACCTCAGCCTTTAGCACGACCTCGACCTCTACCCCTGGCCATAGTTACCACCTGGGGGTTCTGGTCCCTGACCATCTGTAGAGATATTACATGTTCTCACCATCTGCGAGAGAATAAGAGTAGAATGGTTCAATCATCGATGATAAAATAAAATCGCACGACAGAATAAGAAAGAAGTGATATTGTTCCTAAACTTCAAACCCTCTGAGAGATAAGTACAGACTTCTCCGTACCGATCCTTCAGACTCTACTAAGCTTTCTCGTGACTCGTGAGACCTATGCAACCTAGTGCTCTAATACCAACTATCAAAATATTGATCCGGGTCCTTTTGCTAAAAATGTTGACCAAAGTCAACTCAGTTGAGTTTGAAAGTTTTATTTTACATTTTAATCTATTTTTCACATGAAAACTTTCCGGAAAATTTTACAGACTGCGCACATAAGTCGAGGAATGATAAATGGTACTTTTTGAGGTCTTAAAATACAGAATTACTTATTAAATATAAAGATGACATTTTGGGTCATCACATTCTCTACTTCTAAAATAAATGTTCGTCCTCGAACAGAGTTAGAAAACGTTCATGAGCTGGTGAATAAGAGTGGATATTTACTCCGTATATCTGACTCGAACTCCCAGGTTGATTCCTCTACCGGCTGACCTCTCCATTGCACTTGAATTGAAGGATAACTCTTAGACCTCAACTGTCGTACCTGCCGGGCTACAATAGCCATTGGCTCCTCCTCGTAAGTCAAATCTTTGTCCAATTGGACTGAGCTGAAATTTAACACATGGGACGGATCACCATGATATTTCTGGAGCATAGACACATGGAACACCGGATGAACCGCTGATAAACTAGGTGGTAATGCAAGCATGTAGGCTACTTCACCCACCCTTTCAAGAATTTCAAAGGGTCCGATATACCTAGGGCTCAACTTGCCCTTCTTTCCGAACCTCATTACACCTTTCATAGGTGAAACCCGGAGCAATATTCTTTCTCCAACCATGAATGCAATATCACAAACTTTACGGTCGGCATAACTCTTTTGCCTAGACTGAGCTGTGCGAAGTCGATCCTGAATAATCTTGACCTTATCGAAGGAATCTTGTACCAAATCGGTACCCAAAAATCGAGCCTCTCCCGGTTCAGACCAACCAACTGGTGATCGGAATTGCCTTCCGTATAATGCCTCATATGGTTGGAATTGTTGAAGGACTATGATATCACCATTTTGTATCACCCCGGAAAGGCCAATGTGGTGGTCGATGCTTTAAGTAGAAAGGCTGTGAGTATGGGCAGTCTTGCGTATATTCTGGTTGGTGAGAGGCCATTAGCTGCAGATGTTCAGACTTTGGCTAATCAGTTCGTGAGGTTAGATGTTTCAGAACCCAGTCGGGTTCTAGCTTCCATAATCGCTCAGTCTTCTTTATATGAGCGCATCAGAGAGAGGCAGTATGATGATCCTCATTTACTTGTCCTCAAGGATACGGTGTGGCACTGTGATGCCAAACAAGTTGCTGTGGGGGAAGATGGGGTTCTACGAATGTAGGGCCGTATTTGTGTGCCTAATGTGGATGGGCTTCGTGAATTAATTCTTGAATAAGCACACAGTTTCAGGTATTCTATTCATCCAGGTACCGCCAAAATGTATCAAGATTTACGACAACATTATTGGTGGAGAAGAATGAAAAAAGATATAGTTTCATATGTAGCTCGGTATCTGAATTGTCAGCAAGTTAAGTACGAGCATCAGAGACCTGGTAATTTGCTTTAGAAGTAAGAAATTCCTGAGTGGAAGTGGGAGTGTATCACTATGGATTTTGTTGTTGGGCTCCCACGAACTCAGAGGAAATTTGACGCAGTTTGGGTCATTGTGGACAGGTTGACCAAGTCAGCACATTTCATTCTAGTGGCAGTTACCTATTCTTCAGAGAGGTTAGCTGAAATTTACATTCGTGAGATTGTCCGCCTTCACGGTGTGTCCGTGTCTATTATTTCATATCGAGGTACGCAGTTTACCTCACACTTCTGGAGGGCTGTACAATGTGAGTTAGGCACGCGGGTTGAGTTGAGCAAAATATTTCATCCACAGACAGACGGACAGTCAGAGCGCACCATTCAGATATTGGAAGATATGCTCCGCTCTTGTGTAATAGACTTATCTAAAAGTCTATATTGAGGGATCGGATTGCACGCCGTAACAGACTTATTTAAAAGTCTATATATATACTTGATTGAAATAAATATATGACAGACTTGATTAAAAGGAATATATTGTGAGAGCGGGTTGCACGCTGCAACAGAAATAAATGTGAATATATTGTGAGAGCGGGTTGCACGCTGCAACAGAATTGGTTGAAATGATAATGGATTATGACTGCTGAGTTGGCTTCAATTATTATAAATGAGTTACCTGTTTTATTTCTATTATTTGTTATTGTCATTAATATTGCGTACAGGTTAATGTAAGTGAACCGCTTTATCCTCGTCACTACTTCGTCGAGGTTAGGCTCAGCACTTACCAGTACATGGGGTCGGTTGTACTGATACTACACTCTGCACTTTTTGTGTAGATTTTGGAGTTGGTCCCAGCGACGTACCATAGACTTGCTCGGATTTCAGCTATTCGGAGGAGACTTGAGGTATAACTGCATGGCATCCGCAGTTCTGAAGTCTCCATCTATTTTACTTTAGCTGTGTGTTTATTTTCAGACAACTTTATTTTATTCAGACCTTTATTTATATTTATTCTAGAAGCTCGTGCACTTGTGACACCAATTCTGGGATGGTATTTAGACACCGTTGTTTTTATGAGTTATTTCACTATATTCAAATATTGCTTCCGCATTTGTTTATTTGATTATTAATAATTTAAAGATTGTTTAAAATTGGTTAATATTATTCTAACATTGGCTTGCCTAGCAAGTGAAATATTAGGCGTCATCACAGTTCGAATGTGGGAATTTCGGGCGTGACACTAATGCTTATAATATTAAAAGAAAATTTTATGTGGGGACTATGTCCAAATCGAGTATCATGAATGGTTAGAAAGATGTTGAAGGCAAAGGAGTATTTGAAACAAACAACTTATTTGTTGAGTCATGTAATGGCAATGCACAGTTTCTCTATAATGAGTTGTCCAAAGAATGAGAGGGGCTTATCTTAAAGTTTCATAGAAAAGATTTAGGCTTAGAAACACGTACAAAATGCTTTCTTAAAAGCAATATTTGCTCACTTTCTTTCCCATAAATGCTATGGGATTACATTAAATATATTTGATAGATATGACAAACCTTTTGAATTTCTACGTTAAGCAAACAAAGCCAAAATTCTAGCCAGGAAACCAATAATAATGAACCCATTTTTTTTGTATAGACAGTTAAGAAAAGAGAGTTAAACAATGAATGGAAATTATGGGAAATTAATGACACATTTATTCGTCATTTCCAACTTTAAAACGTTACTACTATTTTGCTTCATTAATTCCCCCTCACTCCTAATTTCCTATGAAATATATACTCACAAATTAACCATTTCTCCTCTATTCTAATATTATTTTCAAAGACACAAGATGGCAAAGCTGATGAGGCTTGTAGCAATTGCCGCAGTTTCCATGTTTCTTCTTGTGACACCAATAGCACTAGCCATTGAAGAAGACTTCGGCAATGATGTTGATCTTCTAGATGCAGATGTTATTGATAACATCGATTATGATCAATCAGAGTCCAACTACGACGAAGAATCATATGATTTTTCACTATATTCAGTTTCTGATCATAACAATAAACAAACGTTGGCACCTGAGCCATACCCTGGATTTCACACGCAAGTGGGGGAATGTTTGGAAAAGATTTCGGATGATTGTGGAGTGATCATTTTCAATAGGATATTCGATAGTGGAAAGTATAGCGATGTTGAAGAGTGTTGTGGCCAGCTTTTGACACTGGGGAGAAAATGTCATAACATTATTGTGGAATCTACTCTTGACAGTCCTGAGTTGAAGGGAGTGAATAAAATTGAGGTTTGGGAAAATAGTGACAAGCTTTGGAAGGAATGTGGTGCTTCTGCTCCCCTTTAATTAATTTTTCACCTCTCAAGTTTATGAATGACTCGATATGTTTATGCTTTCTAATAAATTGTTAAAATCATAATATGTGTGTAACACTTTTTTTTTTTTCGAGATATATGTATGAGCCATCTTGCACACATCTCTGCCAATCACAAAAATTTATGTATTATTTTAGAAAATATTCTAGGTTTATGTAATAATTCTGAAAATTATCATCACATAGTAACTTTAGTTTTTACCACTAAATATAATGTCAAAAATAATTTCATATTTTATATAGTTCAAATCTATTTTTAAGTAGAAAGTAGTCGGTATATGTTTTTTCTAATTTTCCGTGATGAAATGGGACATTTTGTGACTGACCTTTTTGTGTGGAAAATGCTGTGTAATAAAAAAAACAAGACTATGGATTCAATGGGCTAATGCTTATAATATTAAAAGAAAATCTTATGTGGGGACTATGTCCAAAATGAGCATCATAAATGGTTAGAAAGATATTGAAGGCAAAGGAGTAGTTGGAACAAACAGCTTATTTGTTTAGTCATGTAATGGTAATGCACAACTTCGGAGTTGTCCAAAGAATGAGAGGGACTTATCTTAAAGTTCCATAGAAAAGATTTAGGCTTGAAACACGTACAAAAATCTTTCTTAAAAGCAATATTTGCTCACTTTCTTTCCCACAAATGCTATGGGATTACATTACATAGATTTGATAGATATGACAAACAATTTGAATTTCTACGTTAAGCAAACCGAGGCAAAATTCTAGCCAGAAAACCAAGAATAATGAACACGTTTTTTTTGTATAGACAGTTAAAAAAAGAGAGTTTGTGACAATTGTTCCTTTTATTTTTTAGTTAAATTAATTGAACTTGATGCATATTGCGACAAACCATACTGTTAAAATTTGTATCTCTAACCAGCCCACCTTACTCCACCAACTTCGTCTATCACCACCATAAGCTCTAGCCATAAAATACTAATTAGACCTATCTCCGAAAAGAAAAAATACCAAAAAAATACCAAATCGACCCCAACAAACTTTAGCGACTCCAACTAATAAACTTTTAATGTCAAACTCATTTTCCACGGCGCCAGGAAAATTGGAAAATTCCTCCAATGCAAAATTTGATTTAGTGATTTCAATTAAAAAAAATGCTATAACCCTCAAAAATATCTCTTTTACTCCAAAAATCAATCCCAATATACATTAATTATTACCACCACCATTGTAAACGATTTCACCGACAAAGATAGATCTTGTATAAGAAGTGAGAACTAAAGGGATATGGGGGGTGGGAAGAAAGGGGTGGTGTTTGAAATGCAGGGGAAACACATCTGGAGAGGAAGGGATTAAGGTGCTAGGATGGAGGGGGGAGACGTAAGGGAGATGATAGGATTTTTTTCGTTCTTTTGGTTCTTTACTTTCTATTTAAAATTTTTATTTATGATTTAAGTATTTTATTTTAATAAAAATCAACATTCACGCGTTTTGTTTTGTGATTGGCACGCATTACTATCATGTCCGTTATATTACTGATACATAAGCACTGTATTTATTTATGTGCAAATAATTAAGTTGAGGGGCTCAAATGAAAAAGTTGTAAGTTAGTTACCGGATCGGTAAATTGGTACAAGTTTAAGTGACCCCGATGCCATTTTGCCTTTATATTTTCATCTCCTTTTGTTCTTATATTCTTGTCTTGTACATTGTCCCTGTTTCATTGAGGAATCTTTGTTATTTTGAATTTTCTATCATGCTCGATAATGTTAGGGCAAAGCATAAAATAATGCCTCTTTGATTATGCGAAATGCCACAAGTTTGTCTTCTGTTTTAAAAAAATGCTTCGTTCCTATCCTTGGCGTTTACTAAAGAGGAGAATGATAAAAATATGCTATTTTTGTGCCACTGTTGGTTTTTTAACTTCGATAAGAGAAGTGTTGGGAAAAATAACGCGCGCCAAATTTTAAAGTACATTCGCTAGAAATTTTAGCAAGCTATGTGTTTACGGTCAAAATCGATTCTCAGTCATAAAGATCGGTCGAGACAATGACGTTTCAATCGAAGGATATCCACATGACAAGCTCAGACGAATTCTGAAGTAGGGACGTCGAGTTTCGAGCTATAAACGGCAAAACTCGATATCATTATCGAGCCTGTGTCCGAATCGGAATACGGGGCAACACCGAATATCGATGCCCCAAGGCAGAACCGAGCTCGAACCAAGATTGGGGGTTTGATCTCACACCGAGCTCGAGCTAGTGCCAAGCTCGCAGACAAGAGCCGTTACAACCGCACCGAGGGAGAAAATCTTGGCGAGAATCAAGGAAGAGACAAACCATCATGGGTCCTCCACTATATGTATTATTTTATTATATTGTTATAGATAAAACAGTGATCCTCTACTATAAAAAGGGGGATAGACTGCAATAGAGGCAAGTCCTCCAAGATACATTAAGATTTCACTGTGCTTGTTTTTCTAACTCATTTCTAACCCAGGGGCTACAAATCTGATCGATCAGAGAGACTACAAGGTCAACATTCGATTAAAAGTCTTCACAAAACAAAAACAAGTTGACCTCGTTATACATATATATACAAAAATTGCCTACGTGATTAAATTGCAAACATGAAGAATTAGAAATTAAGCTTCCTAGTCGAGCTCTTCCCCGTCCTCGGATCCACTTTTGCTACCATCATCATCAGAAGCCAAGGCTTCAGCTTCCGCTTCGAGCTCTTTTGCCTTTTTTACATCTTCGGTGAGGTCGAAACCTCGAGCGTGTATCTCCTCAAGGGTCTCCCTCCGAGACCTACACTTAGCAAGTTCGGCAACCCAATGAGCTCGAGTATCGGCGGTCTTCGCCGCTTCCCGGGCCTCCATCTGAGCAGCCTCAGCATCAGCCCGATATACAGCAATGGACTTATCCGCCAAGACTTTCGACGACTCAACCTCCGCCTTAGCCTCTGCAAGTCGTGTTTCAAACTTCTCGATCTTCTTATCTTGAACCGGCCCCTTTTGCTTGGCACTTCGAAGTTAAACGTCGGCCGATAATAATTTTGTAAAGATGGTTTCTTTTTCCGCTGCCAGGCGGTCGAGGGTCTCCTTCCACCGATTGCATTCAGCTCGGATTTGATCGACTTCTTCTCGAAGTAACCCGATCTTTTCGATATTTTGTTGCAACTGAGACAACGAAGGGTTAACTTCCACGGTTGAGTCAGACCCATACTTTAACAGAACGAGGCTCACCTGCTTATCGAGCTCGACCCCTTCTTCACGGACCTTAGCCAAATCCGCTTGGAGGTCCTTTATAGCCTCGTCCTTTTGGCTGCAAAGAAGCCGAAGGGCATCTCTCTCACCTGAGACCTTCCGGAGCTCGGCCTCACACTGGCTAAGATCGACTCGAAACCTACTAATGGCCTACACAGTAAGAAACACGAGTCAAGTATGGAAAAGAACAAAGAAACTAAGTATGGAAGAATCATTACCCGAGTAATGAAACGCTGAGCCTCCTCTAATAAAAGAGAAGCATCACCAATATCGGAACCATCACCGACTCCAGTAAAACAATCCCTAAAAGGATCCCCTGCACCAGAGCCTTCGCCGATATCGGGCGCCTTCAACTCTCGAGCTTCCTTCAACGCCTCCTCAGAAAAAGATGGAAGAGAAAGCGAATGACCCATTGTCATAGCCCCGAGCAAATCACTCGGAGTACTCCGGTCGAGACTCAGGTCTTTGGAAAGAACCCCGGCAGTCACAGCCGCCATCGGCTTGGGAGCTCTGGCAAACTCGATGGCCTCCGTAGATTGGACTACCAAAGCCGAGGAGCTATTTTCTTCTTCTTCTTCTTCTTTTTCTTCTCTCAGTCGTTGGACCAAGTCAATCGAAAGGGCAATTACTTTTCTCCTCACCCTTCGAGTTTTGGGCTTTGGGTCCTCTGACCGAGAGGAAGCTCTTCGCTTCTTATCTTCCCCCTGTTTAGGGACTTGGGACTTGTTTCCTTCTTCACCGCTCGAAGGCCTCAAAGCGGCATCCCTGGTTATGCCTGCACAAAAGAAAATCGGTAACGAATAGAACGCAAAGAATATTTCGAAGGAAATAAGAAGCAAACATCACCATGGTTCTTGGCCTCCCATCTGCCTTTTGCCAAATCACGCCAAGCGCGCTCGGCATAAGAGGAGGTCGAGGCTAGCTTCCGAACCCAATCCTCGAGGTCAGGCACTTCTTGTGGCATCCAAGGGGCATCTGAACATCATGGAAGGACATCAGAAAAAATCGAAAAAGGACATGAAAAGTGAACAAAAATCACTTACGGTCAAAATTTCATTCTTTAGGGAACGCCATCTTCTCCTCCGGAATGAGATCACGTGTCCTTACTCGAATATAACGACTCATCCAACCCCAATCCTTGTCTTCATCGATGCTCGACATCAAAGCCTTCGATGCCCGACGATGAAGTCTGATTAGTCCTCGAAAGATCTGAGGCCGATACAGTCGTATGAGGTGGTTCAGAGAAAAATCCAACCCCTGGCTTTGATAGAGAAGAAACGCAACAGGATCACTATACGCCATAGAGAGGGATGGATTTGTCCAAGGGTGACTTGATACCTTTTGAAGAAATCAATAATCACCGGGTCGACGGGTCCCAGTGTGAAGGGATAAGTATAAACACTTAAAAACCCCTCCACGTAAGTGGTAACACTCTTATCGGAAGATGGAATTTGCAACACGACCTTGGAACCCTAGTTGCAGTCTTTTCGGACGGTCTCGAGGTGATCCTCCGTTATAGAGCACGTATACATCGACCCGGAACGGAGGAAGGATTCTCCGCCTTAAAATCGGTCTTCAAAGTGCACGGTCCAGGAACATAGTCATGAACTGACGGCTCCACCGGCGCCTTATCATCAGACGACCGTGAGGAAGAAGCTTTCTCCTTCTGAGGTACGGTTTTGGAAGTTTTCGCCATTGATATGAGCGGCCCCGTAGCAGCGAAATAGAGAGGATAAATAAGAAAGTTTGGAAGAAGAGAAGGCGCAAAAGTGGTAAAGGTTGTATGGAAAGACTATTTATAGACTAAGGCATGACGGTTTGGTATCAGCGGTGGCCGACCACCGTCTGACACACATTAAATACTTCGGTAAAACCGAGTCGATGGGACAGCTATCACATACGTCAAGATCGGGTTCGATAGAAACGTCAGCATAAATTTGATCGAGCCGCAGGAAAATCATATCGTTCCTCGCCACATCCTTTCCGAGAAACGAGGGGACTATCTGTGTACGGTCAAAATCAATTCTCAGTCATAAAGACTGGTCGAGACAATGACATTTCAATTGAAGGGTATCCACATGACAAGCTCGGACGAATTCCGAAGTAGGGACGTCGAGCTTCGAGCTATAAACGGTAAAACTCGATATCATTATCGAGCCCGTATCCGAATCGGACTACGGGGCAATACCAATCGATACATGCCCCGAATATCGATGTCCCAAGGCAGAACCGAGCTCGAACCAAGATTGGGGGTTCGATCTAATACCGAGCTCGAGCCAGTGCCAAGCTCGCAGACAAGAGCCGTTACAACCGCACCGAGGGAGAAAATCTTGGCGAGAATCAAGGAAGAGACAAACCATCATGGGTCCTCCACTATATGTATTATTTTATTATATTAGTATAGATAAAGCAGTGATCCTCTACTATAAAAAGAAGGATAGACTGCAATAGAAGCAAGTCCTCCAAGATACATTAAGATTTCATTGTGCTTGTTTTTCTAACTCATTTCAGTCTTCCCGACCATCATTCTCGTTTTATAGCAAAATTACCTGTATTGTTATTTTGTATCAAAGAAATTCGCATACCCTTAGAACCATATCTAAATTTAACGTTATCCGATTTTTCGGATAAACACTATGTGATTGTCAGAATTTGTGTCAAAATCGCGATGATCAACAGAAGATTCAGCCATAATGCAAATCATGACGATCACGAGAGTTTTCGGTTTTGACCGTACACATCCTGCAAATTTTAGCGATCGTGAGATATGCTTTTCAATATTTTGACGAGCGTGCTTCAAAATTCTAGACAGCTTTTCAATATTTTGACGAGCGTGCTTCAAAACTCTAGACGAAAACTATTTTACCAAGACTTTTCTTAACCGAATCTAAATTTTAATGGTGGCCCTAAAATGATCGATCCGCCGTAATAGTTAGTTATCAAAGTGGCTCCATTTTGCCTTTATGTAACGACAACAGCTAAAGGAAAAATTTAGACCATCCACAAAATTCAAGAGCAAATGCGACATTTTTCTTAATAATATTAGAACTCTCCAATTTACTAATAATATTACTAGTCTTTAATATATTTATAAAATATTTTCTATTCACCAAACAATAACAACAACAACAACAACAACAACAACAACTCAGTATAGTCCCACAAGTGGGGTATGTGGGACTGTAATGTATATACAGACCTCATCCCAACTGTGATAGGGTAGAGAGGTTATTTCTGTCACGACCCAATTTCATCTATAGGTCGTGGTGGCGCCCAACACTACAGTTAGGCAAGCCAACTAGTAATTTAAATCCATATTAGATTCTTTAAGAATTAACTGAGTAATTAAACTCTTATTACTTGCAAGAATTTAGATAATATGAAAAGATTTAGTAAATTAAATAACCAAGAAAAATAAACAACTCTTAATTCTACCAATGTGTGTGCCAAGACGTAGTGTCACAAGTATATGAGTATCTAGTAGATTATACAAAAATTTCAAATACTGTTTGAAATAAAATAGACAGAATAAAGTCTCCAGGAAGAGGCATTGGTTGCTGCAGAATGACTTAGAAGGGAAGCTCACCACTAAGCCTCTGGATATCGTGGGTGCGCGCCGATAGGTCCAACTATATAGCACATGTCTCAAGTCCTGCACAAAAAAGTACAGCAAGTGTAGTATGAGTACATAAATAACGTATACCCAGTAAGTATCAAGCCTAATCTCGAAGAGGTAGAGACGAGATGGCCGACTTTGACACTCACTAAGGGTCAATAATCATAATTAAAATAAAAATAGAATATATAAATCAACATGATTCACAGAGTTAACAACCATTTTATTTAACCAGCAACAACAATAACAACAACAACAATAACCCAGTATAATCTCACTAGTGGGGTCTGGGGAGGGTAGTTTGTACGTAGACCTTACCCCTACCCTGAGGTAGAGAGCCTGTTTCCGATAGACCCTCGGCTCCCTCCTTCCAAGAACTCCCCACCTTGCTCTTGGGGTGACTCGAACTCACAACCTCTTGGTTGGAAGTGAAAGGTGCTTACCACTAGAGCAACCCACTCTTGTCTTTATTTAACCAACAGAAATAATTAAATTTCTTCAAATGCAATAATTTCTAATCTATTAATTAAATTCACAATATGTAATTAAAATATCAAGGTATCGTGTAATTATTATTATTATTAGGCACGATTTCTGCCGAGGTCGTACGACCCGATCCAGAGTGTCGTGTACACTGTCGAGGGACGTGCGACGCAATCCATAGATGCATCTCTCATGCCGAGGCGTTCGGCCCGCTCCACAAAGAAAGGAGGACATTTTCTTATGTACCTCCGGAAGGAGAGTATATTTATTATAAGATCAATTCGAGAGGATGAAAAATTACTTTTAACAATTAATTAATTTAAATAGAAAATTAAGCATATGAGATTTTCATCTTTTAATATTTTTTCCTATCAATTCACAATATATATATCAAATAATTTTAATTAAACAAAAAATACAATTTACACAAGTAATTCATGATTCGAGTCCTAAACTACCCGGACTTTTAGCATAAATAGTAGATACGCACGGACTCTCGTCACCTCGTGCGTACGTAGCCTCCAAAATTAGCAACAATTATTAATTTAATCACCTATGAGGTAATTTTCCCCTCACAAGATTAGACACAAGACTTACCTCAACTTGCTCCCATTTAATCCATTAGAAGGCCTTTTCCACGATTATCCAACTATGCCTGGATCGAATCTAGCCAAAATAATTCGATACAATCACTCAAAAAATTATAGGTATCAATTCCATAAGAAAATACTATATTTTTCAATAAAAATCCAAAATTAATTCAAAAATCGTCCGTGGGCCCACGTCTCGAAATCCGGCGAAGATTATGAAATATGAACGCTTACTCAACCATGAGTCTACCCATACCAAAATTACTAAATTCCGATAACAATTCGGTCCTCAAATCTTCAAATCTATCCAAGAGGGTTTTCAAATTTTTCCATCTTAATTCACCAATTAAATGATAAAATAGTGATGGATCCGGGTAATTTAACCAATATTGAGTTAAGAACACTTACCCCATTATTTTCTCTGAATATATCCCAAATATCGCCTCAATCTGAGCTCCAAATCGGTAAAAATGGAAAATGGGACGGAGTCCCATTTTCAGAACTTAAACTCTCTGCCCAGTGATTTCTTCTACGCGATTGATAGTACTATTCATTCTACCACACCTTTTCAACTGGTACATATTGATATTTGGGGCTCTTACAACACTAAAACTTATAATGGATTTAGGTATTTTCTCACCTTGGTTGATGATTTTACCAGAGTCACTTGGACTCATCTTCTTTCTTCCAAGAGTAATATTTTGTCCATTCTTAAAGCTTTCACCTCTATGGTAAATGTTCATTTCAATTCCTCAGTACAAGCATTTAGATCAGATAATGCTTTTGAGCTTGGCAGTAGCTCTGAAGCCATCACTTTCTTTACTTCCCAAGGAATTTTACATCAAACTTCCATCATTTATACACCACAACAAAATGGTGTTGTAGAGAGGAAATACAAGAATCTTTTAGAGGTTTCAAGATTCCTACTATTTCAATCTAAACTACCACTGAAATTTTGGGGGGAATGTGTATTGACTGCTACATATCTTATCAACAGAATGCCTTCACCACTTCTTCTCAAACTTTCTCCTTTTGAAAAGCTTCATGGTCATCCACCCTCCTATGATCATTTAAGACCATTTGGTTGTCTCTGCTTTGCTACTTCCCCTAAGGTAGGCAGGGATAAGTTCCAATCTAGAGCCATTGTATATATCTTCTTAGGATACCCATGTGAGAAGAAAGGTTACAAATTGCTCAATTTGTCTAAATTTTTTGTTTTCCATTCTAGAGATGTGGTATTCCATGAACATACGTTTACTTATTCTTCTTCTTTTAATCCTTCTCATTCCAATGCCTTACCTCCCACTTTTGTGGATATCCCAGCTCATCCTTTTGTGACTACTCCATCTACTAGTCATTCTGAGCCTTCATCTTCATCTCCTACAGTTTCCCCTGGTTTTAATTCTACTTCTCCTACTTCCACCTCAACTACTTCTGCTCTTTCCATTTTAAGGAAGTCCACTAGAACTGTCACTCAACCTTCTTACCTTAAGGATTATATTTGTTCATCTGTCATCTCCTCCAATTCTGCACACTCTAAGCTCTCTTCCAGTGAAGCTCACATGCATGAACCTCAGTTCTACCAACAGGCTGCAACTCATCCTGCTTGGCAAGAGGCCATGCTAAAAGAATTTCTTGCTCTTGAGGTAAATCAGACTTGGGACATTGTCCCTCTTCCCCCACATAAGAAGGCCATTCCTTGAAAATGGGTTTATAAAATTAAACAGAGGGCAGATGGGTCTGTTGAAAGATACAAGGTAAGATTGGTTATTAGAGGTGATACTTAGAGGGAAGGCATAGATTTTACTGAAACCTTCTCTCATATTATCAAGCTTACCACCATTAAATGTCTTTTAACTCTTGCCATCAAGAGAGATTGGATTTTGTACCAGTTGGATGTTAACAATGCCTTCCTCCATGGTGATCTCCATGAGGAGGTATATATGAAAATTTAACCTGGCCTTGATGTCTCCTCTGCTTCTTCTTCAACTCCTCTGGTCTGTAAACTCAAGAAATCTCTCTATGGCCTTAGGCAAGCCTTCAGACATTGGTTTTCTAAACTGTCTGAGGCTTTGCTCTCAAGGGGCTACATTTCTAGTCTAAATGATTATTCTCTCTTCACCAAATCCTCCTTTGGATCTTTAGTAGTATTGGCTGTCTATGTTGATGATATATTATTGGCTGGAAATGATCTCACTGAAATGAACTCCCTAAAGTCATTTTTGAATGATCAATTCAAAATTAAGGATCTAGGCTGAGTCCACTATTTTTTGGGTCTGGAAATTTCTAAAACCCCTGATGGTTATGTCATGAGTCAGCATAAATATACTAATGATCTGTTTGCTGAGTTGAATTGCAATCATTTTTCTTCTGTTGTGACCCCTCTGGACCCTTCTGTTAAATTGACTCTAGACATGGGTGACCTTCTCCCTGATCCTAGCTTGTACATGAGGTTTATTGGTAAACTCAATTTCTTACAGCATACTAGACCAGATATTTCTTTCTCTCTCCAACATTTGATCCAGTTTCTTCAGAAACCACATGTTCCTCACATGATGGTTGGACTGCATGTTCTCAGATATTTGCTAGCTGCTCTTTCTCAGGGTGTACTTCTCTCCAAATCTTCTGACTTGTCTCTTGTGGCCTATTCTGACTCTGATTGGGCTTCTTGTTCTATCTCTCACAAATATGTCACTGGGTTTTATGTAACACGTGGTGGGAGCCCAGTCTCTTGGAAAAGTAAGAAACAACCCACCATTTCATTGTCTTCGGCTGAGGCTGAATACAGGGCTCTCAGGAAAGTAGCTGCTGAAATCTCTTGGCTGGTCAGATTACTTGGGGACCTTGGTCTTCCTATTTGCACTCCTGTCCCAGTCCGTTGTGACAGTCAAGCTGCCCTTCACATTGCCAAAAATCCAGTTTTCCATGAGCGCACAAAGCACATTGAGATTGATTGCCATTATGTTCGTGAGTGCTTGAATTCTGGGCTTATCTCTTTACATTTTGTCTCCAGTGCTAACCAACTAGCTGATATTATGACCAAGGCTCTCAGTGGGCAGCTTCATCACAACATTCTTGGTAAGCTTGGTATGGTTTCACCCTCCAGCTTGAGGGGTGTTAACCCAAATATGAATACGGGCTCACATATTTTTGTTAAAGGAAAGGGCCCAGCCCAGTAGCATACCCGACCTAATTGTATTTTGGTTTTTACAAACTTCATTTGTTATACATATACACATACTCTTATGAAAAGACAGATATACAGAAATAAAGTAGTGGGACTGGTCTGGTCATGGGACCGACTCTTTTCTCCTTTCTCTCTCATCACCATATCTAGGGTTTTCTTCATTTCTTCTTCGCCATAGCTGGTTGTTCTTCAAATTGACAATCACATGTAACTTTTTACCAAATTTCTACCTCCATTGAGAAGAAACTTACAAAAAGAAAAAAAAATCAAGAATAATCAATGAAATGAAAAATAAAATAAAGATTTTTAATAGGATTTTGAAGTAATAAAAAAGATAAACTATGGATTCAATGGGCTAATGCTTATAATATTAAAAGAAAATTTTATGTGGGGACTAAGTCCAAAACGAGCATCATGAATGGTTAGCAAGATGTTGAAGGCAACAGAGTATTTGGAACAAACAACTTATTTGTTCAGTCATGTAATGGCAATGCACAACTTCTCTATAAGGAGTTGTCCAAAGAATGAGAGGGCTTATCTTAAAGTTCCATAGAAAAGATTTAGGCTTGAAACACGTACAAAATGCTTTCTTAAAAGTAATATTTGTTCACTTTCTTTCCCATTAATGCTATGGGATTACATTATATAGATTTGATAGATATGACAAAACCTTTTGAATTTCTACGTTAAGCAAACAAAGGCAAAATTCTAGCCAGGAAACCAAGAATAATGAACCCGTTTTTTTTTGTAGAAAGTTAAGAAAAGAGAGTTAAACAGTGAATGGAAATTATGGAAAATTAATGACACATTTATTCGTCATTTCCAACTTTAAAACGTTACTACTATTTTGCTTCATTAATTCCCCCTCACTCCTAATTTTCTATTAAATATATACTCACAAATTAACCATTTTTCCTCTATTCCAATATTTTTCTCGAAGACACAAGATGGCAAAGTTGACGAGGCTTGTAGCAATTGCCGCAGTTTTCATGTTTCTTCTTGTGACACCAGTAGCACTAGCCATTGAAGAAGACTTCGGCAATGATGTTGATCTGCTAGATACAGATGTTATTGATTATGATCATATGATTCTTCGCTATATTCAGTTTCTGATCATAACAATAAACAAACGTTGGCACCTGAGCCATACCCTGGATTTCACACGCAAGTGGGGGAATGTTTGGAAAAGATTTCGGACGATTGTGGAGTGATCATTTTCAATAGGATATTCGATAGTGGAAAGTATAGCGATGTTGAAAGTGTTGTGGCCAGCTTTTGATACTGGGGAGAAAATGTCATAACATTATTGTGGAGTCTACTCTTGACAGTCCTGAGTTGAAGGGAGTGAATAAAATTGATGTTTGGGAAAATAGTGACAAGCTTTGGAAGGAATGTGGTGCTTCTGCTCCCCTTTAATTAATTTTTCATGACTCGATATGTTTGTGCTTTCTAATAAATTGTTAAAATCATAATATGCGTGTTACACTTTTTTTTCTTTTTCGAGATAATATGTATGAGCCATGTTGCACACATCTCTGCCAATCACAAAAACTTATGTATTATTTTAGAAAATATTCTAGGTTTATGTAATAATTCTGAAAATTATCATCACATAGTAACTTTAGTTTTTACCACTAAATATAATGTCAAAAATAATTTCATACTTTATATAGTTCAAATCTATTTTTAAGTAGAAAGTAGTCGGTATATGTTTTTTCTAATTTTCCGTGATGAAATGGGACATTTTGTGACTGACCTTTTTGTGTGGAAAATGCTGTGTAATAAAAAAAACAAGACTATGGATTCAATGGGCTAATGCTTATAATATTAAAAGAAAATCTTATGTGGGGACTATGTCCAAAATGAGCATCATAAATGGTTAGAAAGATATTGAAGGCAAAGGAGTAGTTGGAACAAACAGCTTATTTGTTTAGTCATGTAATGGTAATGCACAACTTCGGAGTTGTCCAAAGAATGAGAGGGACTTATCTTAAAGTTCCATAGAAAAGATTTAGGCTTGAAACACGTACAAAAATCTTTCTTAAAAGCAATATTTGCTCACTTTCTTTCCCACAAATGCTATGGGATTACATTAAATAGATTTGATAGATATGACAAACCATTTGAATTTCTACGTTAAGCAAACAGAGGCAAAATTCTAGCCAGAAAACCAAGAATAATGAACACGTTTTTTTTTGTATAGACAGTTAAGAAAAGAGAGTTTGTGACAATTGTTCCTTTTATTTTTTAGTTAAATTAATTGAACTTGATGCATATTGTGACAAACCAGACCGTTAAAATTTGTATCTTTAACCAGCCCACCTTAGTGAGGAGGGAATGAGCTTTCTTGGCCATTTACAATATTGAAACTTAAAAGTGTCATTTTTAGATTTTTTATGTGTAAAAAATAGATCTTTTATGTGCAAAAGCAAATTTTTTATGTATAAAAAGAGAGATAGGGTGATAATTAGCTGTACCAAAAACCAAAAATTCCTATTGACTTTCCAAAGTGCATTAGGAGTTTCTATGAAAGCAACCAAACACCCTTCTTACCACTAAGGAAAAAGCGTACGCAGAATGACCAATTCATACTTTACAAGCAAAATGAGCTACGAAAATCAACGACTGATAATTTTTTTGACCAAATTTATATTTCTTTTCTGTCATTTAATATATTTTTTTCTAATATTTTTTGCGCGAAAAATATTAATTTAAAAATTTGCGGCATTATTTTCAACTGTCAAATTCACGACCAAACATTCTCTTTAACAGAAATTCAAATAATTTCTACCGAATAAACAACCTTATCAAACGAACATGCACCTTTGCACCTGTTGGGACTCAACTTTGTTGGCTATAAATAGAGAGGCTTAGCCTCATTTTTTACCACCGAATCTGAAAACTCTCCCCTCTCTCTTCTGTGTTTTGCATTGATCTTCAAAGCAAAACGTAAGCATTTTGTATGATTTGCTCCGCCATTTAAGTTTGTTGAAGTTGTATGATTTGTAGTGCCATTATCACAGAATAGTTATTCCGTTCTATCCTGGGTGAAATTAATCCGAAACCTTGAACAATTGTGAGGGGATTAAATTTCTTATGGACACATAAGAAAATTGTGGTCTCGAAATTTTTTGTTTATGTTTTCTTAAACTAACGTCTTCTGTTTATTCTGTTTTTCGAACACAGTATTCTAACAATAACATCTATTTTATGTCACATACATTTATTATATCCAATTTAACATTGAAAATTGATTAAAAAATTCACGTATCCTAACCCTGCACATAAGAAAAATCCACAAAATTATTTATTTATAAGGATCTACAAATTTTCTGTTCATGAAGCACTTAATTGTTTTCATTTCATATGATTAAACGATAAGCAACTTCTTAAACAAAACACCTTACAACGATCACAATTTTCTTATTTGAAAAATAAATAAATTAAAATTCACTATGAAAGAATGCAGTAGAATAATAATTGTCACGACTCGAAATTTTCCCCCTTCAGGACCGTGATGACGTCTAACATTTTACTTGCTAGGCAAGCCAACGTTAGAATAATATTAGCCATTTTAAAATAATTTTAAATTAATTAATAACAAAGAAACAAATGCGGAAGTAAGGTCTGAAATGTAGTGAATAATCCATAATCATAACGATGCCTAAATACCATCCCAGAGCTGGAGTCACAAGTGCACGAGCTTCTAGAATAATACAAATAAAGGTCTGAATAAAATTCAACCTGTTTGAAATATACTACACAGATGAGATAATATAGAAGGGGACTTCAGAACTGCGAATGTTGTACAGTTATACCTCAAGTCTCCACTGGTAGCTGTATCCGGGCAAATCTACAATACGCTGCTGGGACCAACTCCGAAATCTACACAAAAGGTGCAGAGTGCAGTATCAGTACAACCGACCCCATGTACTGGTAAGTGCCGAGCCTAACCTCGACGAAGTAGTGACGAGGCTATGACAAGGCACGTATGTAAACCACCTGTACAAGTATATACCAATACAAAGTAACAATAATACAACAAATAAAAATTTATAAATTGGGAGGGAACATGCGAAGGGGAAGGATATAATAACTTCAGCAAGAGGAGTCTCACTTAGCAGCCAATTAATTTATCAACAATAAAATGAGCAAATGATAATATGAAAATGGCACGGCACCGCCCTTTGTGCTTTTACTCTCATTTGACACGGCATCACCCTTCGTACTTTTACACTCACAATGGCACGTGAACACCCTTCGTGCTTTTACACTCTTCCTTACCATGAAAATAATAATATAAATTTGGAAGAGTATTTAAGTGCAGGGATATACACTCATCAATCAATTCAATACCAAAATACCGACTTCACCTTCCAAAATATTCATCAATAATTAAATGAATAATAATTTCGCGAGTAATGATCAAATAAGCATGTGATAATTATTGCAGGAATTCAAGAATTTGTATTTGACAAGGAATATGAGTGAAACAATTAATATAATAATTAATTCATGATTTATGATTTTTCGAGTAATTATGCAAACAATTAATTTGACGACGTATAGACACTCGTCACCTTGCCTATATGTCATACACATGCATCTCACATAACAAATAAATTAAGGGTTCTATTCCCTCAAGTCAAGGTTAACAACGACACTTACCTCGCTTTGCAACCAAATTCAAGAATCCAATAAACCTTTGCCTCGCGAATTCGTGTCCGAAATCCTCAAATCTAGTCATAAACAATTCAATATACTCAATACAAATCGTAGGAATTAATTCCATATGAATTTACTAATTTTTTAGATTAAAATCCGAAATTCATCTAAAAACTAACAGTGGGGCCTACGTCTCGAATCTCGAAAACACTTACGAAATCCGAACATTTATTCTGATACGAGTCCAACCATACCAAAATTATCCAATTCCGATGTCAAATGGACCTTCAAATCTAAATTTTTCATTTTTGAAAAGTTTTACAAAAATTCCAATTTCTTCCATCTAAATCCGAAATAAAGGATGAATATAGACATGGATTTATGAAATATAAACACTTTTGGTTATAGAACACTTACCCAATTCAAAATCGTGAAAATCCCCTTTGAAATCGCCCAAATCCGAGACTTAAAATATCTAAAAATGAGAAAAATCTCGGACTCTTCGATTTATACACTACCCAGGGATTTTCACACCTGCGGTTCCTGGGCTCGCACCTGCGCATCCGCTTTTGCGGAAGGAGTTTTGCTTCTGCGAACCTCACTTGCCCAGCCTCCGCTTCCGCGATGCTTAGGAACATGGCCGTACCTGCGAAGACTCCAGGCCAGCCCAATCCCGCATCTGCGATGGAAGGCTCGCTTCTGCGAGCTCGCACTTGCGATGGAAATTCCGCAGGTGCGATTACATCAGATGGCAGAACCTTCAGATTTTCTAGTCCAAATTCGATCCGTTAACCCTCCGAAACTCACCCGAGCCCCCCGGGATCTCAATCAAATTTACCAACAAGTCCTAAAACATATCACGGACTTACTCGGGGTCTCAAATCACATCAAATAACATCGAAATTATAATTCACACCTCGATTCGAACTTTGAGTTTTAAACTTTTCAATTTGCAAATGTCGTGCCGAAACATGTTAAATGAATCCGGAATGACTTCAAATTTGGCACACAAGTCATAAATGACATATCAGAGATATTCTAATTTTCAGAATCGAATTCCGGCCCCAATATCAAAAGGTCAACTCCGTGGTCAAACTTGGAAATCTTTAGCCTTTAAATTTTTAGTTTCCGTTAAATAGTCATAACTTGAGTTAGGGACTTTCAAATTAAATTTCGGGCTAACGCTCAAGTTCCAAATCACGATACGGACCTACCGGAACTGTCAAAACACTGATTCAGGTCTGTTTGCTCAAAATGTTGACCAAAGTCAACTCAGTTGAGTTTTAAGGCTCTATTTCACATTTTAATCCATTTTTCACATAAAAATTTTCCGGAAAATTATACGGATTGCGCACACAAGTCGAAGAATTATAAATAGTGCTTTTCGAGGTCTTAGAACACAGAATTAATTATTAAATTTAAAGATGACCTTTTGGTTCATCACAATAATCTTACAATTAAACTGAAATATATATGAACCATGGAAAAAATATAACATCATGGGAAAGTAAGTCGATATTTACTGAAATGTCCCCCAAAATATACACTTTTGGCTGCCAAAATTACTGAATGTGTAGATTTGTGATAATTCCAAAAATATGGAAAACACAGAGGTTAAACCGTTAGTTTATCTACACATTTGACCCAAATCTCAGAGTTTTTCCAAAAGCAATAAACCACTAAATGGTTAATGTTTTTTCCCCCTAAAAAGAAGAGCCAGAACTTATGACACTCCTGAATACGATTTATAAATCCCAAATAAGGAATGCGATTTATAATCGCAAAATCGGAATGCAATTTATAAATCACATATAATACGAATTATATTGCAATTATTCAATGCCTAATAAATCCAATTCGCGACTTAATAAATCGCAATTACTCAATGCCTTATAAATCCAATCCAGGGAAGGTTAGGTGATGGGCAAGAAATTGCAGTAAAACGACTTTCAGAATGCTTTAAGCAAGGAGTAGAAGAGTTCCAGAATGACTTTAGGCCCGTAAAATTTTGGAGGCCCCATTTTTCACTAGTAGTAGTAGTTTTATAAGTTACTACTATTTTTTTTTTTAAAAAAATCCGAATAGCTTAAAGTAAAACGTATAATTTATAATTAAAAAAAGAAAAGAAAACTTGATTTGTTGAATAATTCAAAACGTGTGAAAATATTTTTGATTTTCTGTTTTGTGAGAAAAATTTGAGATAACTAAAAGATAAGAATCTAAAAAATGCCTCAACCTCGATAAAAACATAATAGTCACTCTGATATTGATAGTTTAAATTTAATTTTTAATTAAAAGTGTTAAAAAAAATACTACAAGTAGAAGACAATACTCTAATCAATATACTTGAAAAAAAAAACAAGACCTTATTTTTTCTCAAATACCTATATTACTCATAGAAAAATATTCCTATAAAAGTTATATATGTGGAAAAAAGTTTTTCTTAATTAAAATTGATAAAATTTACCTAGGATTAATGTCTTAGTAGAGATTAAAAGGATTAATGGTAAGATCAGTTGAAAAGAACTAATAGAATAAGTTACTAATAAAACGCATTTAAAGAAGTTAAGAAAATAGAATTCAAATGAAAATAAAAAAAAAATATTTTAGTAAAAAAAGAATTAAGGTCTCTTATCAAGATTTGGCTTTAGGCCACCGACAATGTTGAGCCGCCTTGCTTCAAAGTTACAGCATGTCAATGTTATACAACTTCAGGGCTTTTGCATCGAAAGAGTAGGCCGGCCGGAGCCTAAGGCCACTAAGGCAATGGCCTTAGGCCCCCCAAAATACTTAGGGCCCCAAAATCTATAAATATTATATATAATATTCAATAATTATGCACTATTGAAAAATAATTTAAATTATTTGGTTAAAATTGTTATACCTAAAAGTTTTACACATCTTAAATTGTAGTTACTAGTAGTTTCATGTCTTTAATTCATCCCAACTTAAATCGATCTTCTTACACTGTTAGTTTAGAACGATATTTCTTAATTCTTTGAGTGTCTTTATACACATTTTCAAGATACTTTGATAAGTAGCTATTACAATTCGTCCTAATCATTGAATGACTCTTGAAACATAGTAGTTACTCCAATATTATTTGTTTTAACTTATATTTAGAAATAAAAGTGCTAAGAGAAACTGTATAAGTAAAAGAATACTCTAATAGGCAAACTCAATAAAGTAAAAAGTGTTAATTCAATTACTGTTAACAATTTCTATATTAGTTGACTTGGTTGAAAAAGTTTTTCAAAACTAAATCAATAAAGTTCAACATGATAACACAAGAGAGATTAAACAAATTGGTTAGATATTGAAAATAATTAAAATTGATTATATCTTCTTTAGATTTGGATAAATTATTAGAGTAAAAAGTAATTAAAAAAATTTAAGGCCACACTTTTTGTTTTTGCCTTAGGCCCATATTATGTTGAGCCGCCCCTGCGAAAGAGAAGAGAAAATCCTTGTCACGACACAAAAATCTCACTTGTCGTGATGACGCCTTTATCAATACTAGGCAAGCCGACAACCTCAACAACAATAACAACAACAACCCAGTAAAATCCCACAAGTGGGGTCTGGGGAGGGTAGAGTATACGCAGACCTTACCCCTACCCCAAGGGGTAGAGAGGCTGTTTCCGATAGAACCTCGGCTGAAGCAAACGAAAAAGATAATATATCAGTACCAACAACAGAAGGCATAAAAATAATAACAGAATCAAAAGTACCAAAAAATAGATAAAAAACAATAACAGTAGCATGTAAGTAAGGTCCGGTGTTATGAAAAGTGAAAGAGAAGTGTGAACACAACAATAACCACTAGTACTCTAGGACACAACCCTGTCAGACTAGCCTCTCACCCGGTGCGGAGTAGCAAAGAGCTCCTCTACCCCTATCCTACAACCCTAATGCTAGAGCTCCACACTTTCCTATCAAGAGCCATGTCCTCGGAAATTTGAAGCCTCGCCATGTCCTGCCTGATCACCTCTCCCCAATACTTCTTGGGTCGCCCTCTACCTCTTCTTATACTTGTCAAAGCCAACCGCTCACCTCTCCTTACTGGGGAGTTTGGACTTCTCCTCCGCACGTGCCCGAACCATCTGAGCCAAGCTTTCCGCATCTTGTCATCCATCGGGGCCACGTCCACCTTCTCCCGAATATCTTCATTCCTAATCTTATTCATCCTAGTGTGCCCGCACATCCACCTCAACATCCTCATTTCTGCAACTTTCATCCTCTAGATATGCAAGTTCTTAACCGGCTAACACTTTGCCCCATACAACATGGCTGGTCTAACCACCGCTCTATAGAACTTACCTTTGAGCCTCAGTGAAACCTTCTTGTCACATAGGACTCCAGATGCTAACCTCCACTTCATCCTCCCCATCCCCATGTATAACCGCCCCTAGGTACTTAAAACTGCTTCTCTTGGGGATGACGTGTGATTCAAGCATCACGTCCACACCCACTTCCCTCGACTCGGCGCTGAACTTGTACTCTAGGTATTCAGTCTTAGTTCTGCTAAACTTGAAGCATTTAGACTCAAGGGCCTACCTCCAAACCTCCAGCCTCTCATTAACGCTGCCTCGCATCTCATCAATCAGAACTATATCGTCAGCGAATAACATACACCATGGCACCTCCCATTGAATATGGTGCATCAGTGCGTCCATCACCAGGGCAAATAAAAATGGGCTAAGCGCAAATCCTTGGTGCAGCCCCATAACAACCGAAAAATGCTCGGAGTCGCCTCCCACCCTCCTAACCCGGTTCTTAGCTCCCTCATACATGTCTTTAATCGCCCTAATGTAAGCAACCGGCATGCCTTTCGCCTCCATACATCTCCAAAGAACCTCCCTAGGTACCTTGTCATATGCTTTCTCCAGGTTAATAAACACCATATGCAGATCCTTCTTCCCATCCCTGTAATATTCCACCAACCTCCTAATAAGGTGGATAGCCTCCGTAGTTGACCGACCCGGCATGAACCCGAACTGGTTATCAGATACAGAACCATAATTTAACTTAAGTTTGAAAATAAAATATTTAAATCCAGTGGAGAAATCTCACAAATACGTATATAAATACACTCCCAAAATCTGGTGCCACTGAGTACATGAGCATCTAATATGAATATAAAGTCTGACTGATAAAACACTATTTGAAAGTATAGAATAATACAATAATGGAAGGAAAGAGAGACAAGGTCAACGGATGCCGAGCAGCTACCTTCATAGTCTCCAAGTGGTAACACACTGAGGTCTAACAGTCGCCGTGTCCGGAAGCACTTGGATCTGCACACGAGGTGCAGAGTGTAGTATGAGTATAACCAACTCAATAAGTAGCAAGACTAACCTCTGGACTGTAAGTAGTGACGAGCTTCACAGGTACAGTCCAGTACATAAATAATGGTATAGAAATGTAGGTATACTTTCAAGTTCAACAGTCAAACTCAGTACAAGCAAAATAGATCAATTTTGCATGATATGAGGAATGTGACATCTTAGTGGAAAGACCTCATGTACTACTGGTCACTAATCATTCGGTCACTCGGTACTGTTTATGGCCAATCCAGCCCAGGGATATTCCATCGTGTATATATATTTACATTGACTGACAGTCAGTCACTTAGTACCGTATAAGGCCAATCCAGCCCTGAGTAATTTATCCCCACATGTAAATGATGCGGACAAGATCCATGTCCAGGGAAAATTTATCACAATATAAATAAATAAGGCAAGTCCATGTCCAGGGAAAATTCATCACAATATAAATAAGTAAGGCACGTCCATGCGCTGGGAAGTCCATCCCGAATATATAATCATCTACGCTCACTGGGGGTGTGTACAGACTCCAGAGGGGCTCCTTCAGCCCAAGCGTGATATAAATCCGTTATGGCCTACTGCAGGCGGGCAGTCCCGATCTGTATAATAATAAAGCCTATAAGGCCTGCTGCATGCGAGTAGCCCCGACTATCTATAATAATAATAATAATAATAATAATAATAATAATAATAATAATAATAATAATAATAATAATAATAATAATAATAATAATAATAATAATAATAATAATAATAATATATAAAGCCAATATGGCCTGCTGCGGCGCGCAACTCGATCCCATAAATATCTTCACAATGGATGAATATGACTGAGTGTGAAATGTACATTTTAAAAATAATTAATTTAACAGCAACACGACCCCATGGGTCCCAAAATATCGGCACATAGCATAAACATGATCTTTAATAAGAGCCTCAACTCAATTTCTCTAACACGTGGGAAATATTCAGATAATAACACGATTCTTTAATTTTACAACTTCACAGAATTTGTTCAAGTCACAATTTCTATGGTGGACGTCTACACGCTCGCCAACTATCGTGTGTGTCACCTCCAAACAATTTATATAACACCAAATTCGGGAATTCATACCCTCAGAACCAAGTTTAGAAATGTTACTTACCTCAAGCCGTGTAATTCCTTACTCCGCTATGCCTTTGCCTCGCGAATCGGTCTCCAAACGCCTCGAATCTAGTCATAATTAATTCGATTCAGTCACAAATTATAGTAATTAATTCCATATGAAAATACTAATTTTTCTAACCAAATTCAAAATTGCACCCAAATATCGCTCGTGGGCCCCACATCTCGGAACCCGACAAAAGTTACAAAATATGAACGCTCATCCAACCACGAGTCCAACCATTCAAATTTCACCAAATTCCGACATCAACTCGACCCTCAAATCTTCAATTAAAATCTATGAGGATTTCTACCATTTCAACCTAATCTTTACCCATTTGAACTAAACAATCTTTCCACAACCTTATTGGGACGTGCATGTATAAATGATACTCTTACACCCAAGAATCATACTCTTAATCCCATATCTTTTACCCCAAACTCGAAATTAAAGAATTGGGGGAAGAAATTCTTACCTCTTTGAAGCCCTAGCAAAGATCCTTGTGAAATTTTCAAGCCTTGAACCAGAATTGATGAACAATTGACTAGGTCTTCACTTTCTCTCTCTAAGATGCTCTCACCACTCTTTAAAATATCAGATTTTTGCTCCAAAAGAGCCTCTTTTCTTCAATATATCAAAATAGGGTCGGGTCAAAATTAGAAACAAATTGCATCCCGACGCAGATCTGCGGTCGCATATGCGACCGCATAACACGTCTGCGGTCCGCAAATCGACCGCATAACTGAAGCTCCAAGAACGGGGGTCGCCTGGTTGGGTCTGCGGTGATTATGCGGCCCGCAGACCTATTTTGCGGTGGCATAATACACTGCAGAACTGGTCTGCGATCGCATAATGTACCGCAGACTTCCTCTAATCTTGCCCCCCCTCTGATTCACTCTGCGGCCATTATGCGGTTCGTAGAGTGGTTCTACAACCGCATAGTGAGCCGCAGAAATGTCTTCTACTGCTGAAAATTTTCCTATACTCCCCACTTTATTGTTCAACCCAAAAAGTCCGAGCCACGGACCTTTGTACTAATTGATCTACCTCGGCACCACAAAACCTTAATTTTCTTAGCAAACATTCTCCGGGGTTGTTGCACATAAGTCAACATCCGATCAACTTTTTCAACTTAAGTTCTAAACCTTGGAACTAAGTGTTCCAAATCATTCCAAAACCTCACCGAACCCAAACTAATCTCCCCGGCAAATCACATAACAATTGTAAAACATAAATTGAGCAGTAAATGGGGGAACGAGGTTATAATACTCAAAATAACCGGCCGGGTTGTTACATTCTCCCCCTCTTAAACAAACGTTCGTCCTCGAACGGGTTTAGAATTATACCTGTAGTCTCAAATAGGTGTGGATATTTGCTCTGCATCTCCCGCTCAGTCTCCCAAGTAGCTTCTCCGACGGCTAGCCTCTCCACTGCACTTTCACTAAAGCTATGTTCTTTGATCTAAAACACTGGATGAACACCCGATAGACTAGGCGTCAATGCAAGTTCATAAGCCGCCTCTCCAATCTTCTTAATTAATTCAAAAGGCCCAATATACCAAGGGCTTAGCTTGCCCTTCTTCCCGAACCTCAACACACCCATCATGGGTGAAATTTAGAGGACAACCTTCTCCCCAACGATGTAAGCAACATCACAGACCTTCCAGTTAGCATAACTCTTCTGTCTAGACTGCGCCATGCGAAGCCGCTCCTGAATCAACTTAACTTTCTCCAAAGCATCCTGAGCCAAATCAGTACCCAATAGCCTAGTTTCACCCGGCTCAAACCAACCCACCGGAGACCGACACCGTCTCCCATATAAAGCCTCATACGGAGCCATCTGAATGCTCGATTGGTAGCTGTTATTGTAAGAAAACTCTGCCAGTGGCAGAAATGGATCCCAAGAACTCCCGAAATCTATAACACAAGCGCATAGCATATCTTCTAATATCTGAATAGTGCGCTCGGACTGTCGGTCTGTCTGAGGGTGAAATGTTGTACTCAGTTGAATTTGTGTGCCTAGTTCTCACTATACTACTCTCCAAAACTATGATGTGAACTGTGTGCCCCGATCTGAAATAATGGACACTGGCACGCCGTGTAGGCGAACAAACTCACGGATATAAATCTCAGCCAACCGCTCCAAAGAATAAGTAGTCCCAATTGGAATAAAATGCGCGGACTTGGTTAACCGATCTACAATCACCCAAACAACATCAAACTTTCTCAAAGTCCGTGGGAGCCCAAATACGAAGTCCATGGTAATACGCTCCCACTTCCACTTTGGAATTTCAAGTCTCTGAAGCAATCTGCCCGGTCTTTAATGCTTGTACTTCACCTGTTGACAATTTAAACACCGAGCTACAAACCCAACTATATCTTTCGTCATTTGCCTCCACCAATAGTGCTGCCTCAAATCCTGATACATCTTCGCGGCACTTGGATAAATGGAGTACCGGTAAGTATGCTAAGCTGCCCAAACTTTCTGCCTTACGACTCAAGGCATCGGCCACCACATTGCCCTTTCCGGGATGATAGAGAATGGTGATATCATAATCCTTAAGCAACTCCAACCAACTCCGCTACCGCAAATTAATATCCTTTTGTTTAAACAGATGCTGTAAACTCCGGTGATCAGTATAAACCTTATAATGGACACCGTTCAAATAATATCGCCAAACCTTCAAGGCAAAAACAATAGCTGCTAACTCAAGGTCGTGGACTAGATAATTCTTCTCATGTACCTTTAAGTGTCTGGACACATAGGCAATCACCCTACCGTCTTGCATCAGCACTGCACCGAGACCAATACACGATGTGTCACAATACATAGTATAAAACCCTTAACCCGTAGGCAACACCAATACTGTGGCTATAGTCAAAGCTGTCTTGGGCTTCTGAAAGCTCTCTTCATACTCATCCGACTACCTGAACGGAGCACCTTTCTAGGTCAATTTGGTCATAGGCACCGCAATAGACGAGAAACCCTCTACGAAGAGACGATAATAACCGGCCAAGCCGAGAAAACTACAAATCTCAATAACTGAAGATGGTATGGGACAGCTCTAAACTGCCTCTATTTTCTTCGGATCCACCTTAATCCTTTTATTGGACACTATGTGTCCTAAGAATGCCACCGAGCTAAGCCATAACTCACACCTAGAGAATTTGGCATAAAGCTTCTCCTATCTCAGCCTCTATAGTACAATACTCAAGTGTCGTGCATGCTGCTCCTGGTTACATGAGTACACCAGGATATCATCAATAAATACTCTGACAAATGAGTCAAGATATGGCTGGAATACACTATTCATCAAGTGCATAAATGTTGTTGGGGGTGTTGGTCAGCCCAAAAGACATCACGAGAAATTCATAGTGACCATAACGAGTCCTGAATGCCGTCTTTAGAATATCCGAATCCCGAATTTTTAACTGGTGATACCCAGACCTCAAATCAATTTTGGAGAATACCCTCACTCCGTAAAGTTGGTCAAATAAATCATAAATACGCGGCAAGGGATATTTGTTCTTGATTGTAACTTTGTTCAGTTGTCTGTAATCAATGCACATCCGTATAGTACCATCTTTCTTTTTCATAAACGAAACCGGTGCACCCCAAGGTGACACACTAGGCCTAATAAACCCCTTATCAATGAGTTCTTAAAGTTGCTCTTTCAATTCTTTCAATTCAGCTGGTGCCATGCGATACGGAGGAATAGAAATGGGCTGTGTGCCCGACACCAAGTCAATACCGAAATCAATAACCCTGTCGGGTGGCATACCCGGCAGGTCTGCAGGAAATACATCCGGAAAGTCTCGCACTACCGGTTCTGAATCTCTCACAATGGCCAAATAGAACAAACACCCCTTCCCAATCATATGTTGGGCCTTCAAATAAGAGATTACCCTGCTGGGAACATAATCTAGAGAACCTCTCCATTCGACCTTTGGCAACCCCGACATCACTAACGTCACGGTTTTTTCATGACAGTCTAGAATAGCATGACATGGAGACAACCAATCCATACCCAAGATTACATCGAAATCAACCATACTAATCAATAAGAGATCAACTCTAGTCTCTAGTCCCCCAATAGTTACCACACACGACCGATACACACGGTCCACAATAATAGTATCGCCCGCCGGCATAGAGACACGTACAGGTGAAACTAAGGACTCACGGGGCATATCTAAATAATGAGTAAAGTATGATGATACATACAAATAAGTAGAACCAGGGTCAAATAATATAGATGTCTCCTTGTGGCACACTGAGACAATACCTGTGATCACTGCATCTGAAGCAACAGCATCAGGTCTGGTAAGAAAAGCATAGAATCGGGCCTGACCGCCACCTGATCGACCTCCCCCTCTTGGGAGACCCCTAGCTAACTGAGCCCTACCCCGAGCTGGCTGGGAAGGTGGTGGAGCAACTGGTGCAGAAGTAGTAGCCTAACTCCTCTACTGAACTGGACCTCGCGTAAGGCGGGGACAATATTTCCTCACATGACCCAGCTCTCCACACTCATAGAAATCCCTCTCAAAAAATGGTGGCGAGTTCTGAGGCGGACCTCGAGGACCAGAATAACTACTAGAAGCACCTGGTGCAAATGAACCCTGAACTGAAGGAGCATGAGACACGTACTCTGGACTGGCAGGGCACTGAGAGATGACTGATCCTAATAAGATCTATATGAACCATGGTTGGATGATATACCACGTTGAACTAGACGACCCGCCTGAGCGTGCCTGTAAGGGAGACCCCTACTATGGTAGGACTGCCCTCTAGAAGGTAACCCACCAGAACTGCCCAAACCTCGAGGCCTCTTGGCCTCCCTCTCACCACGCTCTTGGCTACAGACCACTTCTATCTGCCGAGCAATGTCAACTACCTCGTCAAAAGTGGCACTAGATACCCTCTCTTTAGTCATAAGCGATCGTAGCTGATACGTAAGGCCATCAATGAACCTTCTAATCCTCTCCCTATTAGTGGGAACCAACCAAACTGCGTGACGAGCCAACTCAGAAAATCTCATCTCGTACTGCGTCACAGACATGCCATCCTGATGTAACTACTCAAACTGTCTGCACAGCTCCTCTCTGCGAGACTGCGGCACAAACTTCTCCAAAAAGAGAACGGAGAACTCCTGCCATGTAAGTGGTACTTCACCGATCGGCCTGCACCTCTCATAAGTCTCCCACCATTTGAAGGCAGTCCTATAAAACTGAAAAGTAGTAAACGAGACCCCACTGGTCTCCAGAATACCCGTTGTCCGAAGCATCTGCTGGCACTTATCCAGAAATCCCTGAGCATCCTCTGACTTAGCACTACTAAATGATGGAGGTCGAAGCCTACCAAATCTCTCAAGTCTCCTCTACTCATCATCTGCCATAACGGGGACTTTCGGGGCCTAAGCAGCTACAACCGGCTAGGCTGGTAGGGCCCCAGGTATCTGAAGTCCCTGCACTACCTGCTCTGGAGTACGGGCAACATGGGTATGAGTACCTTCCCCGGCCTGAGAAGTGGCTGGTGCGGCCTGAGCCGAAATCACATGAGCAAGGCCAGTGCAAACTGTCAATATCTGAGCCAAAGCCTCATGTAGGCCTGGAATCTCAATGGGCACAACTGGTTCCTAGTTGGTCCCGCCGGCTCAACTATATCTAGAATCTGCTCTGGAGTTAGAGAAATTGGTGGTGCTACAGGTGCTGCTCCAACTGTTGCACGAGTGACACCTCGACCTCTACCTCGACCCCGACCTCTACTATGGCCCCGGCCTCTCGCGACCCTAACTGGTGGCACTAGTGGTTGACCGTCTGATCCGGTAGTACGTGTTCTCACCATCTGTGAGAGAATAGAATAACATAAATTTAGTTTCTGGAATCAACAATTCGCACGACAGAGTACAAGAAAGTGAAATTTTCCTAAACGTTCGGCAGCCTCTCGAAAATAAGTATAGACATCTCCGTATCAATCCGCAAGACTCTACTAAACCTTCTCATGACTCGTGAGACCTATGTAACCTAGGCTCTGATACCAACTTGTCACGACCCAAAAATCTCACATGTCTTGATGGTGCCTATATCAATACTAGGCAAGCCAATAACCTTAATGAACCACAATTTCTCTTAAGTTTGAAAATAAAATATTTAAATCCAGTGGAGAAATCTCACAAATACATATATAAATACACTCCCAAAACCCGGTGTCACTGTGTACATGAGCATCTAATATAAATACAAAGTTTGACTAATAAAATACTATCTAAAAGTATAGAACAGTATAATAACAGAAGGAAAGAGAGACAAGGTCAGCGGACGCCGAGCAGCTACCTTGATAGTCTCCAAATGGTAACACACTGGGGTCTAAAAGTTATCGTGTCCGAAATCACCTGGATCTGCATACGAGGTACGGAGTGTAGTATGAGTACACCCAACTCAATAAGTAACAAGACTAACCTCTGGACTGAAAGTAGTGATGAGCTTCGCAGGTACAGTCTAGTACATAAATAATGGTACAGAAATGTAACTTTCAAGTTCAACAGTCAAACTCAGTACAAGCAAAATAGATCAATACTGCATGATATGAGGAATGTGACATCTAAGTGGAAAGACCTCATGTACAACTGGCCACTAATCATTCGGTCTCTCGGTACTGTTTATGGCCAATCCAGCCCAGGGTTATTCCATCCCGTATATATATTCACACTGATTGACAGTCAGTCACTCAGTACCGTATAAGGCCAATGCAGCCCCGGGGTAATTTATCCTCATATGTAAATGATACGGACAAGATCCATGTACAGGAAAAATTCATCAAAATATAAATAAATAAGGCAAGTTCATGCCATGGGAAGTCCATCCTGAATATATATATAATCATCTACGCTCACTTGGGGTGTGTGCAGACTCTGGAGGGGCTCCTTCAGCCCAAGCGTAATATAAATTTGATATGGCCTACTACAGGCAGGCAGTCCCGATCCGTATAATAATAAAACCTATAAGGCCTGCTGCAGGCGGGCAGCCCCGACCCATAATAATAATAATAATATATAAATCCAATATGGCCTACTGCAACGTGCAACTCGGTCCCATAAATATCCTCATAATGGATGAATATGACTGAGTGTGAAATGTACATTTTTAAACACAACTAATTTAATAGCAACACATTTTTAAACACAATTAATGTAATAGCAACACAACTCCATGGGTCACAAAATATCGACACATAGCCTAAACACGATCTTTAATAAGAGCCTCAGCTCAATTTCTCTAACACGGGGGAAATGTTCAGATAATAACATGATTCTTTAATTTTACAACTTCACAGAATTTGTTCAAGTCACAATTTCTATGGTGCACGTCCACACGCTCGTCAACTATCATGTGCGTCACCTCCAAACAATTTATATTGCCAAATTCGGGGATTCATATCCTCAGAACCAAATTTAGAAATGTTACTTTCCCCAAACCATGTAATTCCTTACTCTGCTATGCCTTTGCCTTGCGAATCGGTCTCCAAATACCTCGAATCTAGTCATAATTAATTCGATTCAGTCAACGCAAATTATAGGAATTAATTCTATATGAAAATACTAATTTTTCCAACCAAATCCGAAATTGCACCCAAAAATTGCCCATGGGGCCCATATCTCGGAACCCGACAAAAGTTACAAAATATGAACGCTCATCCAACCACGAGTCCAACCATACAAATTTCACCAAATTCCAACATCAACTAGACCCTCAAATCTTCAATTAAAGTCTATGAAGATTTCTACCATTTTCAACCCAATCTTTACCCATTTAAACTCAACAATCTTTTCACAACCTTATTGGGACGTGTATGTATAAATGATACTCTAACACCCAAGAATCATACTCTTAATCCCCCATCGTTTACCCCAAACTCGAAATTGAAGAATTAGGGGAAGAAATTCTTACCTCTTTGAAGTCCTAGCAAGATCCTTGTGAAATCTTCAAACCTTGAACAAGAATTGATGAACAATTGACTAGGTCATCACTTTCTCTCTCTAAGATGCTCTCACCACTCTCTAAAATATCAGATTTTTACTCCAAAAGAGCCCATTTGCCTCAATATATCGAAATAGGGTCGGGTCAAAAATTAGAAAAAAGATTGCAGCCCGAAGCAGATCTGCGGTTGCATATGCGACCGCATAACACGTCTGCGGTCCGCAAATCGACCGCATAATTGAACCCCCCAAAACGGGGGTCGCCTGGTTGGGTCTGCGGTGATTATGCGACCCACAAACCTGTTCTGCGGTTGCATAATGCACTGCAAAACTAGTCTGCGGTCGCATAATGTACCGCAAACTTCCTCCAATCTTGCCCTGCCTCTGATTCACTCTGCGGCCATTATGCGGTCCGCACAGTGGTTATGCGACCGCATAGTGGGCCGCAGAAATATCTTCTTCTGCCGAATTTGTTTTTTACTCCCCACTGCATTGTTCAACTCAAAAGGTTTGAGCCACGGACCTTTGTACTAATTGATCTACCTCGGAACCACAAAACCTTAATTTCCTTAGCAAAAATTTTACTTGGTCGTTACACATAAGTCAACATCCGGTCAACCTTTTCAACTTAAGTTCTAAACCTTGGAACTAAGTGTTCCAAATCATTCCAAAACCTCACCTGACCCGAACTAATCACCCCGGCAAGTCACATATCAACTGTAAAGCATAAATTGATCAGTAAATGGCGGAACGAGGTTGTAATACTCAAAACGACCAGCCGGGTCATTACCATATTGATTTATGAGTACATGCCAAATAAGAGTTTGGATTTCTATCTTTATGGTTAGTAGATTCTTAATGCATGATATAATTATATATAGTCAAATATCTAAAAGTGATTATTATTTAACCCAAAAATTGATTTCTTGGTCAAAGTTAATATCAAGAAGAAATCGGGTTACTGATAACCAAAATTACTTCAATTTCTAGGTAATTTGAAGAATAAAAAGAATAATGGAAATAATAGACAAGGAAAGAAAACTTAAAGTATATCTCTAATCTCTCCCAGAATTGTTGTTTGAACCTTTTGAATAAAGTAAAAGACTAATTGTCCTGACCCGAAATTCTCACCATCGGGACCTTGATGGTGCCTAACATTTTACTTGCTAGGCAAGCCAACACTAGAAATAGTTTTAGCCATTTTAACTTATCAAATTAAATGATAACCAAGAAACTGAATAAAACTGAGATAGAGTGAGTAAACCAAAATAACAGCAATGTCTAGATACAATCCCAGAACTGGTGTCACAAGTACACAAGCGACTAGAGTACTACAAATAAAAGTCTGAATGAAAGCATAACTGTTTGAAATACAGTATACAACTAGAGTGATATGAAAGAGGACTTCAGAGCTGCAGATACCGTGCAACTGTACCTCAAGTCTCCGTCAAGCAATCAGTCCGAGCAATCTACTGACCGCCACTGGGACCGACTCCAAAATCTGCATAAGAAGTGCAGAGTGTAGTATGAGTACAACCGATCCCATGTAATCTGTAAGTGCCGAGCTTAACCTCAACGAAGTAGTGACGAGGCTAAGACAAGTCACTTACAATAACCTATATGCAGTATAATAATAATAGGAAATAAAAACATGAAATAACGGCAAAGCAGTTAACTAATGAAAACAATTCAATCTTCGAAATCAGTGAATCCAAAAATATCACTCCTCAGAATATCATATGAGAATATTGGAAGCTAACACAATATAACAATGAATACAACACACACAATCCGTTGCGGTGCGCAACCCGATCCAACCGTACAAACACAATCCTCCCTTATTTCACCATATCAATAACAAGAAAAACATGTCAAATCCGTTGCGGTGCGCAAAACAATCCCACCATATAATCAGAATCAATATCATAATCCTTCCCTATTTCACCATATCAAAATCACATATATAATCCTTTGCAGCATGAAACCCCATCCCACTATATCAATATCAAATCCTTCCTTATTCCACCATATCACAATCGTTGCGGCGTGCAACCCGATCTATAAACAAAATCAATAAATGTAATCAATTCAACAACTCAACTCGTAAGAATCTCTACCATTATAGAATATGAAAGCAAAGAAATAAAGGAACCCCATACCAAATCAAGGAATACTATAATTAGTACAAAGCAACAAGACAAGCCAAATATATGACAGTTAAAGTGTACAAGTAAATCAATTAAGGCAAGTAGCAATTAATCATGCAATTATGGAAGTAACGAACATTTCAATACAAGAGTAATTAATGATAAGTAGCAAATTACGGCATAGAAAGTAATTAAAGCATGTAACCGTTAAGACATGGAATAAGATAATTAATGAAATACGAAAAAATATGGAAACAATTATTTTGACGGCGTATAAACACTCGTCACCTCACATATACGCCGTTACACACGTAATTCACATAACATATAGCTCAAGGGTTCCTAATTCCGTCAAATCAAGGTTAGACCCAACACTTACCTCGCTCTGCAAGCAAATCAAAGCTCAACTGGGGCCTTTCCTCTAAAATTAGTCTCCGAACCAACCGAATCTAACCAAAATCGACTTAATATCAACAAACAATGCTAGGGAAATCAATTACAATGCATAAAGATAAGATCTTTACACTTTTTCCAAAAAGTCAACAAAAGTCAACCCCGGGCTCGCTTGATCAAAACTCGATATTCCGACCAAAACCCAATTATCCATTCACCCTCGAGCCCGATTATGTGATTAGTTTCGAAATCTGACTTCAATTTGAGGTCCAAATCTCAATTTTATAATAACTCCCAATTCTACCACAAATTCCTAATTTTCTACCATGAAAGAGCATAAATTAAGATTAGAATTCAACGGGTGTCAATGGAAATGGAAGAAAACGACTTAAAGTATACTAACCTACGAAGTGGGGATGAAATTTCTCTTCAAAATGGCCTCTAGGCCGAGCTCTAATGTGAAGATGGTGAAAAATGGAGAAAATCCCGTGTTTGGAACATTTTAAATCATTGGCATCAGGTCTTCATCGCGTTCGCAAAGGACCTGACGCGAAGCACATCAACTCTATAGGCTTTCGCGTTCGCGAGATGCTCTACACGTTCGCGATGGCTCTGCCCCAGGCCTTTGCATTCGTGACCCTATGATCGTGTTCGCGTAGAACAGTGCCCAGCTCCCCCCATAATCCCCACAAAGCTTCGCGGAGGGACAGTCGCGTTCGCGAAGGGTAAGCCCCCCTTCACTTCGCCTTTGCAACCAGCACCCCGCATTCGCGTAGAGGAGAAACCACCCCAGCCCAGATTACTCTTTGTGATTGCGAAGGAGGATACACCAGACATCAGCAGACTCCAAAAACCAGCAATAGCCTAAGTCCAAAAATCATCCGTAACCTATCCGAAACACGCCCGAGCCCCTTGGGCTCCAAACCAAACATGCACACGAGTGTAATAACATTATACAAACTTACTCGCGTGACCAAAATATCAAAATAACACCTAGAACTATGAATCGGACATTAAAATGAATGATATTTTTAAAGAAACTCAAGAGCATGCAATTTTACAACCGTACGTCTGAATCACGTCAAATCAACTCTGTTTTGCACCAAATTTTACAGACAAGTCATAAATACTGAAATGAACCTATACCAAGTTCTGGAACCAAAATTCAAACTCGGCAGCAATAAAATCAAGCTATGGTCAAACTTAGGAAGTCTTTTAGCCTTCAAATTACTAGTTTTCAACAAATTACGTTAAATCAAGCTAGGGACTTCCGAATTCTATTCCGAGCATATGCCCAAGTCCAAAATCAAGATATGGACCTACCGGGATAATCAAAATACTGATTCGGATCCGTTTATACAAAATGTTGACTGTAGTCAACTCAAATGAGTTTTAAGGCAACATTTTAGATTTTCTTCTATTTTTCACATAAAACTTTTACGCAAAAAGACATGGACTGCGCACACAATCGAGGAAGGATAAATGAATCCATTCGAGGTCTCGGAACATAGAAATGAAGGCTAAAACTGAAATTGATCTATCGAGTCATTACATTCTCCACCTCTAAAACAAATATTCATCCTCGAACGGACATATAAAGGTACCTGTACTAGTAAAAAGGTGTGGATATATACTCCGCATGTCCGACTCGGACTCCCACATGGATGCCTTGATCGGCTGATCTCTGCACTGCACTCGAATTGAAGGATAACTCTTAGACCTCAACTGCCGGACCTGCCGGGCTAAAATAGCCACCGACTCCTCCTCATAAGTCAAGTCCTTGTCCAATTGGACTGAGCTAAAATCTAACACATGAGACGGATCACTGTGATACTTCTGAAGCATGGAGACATGGAACACCGCATGGACTGCTGATAAACTAGGTGGTAATTCTAGTCTATCGGCCACCTTACCTACTCTCTCACGAATCTCAAAGGGTCCGATGTACCTAGGGCTCAACTTGCCCTTCTTTCTAAACCTCATCACACCCTTCATGGGTGAAACCCGAAGCAATACCCTCTCTCCAACCATGAATGAAACATCATGAACTCTACAATCGTCATAACTCTTCTGTCTAGACTGAGCTGTGCAAAGTTGATCCTGAATAATCTTGACCTTTTCCAAGGCATCCTGAACCAAATTGGTACCCAACAACCAAGCCTCTCCCGGATCAAACCATCCAACTGGTGAATGACACCGCCTCCGTATAATGCCTCATAGGGAGCCATCTGAATGCTTGACTGGTAGTTGTAGGCAAACTGCGCAAGTGGCAAGAACTGATCCCAAGAACTCCCGAAATCCATAATGCAAGCGTGAAGCATATCCTCCAATATCTGAATAGTGCGCTCGGACTGTCCGTCCATCTGGGCGTGAAATGATGTACTCAACTCAACCTACATGCCTAACTCACGTTGTAAGGCCCTTCAGAAGTACGAGTTGAACTGCGTACCTTGATCAGAAATGATGGACACAGGCACACTATGAAGACGGACGATCTCGCAGATGTAGATCTCAGCTAACAGCTCTGAAGAATAGGTAACTGCCACTGGAATGAAATATGTTGTCTTGGTCAACCTGTCCACAAATGGCCCTTATCGCGTTGAACTTCTTCCGAGTCTGCGGGAGCCCGACAACAGAATCCATAGTAATATGCTCCCACTTCCACTCAGGAATCTCTAGCCTCTGAAGCAAACCACCAGGCCTCTGATGCTCGTACTTTACTTGCTGATAATTCAGACACTGAGCTGCATACGCAACTATATTCTTCTTCATTCTCCTCCACCAATAATGCTTCCGCAAGTACTGATACATCTTGGCGGCACCCAGATGAATAAAATACCGGGAGTTGTGTTCCTCCTTAAGAATCAACTCATGAAGCCCATCCATATTGAGCACACAAATATGACCCTGCATCCGCAAAATCCTATCATCTCCAACAATAACATGCTTGGCACCACCGTGCCGCACCATGTCCTTAAGGAAAAGAAAATGGGTGTCATCATACTAACGCTCTCTGATGCGCTCATACAAAGAAGACCGAGAGACCGTGTAAGCTAGAACACGACTGGGCTCCGAAACATCTAGCCTCACGAACCGATTGGCCAAAGCCTGAACATCTGATGCTAACGGCCTCTCCCTAATTGGAACATACGCAAGGCTACCCATACTCACAACCTTTCTAGTCAAGACATCGGCCACCACATTGGCCTTCTCGGGATGATACAAAATAGTGATGTCATAGTCTTTCAACAGCTCCAGCCACCTCCACTGCCTCAAGTTGATATCCTTCTGCTTGAACAAATACTGTAGACTTTAATGATCCATGAACACCTCATACGACACGCCGTAAAGATAGTTCCTCCAATTCTTCAGCACATGAACAATGACTGTCAACTCTAAGTCTTGAATATGGTAATTCTTCTTATGAACCTTCAACTGTCATGTCGCGTATGCTAACACCCTGCCATCCTGCATCAATACTGCACCGAGCCCAATACGAGATGCATCACAATACACAGTGTAAGATCCTGAACCTGTGGGCAATACCAACACTGACACCGTAGTCAAAGCAGTCTTGAGCTTCTGAAAGCTCAACTCATACTCATCCGACCATCTGTTTGGGACACCCTTCTGGGTCAATCTAGTCAATAGGGCTGCTATGGATAAAAAAACCCTCCACGAACCAGCGTCCATAAGCCACCAAACCTAGGAAACTTCGGATCTCAGTAGCTGAAGTAGGTCTAGGCCAGTTCTGAACTGCCTCAATCTTCTTAGGATCTACTTTTATGCCCTATGCCGATACAACATGCCCCAAAAAGGAGACTGAGTCTAACTAATACTCACACTTTGAAAACTTGGAATATAATTGGCTATCTCTCAGATTCTGAAGTACAATCCGAAGATATTGCTCGTGCTCCTCTTGACTGTGGGAGTAGATCAAGATATCATCAATGAATACGCTCAAAAAAGAATCCAAATAAGGCTTGAACACCTGGTTCATCAGATCTATAAATGTTGTTGGGGCATTTGTCAACCCAAATGACATCACTAGGAACTCATAATGCACATACTGAGTCCGAAAAGCCATCTTAGGGACATCAAATTCCCTAATCTTCAACTGATGGAAGCCAGACCTCAAATCAATCTTTGAAAACACCTTGGCACCCTGAAGCTAATCAAATAAGTCATTAATCCTTGGCAACGGATACTTGTTCTTGATAGTGACTTTGTTCAACTACCGATAGTCTATACACATCCTCATTGACCCATCTTTCTTCTTCACGAACAATACGAGCGCACCCCAGGGCGAGACACTAGGTCTAATGAATCCCTTATCAAGCAAATCTTGCAACTGCTCCTTTAATTCCTTCAACTTCGGCGGGGCCATACGGTACAATGGAATATAAATGGGTTGAGTGCCCTGAGCCAAATCAATACAGAAATCAATATCTCTATCAGGTGGAATCCCCGTTAGATCTGCATGAAACACATCTGGAAACTCACGCACAATAGGTACTGAATCCATGGAAGGCACCTCCGCACTCGAATCACGAACATAGGCCAAATAAGCTAGACATCCCTTCTCGACCATACGCCGAGCCTTCACATAAGAAATAACCCTACCACTAGAATGTCCAGGAGTCCCTTTCCACTCTAATCGAGGCAACCCCGACATGCCTAAGGTCATCGTCTTGGATTGACAATCCAATATAGCATGGTGACAACCAATCCATACCCAAGATAACATCAAAATCTACCATATCAAGAAGTAGAAGATGTACACTAGTCTCAAGACTCCCAATAGTAATTACACACGAGCGATAGACGCGATCTACAATAATAGAATCTCCCAAAGGCGTGGACATATACACATGAGCACTCAAAGAATCACGAGGAACAACCATATATGAAGAAAGGTAGGATGACACATAGGAATAAGTAGAGCTCGGATCAAATAGAACTGAAGCATCTCTATGGCAAACTGGAACAATACATGTGATAACGACGTCAGATGACTCAGCTTCAGGTTTAACTGGGAAAGCATAAAATTGTGGCTAGGCCTCACCACTCTTACCTACATCTATGGGATGGCCTCTAACTGGCTTGCCTCCACCTCTAACGGCCTGAGCTCCACCTCTAAAGGCCTGACCTCCACCTCTAGATGCCTGACCCCTGCCTCTAGCTGACTGAGCGGGCGATGGAGCAACCGGTGTCGGGATCATGGCACGAGAACTCTGTTGTGGCATGCCACTAAACAATCTCGGACAGAACCTCCTGATTTGACTAGTACATCCACACTCAAAACACACATCCTGCTGTGGTGGCTGCTGAAGCTAAAGCTGACCCAAATGGGCCGAATGACCACGGTGATAGATCTGAATCGGAGGCACACTGATATGAGCTGATAGTGCACTGTAGGCTGGTTGTCAAGAATAAGATATATAAGGACCATGACTCCCTGAAGCATTGTAAGATGCCTGGAGCGTTGATTGAAATGGTCTGGGAGGATGGACTCTACCAAAGGTACCCCTGCCTCCATATGAGGCACCACTTAAGCTACTGGAATGTTGAGGCCTCTTATCAGACACTGGCCCCCTCTCTTGACCACGAACTATCTCGATCCGTTTAGCAATATCTACGGCCCTCTGGAAAGTAATATCATCTCTCTTGGTCATCTGTAGCCTGATAGTAAAAGTTAGCCCATCAATGAATCTCTTCACTCTCTTCCTCTCAGTAGGAAGAAAGATAATGGCATGGCAAGCTAGGTCCACAAATCGAGTCTCGTACTAGGTAACAGTCATACTAACCTACTGAAGACGCTCAAACTGCCTGCGGTAATCCTCTCTCAGAGTGACAGAAATGAACTTCTCTAGAAATAGCTGTGAAAAATGATCCCGGGTAAGTGCAGCCGAACCAGCTGGTCTAGTCAACATATAATTCCTCCACCACCTCTTGGCAGAACCAGTCATCTGAAACACTACAAAGTCGACCCTATTGGTCTCAACTATACCCATGTTCCGCAACACCTCGTGGCAGTGGTCTAGATAATCCTGTTGGTCCTCAGAAGGTGCACCACTGAAATGAACAGTAAAGATATTGGTAATCTTATCCAACCTCAACAAAGCCTCAGAAGACATATAGGGCCTATCACCAGCATGTGCAGCAACAATCGACTGAACCACCCCAACCGGCAGGGCTACTGGAGTCTGATACTAAGGAACCGCCTTCTCCGGGGTGTGAGTAGAGGGGGTCTGTGCTCCTCCCCCAGCCCGAGAGACGGCTGGTGCCACCAGAAATATACCGATTTGGGCCACACTCTCCATAAGGCCCACCAAATGGACTAGGGCATCCTGAAGCAATTGAGTGGATATGAACCCCTCCGGGACCTAAGCTGGTCCGACGAGTACAGTCTGAACTGGAACCTCCTCCTTCTGATCAATCCGAGGCTCCACTGTGGGTGTTATTGCTCGACCCTAGGCTGAGCTATGCCCCTGGTAGTAGCTTGCACAGGGGGCTCCGGATCCTGTCCGGCTGTAGATGTTGTGCATGTTCTCTCCATCTGCGAGAGAACAAGAATAGAATGGTTCAATCATCAATGATAGAATACAATCGCAAGATAGCGAAGGAAAGAAGTGAAATTTTTCCTACACTCCATAGCCTTTGGAAGATAAGTACAGTTATCTCCGTACCTATTCTCCAGACTCTACTAAGCTTACTCGTGATTCGTGAGACCTAGGAAACCTAGTGCTCTGATACCAACTTGTCATGACCCAAAATTCCCACCCTCGGAACCGTGACGACGCCTAACATTTCATTTGCTAGACAAGCCAATGTTAGAAATAGTTTTTAGCCATTTTAACTAATCAAATTAAATGATAACCAAGGAACTGAATAAAATTGAGATAGAGTGAGTAAACCAAAATAACAACGATGTCTAGATACAATCCCAAAACTGGTGTCACAAGTACACGAGCGACTAAAGTACTACAAATAAAAGTCTGAATGAAAGCATAACTATCTGAAATGCAGTAAACAACTAGAGTTATATGAAATGGGACTTCAGGGTTGCGGACGTCATGTAGTTGTACCTCAAGTCTCCGTCAAGCAATCTACTGAGCGTCGCTAGGACCGACTCCAAAATTTACACAAGAAGTACAGAGTGTAGATGAGTACAACTGACCCCATGTACTCTGTAAGTGCGGAGCCTAACCTCGATGAAGTAGTGACGAGGCTAAGGCGGGTCACTTAGAATAACTTGTACGCAGTATAATAATAATAATAATAATAATGATAATAATGATAATAATAATAATAATAATAATCATAATAATAATGATAATAATAATAATAATAATAATAATAATAATAATAATAATGATAATAATAATAATAATAATAATAATAATAATAATAATAATAATAATTATTATTATTATTATTATTATAATAATAATGTCACGACCCAAATTAACCCTCTGTAAGGTATCGTGACGGCACCTAGTCTTTAACACTAGGTAAGCCTAATAATACGAAAAATATAAAGAAAACACAATATTTTAAAGATAAACAACATATTGTGAATAACCAAAAGTAGTACCACTCGACATATACAAAATAATTTTCCAAGACCCGGAATATCACTAAGTCACAAGCTGCTATAATCTATGTAGCTCTATACAAAAGTCTAAAGATAATAAAGAAAGTCTCTAGGCGAGGGAGTAGAAGGGGACTCCGAGGATCTGCGGACGCAAGCAGAAATACCTTGAAGTCTCCTAGAATCAGCAGCACGCGCTAATCCCAAGGCTGATAGCTCGTACCTGGATCTGCACACGAAAAATATGTGCAGGAAAGGGCATGAGTACACCACAATGGTACCCAGTAAGTGCCAAGCCTAACCTCGGTCGAGTAGTGACGAGGTCAGGTCAAGGCCCTACCGGAGTAAATATAATAAATTAAACAGTAAAAGATATAAGTTTCACGGTAAATAGTTAAAGAAAATTCTCAAAAATTTAACAGTCAAGGGAATCCTCGGCTCAGAACAAGGTAAACACAATGTGGAATCTCCCGGGATACCGTCCCGTAGTTCCGAATGAATATGCAGTACAGGGGGATCTCCCGAAATACGTCCATAGTCCCAAAATAAATATGCAAGATAGGGAAATCTCCTGGAATACGTCCGTAGTCCCAATTTAAATATGCAAGACAAGGGGATCTCTCGGAATACGTCCGTAGTCCCAATTTAAATATACAACGCAAGATGAAATGACAGGTATGACATCGAGTTATACATTTTACACTGAACACAGAGAAGGAAAGTAGGGACTTAACTATGCATGGCACACAGAATGTCATATAGGCAGTTAAAACACGTAAGCATGCTTCTCTAATCTAAGCTAAACAATTAAACATATTAGTACAATTTAATAAGAAAAAATAGTTTATGATTTAGAAAGGAAAAATGAGACTTTTTTTTTCAATAATAGCCTGTGTACGTACTCGTCACCTCACGTACACGGCGCCCACACATCAATTAATATCAAACATCCTAATGGGAAAGTCCCCAACACAAGTTTAGGCAAGCCACTTACCTCGAACCGCTCAAATCAACTCGATACCACGCTCTTGCCATGAGTATCCAACTCCGAATGGCCCGAATCTATTCAAATTAATTGCATAATGTAAATATAACTACAAGTAACTAATTTAACTAATTAATTCGAAGCTAAAACGTGAAATTAGGAAAAACGCCCAAAACGTCTCCCCGGGCCCATGTCTCGGAATCGGGTAAAAATTACAAATTATGAATACCCATTCACTCACGAGTTCTCTCGAACAAAAATCATCTAAATCCGACGTCAAATTCCCATTCAAATCTCAGATTTTCAATTGGGGAACCTTTTCCCCCATTTCCAAACTTCTACCCGTAAATTCCTTAATTAGACGAGGAAAACAACAATAGATTAATGTATTATGATCAAAATAGAGTTAGAATTAGTTACCCAATAGTTCTCCTTCAAAATCCCTCGAGAAATCATCTCCCACCTAGCTCTAAATCTAATTTTGTGTTATGAAATTTCAAACCCTCGAAATCTCCTTTTCTGCCCAGCGATCCTCGCACCTGCGGCCGTTTCTCGCACCTGTGATCCAAACGGCGCATCTGCGCATTTCATTAAAGTAGCCAGGCGACGCACCTGCGCCCACACTTCGCACCTGCGGGCTCGCAGGTGCGGTCAAACTTGCGCACTTGCGCTCCATCACCAGCCCCACCAGTTCCGCATCTGCGCACACCCTTCCACAGGTACGAAACACCAGAACCAGCAAAGGCACCAAATTTTCCTAAGTCTAATTTCATTCCGTTAAGCATCCAAAACACACCCGAGGCCCCCGGGACCTCAACCAAACCTACCAACCAATCCTATAACACCATACAAACTTAGTCGAGCCTTCAAACCACATCAAACAATACCAAAATCATGAATTAAGCACGGATTCAAGCCTAAGAATTTAGAATTTTCCAAATTCTACAAACGACGCCGAACCACATAAAATCTAGTCCGAATGATCTCAAATTTTATACAAAGGTCACAAATGACAGTAGGAACCTACAGCCACTTTCGGAATTCCATTCCGAGCTCTATATCAAAATTTCCACTATCGGCCGAAATCGCCGAAAAACTAACTTTCGCCAATTCAAGCCTAAATCTACTACAGACCTCCAAAACACATTTCGGACATGCTCTTAAGCTCAAAATCACTCAACGGAGCTAACGGAGTCGACAGAATTCCATTCTGGATCCGCCTTCACATAGTTCTGTCTATGGTCCAATTTCTAGGGCTTAAACTCACAACTAGGGACTAAGTGTCCCAAAACTCCCCGAATTCCCTAACCAATCACTCCGGCAAATCCCAAAAGCAGAAAGAAATGTGGGGAAAGCGGATATTAGGGGACCGAGGTTCTAATTATCAAAATGACCGGTCGGGTCGTTACATCCTCCCCTTCTTAAAACAATCATTCGTCCTCGAACGAGTATAAAGACATACCTGAAACTGTGAAAAGATGAGGGTACTAACTCCGCATATCCTGCTCGGTCTCCCAAGTCGCCTCCTGGACCGGCTGACCCCTCCACTGGACCTTTACTGAAGCAATATTCTTTGACTTGAGCTTTCTGACCTGCTTGTCCAAAATGGCTACTGGCTCCTCATCATAAGATAGATCCTTGTCCAACTGGACTGAGCTGAAATCCAATACATGAGTCGGATCACCATGATACTTTCGGAGCATAGACACGTGGAATACCGAGTGAACTCCTGCTAGGCTGGGAGGCAAGGTAAGCTCATAAGAAACCTCCTCAACTCTCCGCAATATCTCAAAAAGACAAATGAACCTCGGGCTTAGCTTTCCCTTCTTCCCAAATCTCGTGTTGTCCTTCATAGGCGATACCCGAAGCAAGACCCGCTCAACAACCATAAATGCCAAATCACGAATCTTCTGGTCTGCATAACTCTTCTGCCTGGACTGGACTGTGCGAAGTCTCTCTTGAATCACCTTCATCTTATCCAGGGCATCCTGGACCAAATTTGTACCTAATAATCGGGCCTCACCCGGATCAAACCATCTCACTGGGGACCGGCACTGCCTACCATACAAAGCCTCATACGGTGCCATCTGAATGCTGGACTGGTAACTGTTGTTGTAAGCAAACTCTGCAAGTGGCAAGTATTGGTCCCATGACCCTCCAAACTCCATCACACAGGCATGGAGCATATCCTCAAGAATATGAATCGTGCGCTCGGACTGCCCGTCTGTCTGAGGGTGAAAGGTTATGCTCAGCTCCACCCTAGTACCCAACTCCTGCTGTACGGCTCTCCAAAACCGTGATATGAACTGTGTACCTCTGTCTAAAATGATGGATACTGGAATACCATGAAGGCGGACAATCTCTCTGATATAAATCTCAGCCAACCTCTCAGAAGAATAAGTGGTCAACACTGGAATAAAATGAGCAGACTTGGTCAGCTGATCCATGATCACCCAAATAGCATCGAACTTTCTCAAAGTCCGTGGAAGTCCAACTAAAAGTCCATGGTGATCCGCTCCCACTTCCACCATGGGATCTCTAACCTCTGAAGTAATCCACCCGGCCTCTGGTGCTCATATTTGACCTGCTGACAGTTGAGACACTTGGCCACAAACCCAACTATATCCTTCTTCATCCCCCTCCACCAGTAGTGCTATTTCAAATCCTGGTATATCTTCGCGGCACCAGGATGAATGGAGTACCGCGAGCTGTGGGCCTCCTCGATATTCAACTCCCGAAGCCCATCTACATTGGGCACACAAATCCGGCCCTAAATCCTCATCACACTATCATCACCAATAGTCACATCTCTGGCATCACCTCGCCGAACCCTGTCCTGGAGAACTAGAAGATGAGGATCACCATACTGGCGCTCCCTGATACGGTCGTAAAGAGAAGACCCAGCAACCATACAAGCTAATACCCGGCTAGGCTCTGAAATATCCAATCTCACGAACTGGCTGGCTAACGCCTGAACATCCAAGGCTAAGGGCCTCTCAGCTGCCGGAAGATATGCCAAACTCCCCAAACTCTTTGTCCGGCGACTCAAGGCGTCGGCCACTACATTAGCCTTCCCCGGGTGGTACAATATAGTGATATCATAGTCTTTAAGTAGCTCCAACCACCTCCGCTGATGCAAATTAAGGTCCTTCTACCTGAACAAGTGCTGCAAACTCCGGTGATCAGTGTAGATCTCACAAGGAACATCGTACAAATAATGACGCCATATCTTCAGGGCGTGAACAATAGCTGCTAACTCGAGATCATGGACCGGATAATTGTTCTCATGCACCTTCAACTGTCTAGACGCGTAGGCAATCACCCTACCGTCCTGCATCAATACTGCTCCAAGGCCAATCCTCGAGGCATCATAATAGACAGTGTAGGATCCCAAACCTGTCGGCAATACTAATACTGGGGCTGTAGTCAAAGCTGTCTTAAGCTTCTGAAAGCTCTCCTCATACTCCTCGGTCCACCTGAACAGAGCACCCTTCTGGGTCAGCCTGGTCATAGGTGTTGCAATAGATGAAAATCCCTCCATAAAGCGACGGTAATACCCCGCCAAATCAAGGAAACTGCAGATCTCCGTAGCTGATGATGGTCTAGGCCAACTCTGCACTGCCTCCAACTTTTTCAGATCTACCTTGATCCCATCACAAGACACTATGTGGCCCAAGAATGCCACTGAATCAAGCCAGAATTCACACTTAGAAAATTTAGCATACAACCTCCTCTCCCTCAAAGTCTGAAGCACGGTCCTCAGGTGCTGCTCATGATCTTCCCGAGACCGAGAATATACCAGGATGTCATTAATAAACACAATGACGAAGGAATCAAGATAAGGCCGGAACACACTATGCATCAAATGCATAAAGGCTGCTCGAGCATTGGTCAGCGCAAATGACATGACAAGAAACTCATAGTGACCATATCTGGTCCTGAAAGCAGTCTTCGGGATATTCGGCTCCCGAATCTTCAACTGATGATAGCCAGAACGCAAGTCAATCTTGGAAAACACCCTGTAACTGGTCAAATAAGTCATTAATACGAGGCAATGGGTACCTGTTCTTCACTGTAACCTTGTTCAACTGCCGATAATCAATACACATATGCATAGAACCATCCTTCTTCTTTACAAATAAGACCGGAGCACCCCAAGGTGACATACTGGGTTGAATGAAGCCCTTATCAAGCAACTCCTGCAACTGCTCCTTCAACTCCTTTAACTCAGGAGGATCCATACGTATGGAGAAATAGATATGGGCTGCGCGCCCGGCAACAAATCAATGCCGAAATCAATATCTCTATCGGGCGGCATACCCGGAAGATCAGCTGGAAACACATAAGGGAAGTCCCTCACTACTGGGAATGACTCAACTGGAGGGGTATCAATACTGACTTCTCTCACATAGGCCAAATACGCATCACACCCTTTCTCAACCATTCGCTGAGCCTTAAGAAATGAAATGACCCTGCGGGGAGTATACTCTACGGTACCTCTCCACCCTAATCTCGGCAAGCTTGGCATAGCCAGCGTCATGGTCTTAGCGTGACAAAAAAGAATAGCATAATAGGGTGACAACCAGTCCATGCCCAAGATAAAATCAAAATCTACCATAATGAGTAATAACAAATTAGCTCTGGTCTCAAAACCACTAAGAGTAATCAAACATGACTGATATTCGCAGTCCACAACGAGAGAATCTCCCACAGGAGTAGATACATAAATGGGCGAACTCAAAGAATCCTAAGATATCCCTAAATATGGAGTAAAATAAGAAGATACATATGAATACGTAGAGCCTAGGTCAAATAATACTGATGCATCCCTATGATAGATAGGGACGATATCTGTGATGACTGAATCTGAAGCAACGGCCTCTGAACGGGCTGGAAGGGCATAGTACCTGGCCTGGCCTCCCCCTCTAGGGCGACCTCTACCTCCCTGACCTCCGCCTCAAGCTTTCTGAGAAGGTGGGGGGCAGTTGGGGCTGGATAATTGCCGGAGGACCTGGTGGAGCACGTGGAGGCTGATAAGTCTGTGGAGGTGCACCCCTCCTGGCTCTCGGGCAATCTCTAACCATGTTACGAGTGTCACCACACTCAAAACAACCCTTCAGAAAACGCGGCGGCTGAGACTGACTCGGACCTGGCCTGCTGGACTGGCCGGTAATAGCACCTCGAGTAGGAGGCATACTGGACACTGGTGGTGCATAATAGGGCTCCTAAGGTCTAGGAGGAGCTGGAACACCGTTGGCTGCTGGAAGAGCTGAATGAACATGGCGACTCACAAAACCCCTACCATAGCGTGTTGCTGGTGCACGAGCTCCTGAATAATGATCAGTCTCTCGAGACCTCTTGGCCTCTCTCTCCTCTCTGTCCCGGGCGAACATGCCCTCCACTCTCCTGGCAATGCTCACTGCCTGCTGATAAGTGATGTCCATCTCCAACTCCCTAGCCATACTGGTCCGAATACTGGGGTGGAGCCCCTCTATGAAGCGACGAACCCCCTCTCTGACTGCACAACCAGAGCCGGTGCATGGCGAGTTAACTCACTAAAACGGTCTGCATACTCCGACACAGCCATAGCACCCTGACGCAGCTGCTCAAACTCTGCGCGCCAAGCATCCCTAAGGCTCTGAGGAACATACTCATGCAAGAACATCTCTGAAAACTAAGTCCAAGTGAGTGAGGCAGCTTAGTCCGGACTACTCAGCTCATAGGCATGCCACCACTGATATGCCACTCCCTTCAGTTGGAAAGCGGTGAAAGAAACCCCACTCGTCTCCACGGTGCGTATAGTGCGGAGAATACGATCACACTCCTCAAGAAAACCTAAAGCATCATCTGAAGCTAGTCCGCTGAAAGTAGGTGGGTGGTACTTCTTGTACCTCTCAAGTCTGAGCTGCTCTGCCTCAGAAGCAACTACCCTGGTCTCATGCTGAACCGGAGCCACTGGGGGCATAGGAATATACTCTGGGGCCTGATCAACCTGGACCCTCTGCTCAGGAGTGCGGGCTGCAGGGAGTCTATGCCCCTCCCCCTGCCTGAGATGTAGCGGGAGCTATCGGAAATAGTCCCGCCTGAGCGAGAGTGTTGAACATGCTCATGAATTTAGCTAAATTCTCCTGGAGGGCTGGAGTACCAATAGGGATCTCCAGTGCCGGCCCTCCAGCTGGAGCTGCTGGGGGCTCCTCTGACGTAGCTCTCGCAGGTGCTCGGGCTGCACCGCGTGGTCGTCCTCTACCCCGACCCCGGCCTCTGGCGGCTCTGGTAGGGGGTTCGGGTGCCTGATCATCGGTCCTCACCATCTGTGAGAAAGAAAAGAATAGAAATTTAGAGTTGTTTGATGTCAATAACTCGCACGACAAGGAAATCAAAGAAATATGATTGTTCTTAACAGTTACATAGCCTCCCGAAGATAAGTACGGACATCTCCGCACTGATCCGCGAGACTCTAACAAACCGGCTTGTGACTCGCGACACCTATGAACCTAGGGCTCTGATACCAACTTGTCACGACCCAAATTAACCCTCCGTAAGGTGTCATGACGACACCTAGTCTTTACCGCTAGGTAAGCCTAATATTACGAAAAAGAAAACACAACATATTAAAGATAAACAACATATTGTGAATAACCAAAAGTAGTACCTCTCGGCATATACAAAATAATTTTCCAAGACCCGGAATATCACTAAGTCACAAGCTGCTATAATCTATGTAGCTCTATACAAAAGTCTGAAGAAAATAAAGAAAGTCTCTAGGCGAGGGAGTAGAAGGGGACTCCGAGGAACTACGGACGCAAGTAGAAATACCTTGAAGTGTCCTAGAATCAGCAGTATGCACTAACCCTGAGGCTGATAGCTCGTACCTAGATCTGCACACGAAAAACATATGCAGGAAAGGGCATTAGTACACCACAATGGTACCTAGTAAGTGCCAAGCCTAACCTTGGTCGAGTAGTGATGAGGTCAGGTCAAGGCGCTACCGGAGTAAATATAATAAATTAAACAATAAAAGATATAAGTAAGTTTCACGGTAAACAGTTAAAGAAAATTCTCAAAAATTTAACAGTCAAGGGAATCCTCAGCTCAGAATAAGGTAAACACAATGTGGAATCTCCCGGGATACCGTCTCGTAGTTCCGAATGAATATGCAGTACAGGGGGATCTCCTGAAATATGTTTGTAGTCCCAAAGTAAATATGCAGTGCTGGGGGATCTCCCGGAATACGTCCGTAGTCCCAAAATAAATATGTAAGACTGGGAAATCTCCTGGAATACCTCCGTAGTCCCAATTTAAATATGCAAGACAGGGGGATCTCTCGGAATACGCTTGTTGTCCTAATTTAAATATGCAACGCAAGATGAAATGACAAGTATGACATCGAGTTATACAGTTTACACTGAACACAAATAAGGAAAGTAGGAACTTAACTAAGCGTGGCACACAGAATGTTATATAGGCAGTTAAAACACGTAAGCATGCTTCTCTAATCTAAGATAAACAATTAAACGTATTAGTGCAATTTAATAAGGAAAAACAATTTATGATTTAGAAAGGAAAAATGAGATTTTTTTTTCAATAATAACTCGTGTACGTACTCGTCACCTCACGTACATGGCGCCCACACATCAATTAATATCAAACATCCTAAGGGAAAAGTCCCCAACACAAGGTTAGGCAAGCCACTTACCTCGAACCGCTCAAATCAACTCTATATCACGCTCTTGCCACGAGTATCCAACTCCGAATGGCCAGAATCTATTTAAATTAATTGCATAATGTAAATATAACAACAAGTAACTAATTTAACTAATTAATTCGAAGCTAAAAGTAAAATTAGGAAAAACGCCCAAAAGGTCTCCCTGGGCCTACGTCTCAAAATCGGGTAAAAATTATAAATTATGAATACCCATTCACTCACGAGTTCACTCGAACAAAAATCTTCTAAATCCGACGTCAAATTCCCATTCAAATCTCAGATTTTCAATTGGGGAACCTTTTCCCCTATTCCCAAACTTCTACTCTCAAATTCCTTAATTAGACGAGGAAAACAAAAATAGATTAATGTATTATGATCAAAATAGAGTTAGAATTAGTTACCCAATAGTTCTCCTTCAAAATCCCTCGAGAAATCGTCTCCCACCGAGCTCTAAATTGAATTTTGCACCTGCAGCCGTTTTTTGCTACTTCAAAATCTCTCGAAATCCCCTTTTTTGCTTAGCGATCCTCGCACCTGCAGCCATTTTTTGCACCTGTGGATATCGCACCTGCAGTACAAACGGCGCATCTCCGCATTTCATTAATGCAGCCAGGCGCCGCACCTGCGCCCATGCTTCGCACTTGCGGGGTCGCAGGTGCGGTCAAACTTGCGCACCTCCGCTCCATCACCAGCCCCACCAGTTCCGCATCTGCGCACTCCCTCCGCACCTGCGGCCTCCCTTCCTAAGTCTAATTTCATTCCGTTAAGCATCTGAAACACACCCGAGGCCCCCGGGACCTCAACCAAACCTACCAACCAATCCTATAACACCATACGAACGTAGTCGAGCCTTCAAACCACATCGAATAACACCAAAATCATCTATTAAGCACGGATTCAAGCCTAAGAATTTAGAATTTTCCAAATTCTACAAATGACGCCGAACCACATCAAATCTAGTCTGAATGACCTCAAGTTTTACACACAGGTCACAAATGACACTACGAACCTACAACCACTTTCAGAATTCCATTCCGAGCTCAATATCAAAGTTTCCACTATCGGCTGAAATCGCCGAAAAACTAACTTTCGTCAATTCAAGCCTAAATCTACTACAGACCTCCAAAACACATTCCGGGCGCGCTCCTAAGCTCAAAATCACTCATCAGAGCTAACGGAGTCGAAAAATTCCATTCCGGATCCGTCTTCACACAGTTCTGACTACTGTCCAATTTCTAAGGCTTAAACTCACAACTAGAGACTAAGTGTCCCAAAACTCTCTGAATTCTATAACCAATCACTCCGGCAAATCCCAAAAGCAGAAACAAATGTGGGGAAAGCGGATATTAGGGGACCGAGGCTCTAATTCTCAAAATGACTGGCCGGGTCGTTACAAATAATAATAATAATAATAATAATAATAATAATAATAATAATAATAATAATAATAATAATAATAATAATAATAATAATAATAATAATAACAGGAAATAAATAGCAAAATAGTTAACTAATGAAAACAACTCAATCCTTTAAATCAGTGAATCCAGAAATATCATTCCTCAGAATACAATATGAGAATACTGGAAGCTAACATAGTACAACAATGAATACAATACAATTTTCGTTGCGTCTCGCAACCCGATCCTACCATGCAAACACGATCCTCCCTTATTTCACCATACCAATAACAAGAATAACATGTAAAATTCGTTGCAGCGCGCAACCCGATCCCACCATATAATCAGAATCAATATCATAATCCTCCCTTATTTCACCATATCAAAATCACATATACAATCAGTTGCGGCGTGCAACCCGATCCCACTGTATCAATATCAAATCCTTCCTTATTCCACCATATCACAATCGTTGCGGCGTGCAACCAGATCTATAAACAAAATCTATAAATATAATCGATTCAACAACTCAACTCATAAGAATCTCTACGATTATAGAATATGAAAGTAAAGAAATAAAGGAACCCAGTACCAAATCAAGGAATACTACAATTAGTACAAAGCAACAAGACAAGCCAAATATATGACAGTTAAAGTGTACAAGTAAATCAATTAAGGCAAGTAGCAATTAATCATGCAATTATGGAAGTAACGAACATTTCAATACAAGAGTAATTAATGACAAGTAGCAAATTACGGCATAGAAAGCAATTAAATTCATGTAATATTTAAGATATGGAAAAAGATAATTAATGAAATAGGGGAAAGCATGGAAACAATTATTTTGACGACGTATATGTACTCGTCACCTCGTATATACGTCGCTACACATGTAATTCACATAGCACATAGCTCAAGTGTACCTAATTCACTCAAATCAAGGTTAGACCCAACACTTACATCACTCCACAAGCAAATCAAAGCTCAACCAGGGCCTTTTCTCAAATAATATGCCTCCAAAACAAACCGAATCAAACCAAAATCGACATAATATCAACAAATAATGCTAGAAAAATCAATTACAATGATTAAAGTTAAGATCTTTACACTTTTTCTAATAAGTCAACCCCGGGCCCGCTTGGTCAAAACCCGAGATTCAGAAAAAAAATCCAATTACCCATTCACCCCCGAGCCTGATTATGTGATTAGTTTCGAAATTCGACCTTAATTTGAGGTCTAAATCTCAATTTTACAAAAATCCCCAATTCTACCCAAATCCCCAATTTTCTACCATGAAAGAGCATAAACTAAGGTTAGAAATCAATAGGTGTTGATGGAAATGGACGAAAACGAGTTAAAGTATACTAACCTACAAAGTGGGGATGAAATTTCTCTTTAAATCGCCTCTAGGCCGAGCTCTAATGTGAAGATGGTGAAAATTGAAGAAAATCCCGTGTTTGGAACATTTTAAATTACTGGCATCAGGTCTTGATCGCGTTCGCGAAGGACCTGACGCGATCGCAAAGCACAACAACCCCATAGGCCTTCGCGTTCACGAGATGCTCTACGTGTTCACGATGGCTTTGCCCCCGGCCTTTGCATTCCCGACCCTATGATCGCATTCGCATAGAACACACGACTGCCCCCAGAATCACCACAAAGCTTCGCATTCGCGGAGGCACAGCTGCGTTCGCGAAGGGTAAGCCCCTCTTCACTTTGCATTCATAACCAGCACCCCACGTTCGCGTAGAGGAAAAATAACCCCAGCCCAGATTACTCTTCCCGATCGCGGGAGTATCTTCGCGATCGTGAAGGAGGATACAACAGACATCAGCAGTCTCAAAAAACCAGTAATAGCCTAAATCCAAAAATTATTCGTAGCCTATCCGAAACTCACCTGAGCCCCTCGGGCTCAAAACCAAACATGCACACAAGTGTAGTAACATCATATGAACTTTCTCGCATGACCAACACATCAAAATAACACCAAGAACTCGAATTGGACATTAAAATGATATGTTCAAAGAAACTCAAGAACATGCAATTTTACAACCGGATGTCCAAATTACGTTAGATCAACTCCATTTTGCACCAAATTTTATTGACAAGCCATATATACTATAATGAACCTATACCAAGTTTCAGAACCAAAATCCGAACCCGGTAGTAGTAAAGTCAACCGACGGTCAAACTAAGGAATTCTTTTAGCCTTCAAATTACTAGTTTTCAACAAATTACGTTAAATCAAGTTAAGGACTTCCGAATTCAATTTCGGGCATACTCCCAAGTCCGAAATCACGATAAGGACACACCGGGACCGTCAAAAGACTGATCCAGGTCCGTTTACACAAAATATTGATTGTAGTCAACTCAAATGAGTTTTAAGCAAAATTTCACGTTTTCTTTAATTTTTCACATAAATATTTTACAAAAAAAGGCACGGACTATGCACGCAATCGAGGAAGGCTAAATGGATCCATTCTAGGTCTTGGAACACAATAATGAAGGGTAAAACTAAAAATGACCTATCGAGTCACCACACTAATTGCATATATTCATCAAAAATTATGATGCCTTTACAAATGAGGAACGGGTCCTTATTTAAGGATACATAATTATAACAGTTTCCCTACTTTATTTTGGATTATTAATGGTATTAATTGCCTTTATTGCTCGTTACGATATATAATTGTAACGGTGACATTAATGACTGAGGAATCTTCGTAACCATGATCAATGCCGATTTCCCTTCCTTATTTATAAAAGATTCATGAACCTTCCCTCTTTATGGTCTTCATCCATTTCTGTCACGGCCCAAAATTTACCTAGTCGTGATGGCACCTAACCCAAATCATCAGGTAAGCCAATTAACAACTATCCAATTTAAATGAGATTTATTAAGAAAAGAAATGAAAATACAACTCCTTTATACAAGAATTTCCCAAGGACTGGTAGTACAAATCATGAGCTTCTAAGATTTAGAATTTATAAAGTTGGTATGAAATAAAGTACATCATTTGTTTGAAATATACATGAACATATTAAAATTCTAAAGCTACCAAGATCAAGAGGCAGCTATCATCGGAACACATGCACATCTTCAAATCCAGCTCTAGCCGTACACAACAACATCAGCATCAAAATCTGCATGCAAGGTGCAGAAGTGTAGTATGAGTACAACCGACCCCATATACTCAATAAATAACAAACCTAACCTTACGTTGAAAGTAGTGACGAGCTGGAACAAAGGTCTGAGTCCAACACCAATAGCCAACAATAGTTCATAACAACATAATAAAAGTGATAAAATAAGTAACTCAGAGATATAGTGCTCAAATCGTTCACAGTTCCGGAAAATAGGCATGCCTTTCAAGTATGTCAGTGAAAACCCAATATTTTTACCGAAATCACCAAAATATGAGTACGTTTCTAAAATTGTGGTTTTTTTTCAAAACTTTCAACAGGTAAATGTTTCATTTTCAAATGGCATGGGGAAAGTACATCTCTATGCCTATATGTCAATGTGTATGTGAAATCATGAATGGCGCAATGTCGTACAACATGAGGAAAATGCATCTCTATGCTTGTATGTCAAGTGTGCATGTCGAATGCAATGCAACTCATTGATAAAACCATATGCATACTCTCAGAGTATCAATTCACTCAGTCCTCCCAGTCACTCAGTCCTCACAGTCACTCAGTCCTCACAGTCACTCAGTCCTCTCAATCATTCGGCACTCGCTCTCGATACTCACACTCGGCACTCGGCACTCGCACTGAGTAGGTACATGCGCTCACTGGGGTTGTACAGACTTCGGTGGGGCTCCTTCAGCCCAAGCGCTATAACAAGCCAATCATGGCATGCAACCCAGTCCCATCAATATCCTCACCATCAGGACATCGGCCTCACTCAATCAACAATCTCTCTAGTCTCTCAGGCTCACAATGTCATGAAATATCAGCCCAAAATGATGATATGATGAATCAATAAATGGTAATAGAGACCGAGATATGATATGCAGATGAATGCGTATGACCGAGAATGTAATTGCAATGTAAGCAAATAACTCAACAGCATAAATGACCTCAGTGGGTCCCAACAAGATAAGCATATAGCCTAGACATGGTTTCTAACAGGGATCACAACTCAATTAATCTAGCACATAGATATTTCATAAATACAAATAAGATTAGGTAACTACACAGTACCACAGAAATAACGAAGTCACAATTCACACGGTGCATGCCCACACGCCTGTCACCTAGCATGTGTGTCACCTCAACATCAAACACATCTCACATATATTCAGGGGTTCATACCCTCAGCACCAAGTTTAGAAGTGTTACTTAACTCGAACAAGCAAAATCCAATACCGAGCAAGCCAAGCGATTCTCCAAAAAAGCCATCCCGCACATACCAACCTCCGAACGGCTCGAAACTAGCTAAAAGCAACTCAAATACATCAAATAAAGCCAACAAAAACAAACCCAATCGATAAAGGTCGAATTTTCAATAAAAGCCCAAAATCAACCCAAAATTCCAACCTGGGCCCGCACCTCGAAACTCAACGAAACATATAAAATCCGATAACCCATTAAATTACGAGTCCAACCATACTAGGTTCACTCAAATCCAACTCTGAATCGATGTCCAAAACTCAAAAACTCAATCTATGTAACTTTAGGCTAAAACCCCCCAATTTCTCTTTATAATTCATAATCCAATTACCAAAACCGAAGATAGAATTACGAAATAAAATCACGAGTGAGTCAAGAATGATTACCTTAAGTTACATGGTGAATTTCCGATCCGAAGTCGCCCAAACCGAGCTCCGAAATCCCAAAATGAGAATAAAATGACCAACCGTCGAAAATATAGCTTCTGCCCAGCGATTTTCGCTTTTGCGAACCAAGGGCCGCTTCTGCGGCGTCGCTTTTGAGACAATATTCGCACTTCTGCGGCGTCGCTTTTGAGACAAAATTTTGCTCTTCTGCGATCATAACTAACCAGCCAAACCCTCTCACCTGCGGAACAGTATCCGCTTCTGCGACATCGCATGTGCGAGCTCATCTTCGCTCCTGCACAAGACCCCCCTTCTGTGCCCAAACTCACCGCACCTGCGCCTTCATAGATGCGAAGAAACCTCCGCTTTTGCGGCTCCTGCTCCCAGTAGCATTCCCACCTCTGCGATTCCACTACCGTTTTTGCGGCTCCGCACTTGCGCCCATAGCTCCACGGGTGCGGTCACACTAGAAGCGCAACCACACCAGCCTAGCTAAATATGATCCAACTAAACCGAACCTCGTCCGAAACTTCTCCGAGCCACTCGGGACCCCGTCCGAATATACCAACAAGTCCCATAACATAAAACGGACCTACTCGAGGCCTCAAATCAAACATAACAACATCGAAACGACAAATCGCACCTCAAATCGAACTTAATGAACTCTTGAACTTTCAACTTCCAAAACTCGCGCCGAAACATATCAGATCAACTCGGAATGAACTCAAATTTTGTACACAAGTCCCAAATAACATAACGAAGCTATTCCAATTCCCGAAACCACAATTTGAATCTGATATCCATAAAGTCAACTCCTGGTCAAACTTATGAACTTTCTAAACCTTCAAATTTCTAACATTCCCCAATTTAGCGCCGAATCCTTCTAGAAATATCCAAATGCAAATTCGGGCATACGCCCAAGTCCAAAATCACCATCCGGACCTAACAGGGCACTCAAAACTTCGTTATGGGGTCAAATTCACAAAAGTCAAACTGGTCAACTCTTCCAACTTAAAGCTTAAATCATGAAATTCATTCTTCCAAATCGATTTCGAATAACCTGAAAACCAAAACCGACAATTCACATTAGTCATAATACATCATACGGAGCTACTCATGCCGTCAAACTACCGAGCGAAGTGCAAATGCTCGAAATGAGGGGTCGGGTCGTTACATCCTCCCCCACTTAACATACGTTCATCCTCGAATGTGCCAAGAGTCGTTCCAAAGCCATCAAATTGCCGTGTAACCTTACCACGCACATACCCGGGGGTGATCCCATGTCACCTTAATTCATATAAGCCTGACGACACAACCAAAATGAAGTTCCTTAATCCAATCTTAGCCCATAAACCTTGGAACCCAATTTCCAACATCCTGAATTCCCTACAAGACCCATATCTCACATCGACACACTGTATAAGTCTGAACAAGCTGTATCAAGCCATAACCATAGCCCAAGATCCAATCACATGATATACCACATAACTCAAATACTCATAGCAATAATTTCCTACCACAATAACTGCTCGAAACAAACTCGGTACTGGTAATAAACCTCATATCAAACAAAACCTTGTTCTAAAACCTTCGTTCACTGCCAATGATGAAAGAAACACGCATTATACCACAATATAGAGCTCCCCCTCCTTCGACAAGAACTATAGCCGATCAACAATATTATCCTTCCAAATATAGTGCAATTAAATCCGATAACACCCATTCTAAGTCCAATGACCTCATCTTATCAAATACAAGCTACTCTATTGACATGCCACACCAGTACTACCCAGAGCCATAAACCGTGCAATCCGTGCACCAATACACAATAATTCAAATGTACTCAAACATAGAAAATGACTCCAATGAGAGAACCATCCCGCAAGCTCAACAAGTACCACCACAACCACAATGTTACAAACCCATCTTACATAGTAGAACCAAGACACACGAATCTTATACAAAGGATCATATCCCGACATATTCTAGTTGCAATGCGTGACCCCATCCAGACACGGGTCCATATGGAATACCTCAAGCCACTATGCTCAAAATCAACAACTATACGTAATTCGACATCAAATACCCGAAGTGTATGACCATAACCACGGAGAAGAAAATAGCACAATATACCACAGTCTGGAGAGAACATAACCAAGGTGCAATCAACCATTCGACACTCCAATAACCATCTCGCTCAAATCCCGCTACAAGACCCAAACAGAACTGCACCATGTGTGCTTATAACCAACAAATCAAAACCCCCCGTGGCATAGAAGGGTAACTCATAGAACATATCAGAACAAGAATACGCTCAACTCTGACTGAATGGCACATCCCTCAATAATAGCAGTACAAAGTCAACTAATTCGACCCGGTGTAGAATATACATCCTCATTGGGCCTACCAATGGACCCCAAATCAACTTTGGTCACCTACAAATAGATAAATAACCCTCCGAAAGTTTACAATGACTGAATCATAACACATACTATCATCTGGATAGCTTTGGCCACAACTTCACAGTCCACAACCACGAAACAATCTGCTTCTGAGAACTCCTAGTCTCCAAATTCATGAACACATGAATCACCATATCTGCTCCCAACTCCATCGCCCAAATTTCTAACACATCTCCCGAACACGATCATCCCACGAGGAATACTTCCATAAAGCTTCCGTTCCACATAGCAAAATCTGAATATTAGCAGTCGATCAACCAGGCGAGTACCGCAATACCAATGAAGCATTGGTAAATCAACACTCAGTGTGCCTTCTGAAATGTGCACCATTCTCAGGAATTACCAAGCAGTTATAACATCCATCTATATATCTGAAACTATCCATGTTGTCAAAAATTCATTACCTTCCCTTCAAATATGAACTGTGACCTTGCACATGCAAAATTCAATCCTACACAACATACCTCATATATCATGCCATCATATGAAACGTACGAGAATCTCATAATCAACTCCCAGTCATAAGTAGAATACATACCCGATCAGTCAGAAACCTTCCATTTGATCTCATCTAGGAGAAAATCACAATACACAACATGTTCTTCACACCAGTAGGAAATATCCATCCCAAGCCATGATAGAAACCATCGATAACTCTTCGAAACCCATTTGCCCATAACCAAACCATCAGAACTGAGTCTCTCTAACTCAACCAAGCCATGCAGGTTGCCAAACCCAAGTGTATTGACACCAAAATAGTTGTAAAGCCTCACCACATAATAAGTACCCAAAGAACCGATCATATCTATTACCGTACTGATCCAACCAACTACCAAGTTGTCCCATTTCTATGAGTTCCTTCTGAATTGCCCTAAAGCTAACACTTCTCCTTGTTAGAATACCACGATCCTCACCCAAATATCACCATAAGAGTTCCTAACATAAAACCACACTGCCTTAAGGACCATAAGCCGTTGTATACCCTCTTAAGCACCCCCAAACATACCGCAACCGAGATACCCACTCCGAACAGACCTTCTGTGAATCTGAAGCCATTTTCTCCGCCTTTTTGATACCTAAATGCAAATTCCATAATGATATAGAAATACCGCGAGTCTCGACACCATCTAATATAAATATCATATCCTAGCCATATACAAATCTAGAAAAATTCACAATTGCTATATATAATTCTTGAATCCATTATATCCTTCTCGAGAGTCATCCATTCTGCCCAAATCTCAATTGCGTCACCCAAACGGGCCAAACGACATGTGCCCCATTAGCATAACAACACCCAAAGAAGTAATTAACACTTTTAAGCAACCGAGCAATTTCCTACTCCACGCACACTACTTCCTTCACGAATAACAACTCAATTATCCCATGATTCCCATATACCCATAAAGTGTAACACATCCCGTATCCAAAAATTTATTTACTCGAGTCATCCTCGATCTCAACCTCTGCAAGTCATAACCGATCCACAAGTATGCCTCAGACCAAAACCAATGCAATACGTAACCATGCAATCAAATCTTTGATAACAGACTCCCTCCACTTAGCTCAATGCCATAGAATAGAACATCTGATAACTCACCATACCTATACTCTATTACTGCCATAATACCGCAGGTAGATTCAACTAAATCCTTCATAAGCTCACATAACACAAACCATATAGTACCTCAAATCAGCTACTAAGCCCGCATACATCCACATGACGACCAGGTCAACTTTCTCAACCAAATTCAAATTCAAATCTCAACATATATACCCCGCTGGTAGAAAATAAACTCTCCACAAAAAATTATAAGGATCACACCTCCGTAGATTACTCCGCAAGAGATAACCCACCTGCTTAGCCTCAAATTGGCATCTTGCTATACCCTTTCGCAACCGCGATTACTACGCAATCACTTAATCTTCCTGAGTCTGAACTCACCACAAGACATGAAAATCTACTCCGTTCCACAATTAAACAACATGAAAAAGCTTTATACACACTCAACTCGAGACTCTACGTCACATCAAGACAGCAATCTAGCACCCAATAGTCCTTTTTACATCTCAAGCAAACTCTTTTCATCACATTCAAATCATCTGAACACATCACGTAGTCACATCAAACTCATCATATAGCCATCCAACCACTCATCAAGTCACAAAATCCACTCATAGGGACACTACCGGACTTATAAGTCCAAAAGCACGTGCTCACATAACCGAAATTCCCGTACTTAAGCTACAGTCATAACCCGGCCTCAAGTCCTCCAGACCAGCCCATCATCAGCACACAGAAATCACGTCTCACACCTCATCCATGGAATCATAAGCCGGCGATGCACGGCTGATACCGAGCGCTCACATGCGCACACGAATGCGTTGATGGAATTCAAAGAGTTATGTTTCAAGATGAATCAATGTCGCACGATAAGGGAAAAAGAGGGGAAGATTATCCTAAATGACCTGTAGCATCTCGAAGATAGGTATGGACGTGATCATACCGATCCGCAAGACTCTACTAGACACTTGCCCATGGCTTGATGAACCTATAAATCTAGAGCTCTGATACCAACTTGTCACGACCCAAAATCCACCTACTCATGATGGCAACTAACCCAATCCGTCAGGTAAGCCAATTAACAACTATCCAATTTAAATGAGATTTTTTAAGAAAAAAAATGAAAATGCAACTGCTTTATACAAGAATTTCCCAAGGACTGGTAGCACAAATCATGAGCTTCTAAGATTTAGAATTTATAAAGCTGGTACGAAATAAAGTACATCATCTGTTTGAAATATACATGAACAGATTAAAATTCTAAAGCTAACAAGATCAAGAGGCAGCTATGACCAAAACGTAGGTACATCTTTAAATCTAGCTCCCGCCGTGCACAACAATATCAATATCCAACATCTGTACGCAAGGTGCAGAAGTGTAGTATGAGTACAACCGACCCTATGTACTCAATAAGTAAAAAACCTTACCTTAGGTTAAAAGTAATGACGAGCTGGAACAAAGGTCGGAGTCCAACACCAATAGCCAACAACAGTTTATAACAACATAATAAAAATGATAAAAGAAGTAACTCAGAGATATAGTGCTCAGCTCATTCACAGTTCCGAAAAATAGGCATGCTTTTCAAGTATGTCAGTGAAAACCCAAATCTTTTACCGAAATCACCAAAATATGAATACGTTTGTAAAACTATGATTTTTTCCCAAAACTTTCAATAGGTAAATGTTTTATTTTCAAATGGCATAAGGAAAGTACATCTCTATGCCTACATGTCAATGTGTATGTGAAGTCATGAATGATGCAATGTTGTACAACATGAGGAAAATGCATCTCTATGCATGTATGTCAAGTGTTCATGTCGAATGCAATGCAACTCAATGATAAAACCATATGCATCTCTCAAAGTATCAATTCACTCAGTCCTCCCAATCACTCAGTAGCTACTTGCGCTCACTAGGGGTGTACAGACTCCGAAGGGGCTTCTTGAACCCAATCGCTATAACAAGCCAATCATGGCATAAATCAATAAAACATATTGCGGCGTGCATCCCGATCCCATCATAAATCAATAATGCCCATTGCGGCGTGCAACTCGATCCCATCAATATCCTCACCATCAGGCCCTCGGCCTCACTCAATCAACAATCTCTCCAGTGTCTTGGGCTCATAATGTCATGAAACATCAGCCCAAAATGATGATGTGATGTATCAATTAATGGTAATAGAGATTGAGATATGATATGAAAATGAATGCGTATGACCGAGTATGTAATTGCAATGTAAGCAAATAACTCAACAATAGAAATGACCCCAGTGGGTCCCAACAGGATAAGCATATAGCCTAGACATGGTTTCTAACATGGATCACAACTCAATTACTCTAGCATGCAGAGATTTCATGGATACAAATAAGATTAGGTAAATACACAGTACCACAGAAATTACCGAATCACAATTCACACGGTGCACGCCAACACGCCCGTCACCTAGCATGTGTGTCACCTCTACACCAAACACATCTCACATATATTCAGGGGTTCATACCCTCAGCACCAAGTTTAGAAGTGTTACTTACCTCCAACAAGCCAAATCCAATATCGAGCAAGCCAAGCGATGCTCCAAAAATGCCATCCCGCGCATACCGACCTCTGAATGGCTCGAAACTAGCCAAAAGCAACTCAAATACATCACATAAAGCCAACGAAAACAAACCAAATCGATAAAGGTCAAATCTTTAATCAAAGCCTAAAATCAACAAAAATTCCAACCAGGGACCGTGCCTTGAAACTCGACGAAAATTATAAAATCCGACAACCCATTCAATTATGAGTCCAACCACACTAGGTTCACTAAAATCTGACTCTGAATCGATGTTCAAAACTTAAAAACTCACTCTATGTAACTTTAGGCTAAAACCCCCAATTTCTCTTTATAATTCATAATCCAATTACCAAAAACGAAGATAGAATCACGAAATAAAATCATGAGTGAGTCAAGAATGCTTACCCCAAGTCACATGGTGAATTTTCTCTCCGAAGTCGCCCAAACCGAGCTCCAAAATCCCAAAATGAGAATAAAACGACCAACCCTCGAAAATATAGCTTCTGCCCAGCGATTTTCACTTTTACGAACCAAGGTCCGCTTCTGCGGCGTCGCTTTTGTTACAAAATTCACGCTTTTGCGATCACTACTAATGTCACGACCCAATTTCACCTAAGGGTCATGATGGCTCCCAACACTACAGCTAGGCAAGCCAACTAATACATTAAACATATATAAATTATCTACGGAATAAGTTTCTAAGTATTTTTATTATTTTACTAGCAATATTAAAGAAAATAGAAAAGATACCGATAAATTTAAATTAAAGAAATAATTCAAATCCAAATTCTACCAGTGTGTGTGCAAGACCTGGTGTCACAAGTGTATGAGCATCTAGTAGATTATACAAAACTCTAACTACTGTCTGAAATAAAATAGACAAAATATAAATACAAGGAGAGACACTGGTAGTTGCAGAACGGCTCATAAAGGCAGCTCACCACTACACCTCTAGATAACGTGGGTGTAAGATGATAGGTCCTCCACTAATACTTGCCTCAGGTCCTGCACAAAAAGTACAACAAGTGTAGTATGAGTACGTAAACAACGTGTACCTAGTAAGTATCAAGACTAATCTCGAAGTGGTAGAGACGAGATGGTCGACTTTGACACTCACTAAGAGTCAATAATAATAAATAGAATGAAATAGAATTAATTAAATCAACATGATTCACAGAGTTAACAATAATTTATTTAACCAGCAGAAATAATTAAATTCCTTCAAATGCAACAATTTCCAAACTATTAATTAAATTCACAAACTGCAATTTGAAATGCCAAGGTATCGTATAATTATTATTAGGCACGATTTCTGCCGAGATCATATGACCCGATCCAGAGTGTCGTGTACACTGTCGAGGGACGCACGGCGTGATCCATAGATGCATCTATCCTGCCGAGGCATTCGACCCGCTCAACAATTAAGGAGGAAATTTTCTTATGTACCTCCAGAAGGAGAGTTTATTTATTATAAGATCAATTCGAAGGAAATGAACAATTTCTTTTAATAATTAATTAATTTAAAAAGAAAAGTAATCATATGAGATTTTCATCTTTTAATTTTTTTATCTATATATATATCAAATAATATTAATTAAAAAAAGAATACAATTTGCACAAGTAATTCATGCTTTGAGTCCTAAACTACATGGACTTTAGTATTAATAGTAGCTACGCACGAACTCTCATCACCTCATGCGTACGTAGCCCCCACAATTAGCAACAATTATTACTTTAATTACCTATGGGGTAATTTCCCCCTTACAAGATTAGACAAGAGACTTACCTCAATTTGCTCCAATTTAATCCACTAGAAGGCCTTTTCCACGATTATCCAACTCTGTCTGGCTCGAATCTAGCCAAAATAATTCGATACAATCACTAAAAATTATAGTAATCAATTCTATAAGAAATTCTACATTTTTCAATAAAAATCTAAAATTAATTCAAAATTCATCTGTGGGGCCCACGTCTCGACATCCGACGAAAGTTACGAAATATGAACGCCCACTCAACCACGAGTCTATCCATACCAAAACTACTAAATTCCGATAACAATTCGGCCCTCAAATCCTCAAATATATCCAAGAGTGTTTTCAAACTCTTCCAACTTAATTCACCAATTAAATGATAAAAACAGTGATGAATTCGGGTAATTTAACCAATATTGAGTTAAGAACACTTACCCCGTTGTTTTCTCTGAAAATCTCCCAAACATTGCCTCAATCTGAGCTCCAAATCGATAAAAATGTCCCATTTTCACAACTTAAATTCTCTGCCCAGTGATTTCTTCTACGAGATCGCAAACTTCCTCACGCGATCGCGAAGAACAATTTCAACACTGCCCAAAATTAACTATACGCGATCGCATAAAGTCCCACGCGATCGCGAAGCACTGAATCCGCAAACCTACACGTTTGCGAACCTCCTCACGTGATCGCGAAGCATTAAGCGCGTGGCCCAGCTCCTCCCTAGTTTCCCCTAAGCGATCGCAAACAACGCCACGCGATCGATATGCATAGACTGGCCCAACCTACGCGATCGCGAACGTGCCCACGCGATCGCATAGAACAAATTTCGAGCTGCCCAAATTAAGCCTACGCGATCGCAACCCCATTCACCCGATCGCGTAGAACAAAGTCGCCTCTGCCTAAATTACTCTACGCGATCGTAGACAAACTTACGCGATCGCGTATAAGGAAATCAGAAGAAAAATGCCAGCAACTATCAGCAGTCTCCCAAAGGCCAAAAGTGATCCGTTAGCCATCTGAAACTCACCCGAGCCCCTAGGGACCTCAACCAAATACACCAACAAGTCCCAAAACATCATAAAAACTTAGTCGAACCCTCAAATCACACCAAACAATGCTAAAATCACGAATCATCCTCCAATTTAAGCTTAATGAAACTTAGGATTTTCAACCTGTACATTCGGTACCGAAACCTATTAAATCAAGTTCGATTGACCTCAAATTTTGCACACAAGTCATAAATGACATAACAAAGCTATGAAAATATTCAAAACTGGATTCCAAACCCGATATCAAAAATTCAACTCCCCGGTCAAACTTCCAAACATAAATTCTTGTTTTAGTCATTTCAAGCCTAATTTAACTACGGACTTCCAAATAAAATTCTTAACACGCTCCTAAGTCCAAAATTACCATACGGAGCTACTGGAACCGTCAAATCCCGATTCCGGGGTAGTTTTCTCAAAATGTTGACCAAAGTCAAACTTAGCACTTTAAGGCCAACTTAAGGAACCAAATGTTCTGATTTCAACCCGAACACTTCCAAGTCCCAAACCAACCATCCCCGTAAGTCATAAATCATTAAAAGTACATACGGGGAGTTTTATTTTAGGGAACGGGGTTCTAAAAGTTAAAATGACTGGTTGGGTCATTACATTCTGCACCTCTTAAACAAACGTTCGTCCTCGAATGAGTTTAGAATAATACATGGAGTGCTAAATAAGTGTGGATATTTGCTCTGCATGTCCTCTTCGGTCTCCCAAGTCGCTTCCTCTACTGGTTGGCCCCTCCACTGGGCTTTTACTGCAGAAATCCTCTTGGACCTCAACAGGCGAACCTGTTTATCAACAATGGCAACTGGTTCTTCCTCATAGCCCAAACTATTATCTAGTTGAACTTTGCTGAAGTCCAGCACATGTGATAAGTCGGCATGATACTTCCGAAGCATAGATACATGGAAAACCGGATGAACTCCGGATAGACTGGGAGGCAATGCAAACTCATAAGCAACCTCCCCAACTCGTCTCAACACCTCAAATGGGCCTATAAACCTTGGGCTCAACTTTCCTTTCTTCCCGAATTTCATGATTCCCTTCATCGGAGAAACATTCAAGAGAACTTTTTCAAAGGATAAATCACGCGCTTTCTGATCTGCGTAACTCTTTTGTCTGGACTGCGATGTATGAAATCGCTCCTGAATCAACTTTACCTTTTCCAAGGCATCCTTCACCAAATCAGTACCATATACCTTAGCCTCACCGGGCTCAAACCACCCGATGAGCGAACGACATCGCCGACCATATAATGCCCCAAATGGAGCCATCTCGATGCTGGATTGGTAACTGTTATTATAAGCAAACTCGGCCAAAGGCAAGAAACAATCCCACTGACCTCCAAAGTCAATCACACATGCCCTGAGCATATCCTCCAAAATCTTAATTGTCTGCTCTGACTGCCCGTCGGTCTGCGGATGAAAGGTTGTGCTGAGCTCTACACGGGTCCCCAATTCACTCTGTACTGCTCTCCAAAAATGTGAAGTAAACTGAGGGCCTCTATCTGATATGATAGAAATTGGCACACCGTGCAACCGAACTATCTCCTGAATATAAATCTGGGCCAACCTCTCTGAAGTATACGTAGTCACCACCGGAATGAAGTGTGCCGACTTGGTCAACCTGTCAACAATGACCTAAACTACATAAAACTTCCGCAAGGTCCGCAGCAATCCAACTACAAAGTCCATAGTGATGTGTTCCCATTTTCACTCTAGTATAGTCATCTGCTGAAGTAGGCCACCTGTTCTCTGGTGCTCATATTTAACTTGTTGGCAATTTAGACACCTAGCTACATACTCGACTATGTCCTTTTTCATTCGTCGCCACAAATAATGCTACCTTAGGTCACGATACATCTTCGTAGCACCTGGATGAATAGAATAACGAGAACTGCGTGCCTCCTCTAGGATCTTTTTCCTCAGTCCATCCACATTAGGAACACATAGACGATCCTGGAGTCCATCCACATCTTAGGAACGGTTTCTGTTGAGGTCGTACGGCCCGATCCAGAGTGTCGTGTACACTGCCGAGGGACGTGCGGCGCGATCCATAGATGCATATAACCTGCCGAGGCATTCGGCTTGCTCCACAATTAAGGAGGAAATTTTCTTATGTACCTCCAGAAGGAGAGTTTATTTATTATAAGATCAATTCGAAGGAAATGAACAATTTCTTTTAACAATTAATTAATTTAAATAGAAAATTAAGCATATGAGTTTTTCATCTTTTAATATTTTTATCTAACAATTCGCAATATATATATATATATATATATATATATATATCAAATAATATTAATTAAACAAAGAATATAATTTACACAATTAATTCATAGTAGCTACGCACGGACTTTCGTCACTTCGTGCGTACGTAGCCCCCAAAATTAGCAATAATTATTACTTTAATTACCTATGGGGTAATTTTTCCCTCACAAGATTAGACAAGAGACTTACAATTTGCTCCAATTTAATCCACTAGAAGGCCTTTTCCACGATTATCCAACTCTATCTGGCTCGAATCTAGCCAAAATATTTTGATACAATCACTAAAAATTATAGGAATCAATTCTATAAGAAATTCTACATTTTTGAATAAAAATCTAAAATTAATTCAAAATTCATCTGTGGGGCCCACGTGTCGAAATCCGGCAAAAGTTATGAAATATGAACGCCCACTCAACCACGAGTCTACCCATACCAAAATTACTAAATTCCGATAACAATTCGGCCCTCAAATCCTCAAATCTATCCAAGAGTGTTTTCAAACTCTTCCAACTCAATTCACCAATTAAATGATAAAAACAGTGATGGATTCGGGTAATTTAACCAATATTGAGTTAAGAACACTTACCCCGTTATTTTCTCTGAAAACCTCCCCAACATCACCTCAATCCGAGCTCCAAATCGATAAAAATGGAAAATGGGACGAAGTCCCATTTTCAGAACTTAAACTCTCTGCCCAATGATTTCTTCTACGCGATCGCGAACTTCCTCACGCGATCGAGAAGAACAATTTCAACACTGCCCAAAATTAACTATACGCGATCACATAAAGTCCCATGCGATCGCGAAGCACTGACTCCACAAACCTATGTGATCGCGAAGCATTAAGCACGTGGATGTCACGATCCAAAAATTCTACCACAGGAGTCGTGATGACACCTAGTTTCTAAGACTAGGTAAGCCGATTTCCATTGCATTTTTGAAGACAATTTTTTTAATTAAATAAATAATCAAAACTAACAGCGGAAATAATTACAACATACAATCTTCCAAGACTGGTAGTACTGAGTCACGAACTCTAACTGAATACATAGAATGATCACGAGGACCGAATATACAATACTGTTTGATTAAAAATTAACAGTACAATGAAATGGAAAGACTCCAAGGGACTGCGACGACCAAGCAGCTCTACCTTGAATCCTTACGATCCCGCTTTAATTCTTCTCAAGTCCAATAACTCCAATACCTGGCTCTGCACAAAAATGTGTAGAAGTGTAAAATGAGCACACCACAGCGACGCCCAGTAAGTATCAAGACTAACCTCAATAGAGTATAGACGAGGTATAGTCAAGACACTCACTACTCTAATAACATGTGCAATATAATATACAAAAATAATAGGAAACAAATAATAATAAAGGCAAGATAAAACAACCAGTGATATGCACAACAAACAACAGGAATACCATTAATATCACTCAGCAATTAATAAACACAATTACTCCAAATTAAATCAAGCCTTTCAAATAAATGTCTTTCACATAGTTCTTCCAGATAACTCTCTTTCAAATATAATTTTCTCAAATAATTATTTTTCAAATATAATTCTTTCAATAAATCTTTTCAAATACAATTTTCTCAAATAAATATCTTTCAAAATACAATTCTTTTATATAATACTTTCTAAGTAAAATCCTTCCAAATAAATATTTTGAATATAATTCTTTCAAATAAAAAGTCACCATGTGACACCTCATTTCAAAATTATCAAAATACGGGTCTCAACCCATTTTCATACTTTTCGTAAATGCGGGTCTCCACCCATTTTCATATTTCAACGGCACCTCGTGCCCATAATTAAATCATCATATTTGCCCGGCACCTCGTGCCCATATTTTATATCGCAACTGCACGGACAATTCACGTGCCAATATCCCCATCTCATATCAAATTTCACGGCACCTCGTGCCCACATTTCATTTTATAAACTGCCTGGCAATAGCCACAGGCTCCCAATTTCAACATAAATCAGATTATTATCAATTTACTAACAACAAGACAAGTTGCCCAAGGTATAAAAATAAACACATGAAAATCACCCCATCACATGAAAATTGTCAACACCATAACCCCACATCATCACATATCGTCCCTGACAATAGCCACCCTTATCGCTCCTATTGCCACCCTTATCGCTCCGCCCAGATAATATCAATAGCCACCCTTATCACTCCTATAGCCACCCTTATCGCTCCGCCTAGACAATATCAATAGCCAACAAACACAACAGTGAAATGCCACCCTTATAACCACATAATATCAACGGTAAAATGCCACCCTTATCTCCCCAAAATAACAACTCAAACAACACAACAATTTACATGGGAACTTATCACAACATAACAAAAATCAATTCATATCACAATTTGCCCAATGGCCACAACGAAATTTCAAAGCTACAACCAAGACAATTAATTTCACAACAAATAGCCAAATGATCCACACAATGTGTACAACACCCAAAAATAATCAACTGTGATAGAAATTACTCAACATAAAGTAAAATCTTCATAAAAGATCAAATTATCAATAATTATGCAAACACCTCTTCTTAAGCTCCTTTACTTAATTATTTGCAGAGGGGAAATATTCAATGAAATTAAATTCCAATAATTATCAAGCTAGCAAATTCACGAAATTTCATAAATAATCAAATAACAATCATATCACATTATCACATAACAATAGAGTCAACAACAAGGGTTTAGGCACGACAAGTAGATGATTAAATATATGCCAACAATTATCCAATTTACTACACAATATGCTCAAGACTTTAACCCAATAAAATTTGCACATATAAACCAAGTACGTACTCGTCACCTTGCGTACATGGTTTTCAATTACCCAAGTTGCACATAAGACTCAATGCCTAAGGAAAATTTTCCTCCCTCGAGGTTAAGCAAGACACTTACCTCTTTGAAGTATGCCGATATTCCAAAATTGCCTTCTTGCTTGAATTGACCTCCGGGCCATTCAAATCTATCAAAATTAATTATGTAACTTCATTAAAATTCATCGGAAACAATTCCGGATAATAATGCGTCGACTTAAAAATTTATTACAAAAAGTCAACAAAAGTCAACACGGGACTCGCCTCTCGGAACCCGACATAATTTTTATGAAATCTGAACACCCATTCCGATACGAGTTCAACCATACCAATTTTATCGAGTTCCAATAACAACTCGACTTCCAAATCTTAAATTTTCATTTTTGGAAGATTTTACAAAAATCTTGATTTTTTCTCCATTAAATCCGAATTAAATGATGGATTCAAAGACATAATCATGGAAATTAATCAAAACTGGATGAGAATCACTTACCCCAAACACCCACGCAAGAATCACTCCAAAAATCGCCTTCTACCGAGCTCCAAATTAGATTTTGAGTTATGAACTCAAACCCCCATTTTTGGGACTTTTAATTCTGCCTAGATACACCTTCTTCGCGTTCGCGACCATTCCTTCGCGTCCGCAAAGGCCAAAATCCAGGTGCCTCAAATCCTTCTTCGCGTTCGTGAGACAAGTGTCACGTTCGCGAAGGCCAACTGCTTCTGCCCCATCATTTCCTCTTCACGTTCATGAAGTCCTCGTCGCGTTTGCGATGACCAGCTGACCAACTCCTTCGCGTTCGCATTCCAAGCTTCGCGTTCGCGAAGACAAAATGACCCCAGGCCCCTATCTTCCTTTTCTTCTTCGTGTTCGCGTTGCCTGGGCCGCGTTCGCGAAGGCTTGCCCTACTCCTTCTTTATGTTCGCGTTCACGTTCGCATTCACGTTCACAGCTTCGCGTTCGCGAAGGACAAATCATCAGCCCCTCAAACTCCTCTTCGCGAATGCGGGACTCCCTCCGCGTTCGCGAAGAAGGAAACCAGACTTCAGCAACAGCAGTCCAAACAACTCTAATTTGGTTAGAAACTACTCCGAAACACACCCGAGCCCCTCGGGACCCCATCCAATTACGCCAACCAGTCCCATAACATATCATGGACTTACTCGAGGTTTCAAATCACATCAAATTACGCTGAAAATACAAATCGCACCACAAATCGAACTTATGAACTTCAAAAACTTCCAACTTCTAAAACTCGTTCCAAAACCTACCAAACCAACCCGGAATGACGTCAAATTTTGCAGGCAAGTCCCAAATAACATAATGGAGCTGTTCCAACTCTCAGAATCGTATTCCGAATCCGATATCAAAAAGTCAACCCCCCGATCAAACTTCCCAAAAATTTGACTTTCGCCATTTTAAGCCTAAATTGGCTGCAGACCTCAGATTCACAGTCCGGACACGCTCCTAAGTCCAAGATCACCAACGGAGCTAACGGAACCGTCGGAACCCCATTCTGGAGTCGTCTTCATACAGTTCTGACTTCGATCAAAATCCTAAAACTTAAGCTTTTGTCTTAGTGACTAAGTGACCCAAATCACTCTGAATCATCCGTAAATCAAACTCGACCACACACGCGGGTCATAATACATATTACGAGGCTGCTCGAAACCTTAAGTCACTGAACGTGGCGTAAATTCTTAAAACGACAAGTCAGGTCGTTACATTCTCCACCTCTTAAACAAACGTTCGACCTCGAACGTGCTAAGAATCTTTCTAAGGACTTTAAGTTACTGAGTATATTCTTGCACACATACTTGTGAGTGATTTTACATTCCCGCAATTTAACACGGGTCCGACAACACCATCTCAATTGAGATTATTTCTTTTCCCCATTCTTATAAGCATTAAAGCAAAATCCCTAACTCTCCAATCATTTCCAAAAATGCCTGAATTCTCACAACAACGCACAGTATTAGACTCAACTGGCTATAGCAACTCATGCCTATGCACATATAAATTTCCTCAATAGTGTTGAAGTGATTCAAAACTTTCTCTAGGGTGCTACATTATTCCCCACTTAGGATCATTTGCCCTCAAACATATAACACAATTTATCTCTTCCTTTACAAATCTCAATCCTCCAAATTTTACTAACTCCCAAATTTTTCAGAAATTTCGGCAGAGTCACCTTTGTAATTGGGCCTATCCACCTGCCAGAGTAACACCCAAATAACTCCTAACAACATATCCACAGCCCAACAAAATACCACATGGTATATATATCAATAACATTAATCTCAGTATTGCCTGATCATAATGATATCAGGACATTAAGCACATCATATGTATGCTCATCACCACATCTCTGGTCTTAAAAGCTGTTCATAATTAATTCCAACTTTATCAATTAATCTCATATTAACCATCACCTCATTTCAAATTTTCACAATACTGACAACAGAACGTAAGGCATGAAGACCTCATGATTACTTACTCGGATTAATGAGTCACATTTAACGCCACCTAGGCACTCACCTCATAGGCTAAAACTCAATATTTACAGCACGAAAATGGCTGAATATGAACAGAAAATATACAAGCATTATCAAATAAGCCTAACAGGCATGACTCCCTATTAATATTATTGCACAAATTAAATTTCACAAGGGAGAATTTTAAACTCATAAACATTTCACCACAAGGACCTTGTCCTTATATAACTTCCATCGCGGATTGCAGCCCGGTTTAAATATTTCACATCATATATAAAATTCGAGGATCTCGTCCTCAACTCCATGTCACAAGTATTTTGCACATTGTGCCAACTAAAATTTTCAATTTCCTTTCTTTCTTCTTTTCCATATATTTCATAAACAATTTTCACAACATATAATGAACCCTCATATCAGTAGGGCGTATAATTCATAAAAATTGGAATCAATTATTCCGAAACACATTAAACCCACTGTATTGAATAATAAATTTTTGCTTTTGGACTTATAGCCCTCAATGGTGCACAAAAATAAAGTGACAGACACAGGTTCACATCTTTAAATCTCCCAACAGGGATATACATATAAGTGAGTCACAAATTTACGAAGTTCACCATAAGTGGAGCATAATAGGAGGACTCGCCTCAATATTCAGAACCGAATCAAATTAAGGAAAATATCCTTTATAATAAAATCAGGATCGTACCTGTAACGACACCATCTGGTGTATTGGCCTCAGCCAAATCATAGTGATTAAATCAACGGGTCGGGCCTCCACCTCTTAGGCGCCCACTACCCGTCTGTCCTTCGCCTCTAGCTGACTCTGCATGTGGAGTATCAACTGGAATAAAGATTGTAGCTAGAGTGTTCTAATGAAATCCACCCCTCCCAAGTCTGGGACAATCTCTTATGATATGCCTAGTATCACCACACTCATAACAACCCCTGTGAGGTCGCGGCTGCTCGTACTTAGTCTGTGCCGGATAACTGGAATAACCACTGTAAGAATCTCGTGTCGGCAGTGCACTGTAAGCTGGAGCACTCAGAGTATTCTAATGTGCGCACTGAGCTGACCGACTGCTCGAGCCTCCGCTATAATGTGTTCTAGCTAAAGAGTAAAATCCACTAAACCCTCCAGATTTTCGAGACCTTTTGGCCTCCTTAGACCCCCTTTCCTCGCCTAAAACACCCTCAATCTTCTTTGCAATCTCCACTACTTGCTGAAATGAAGCATCAGTTTGCAATTCTCGAGCCATGCATATTTTGATATCATAATCGAGCCCCTCAATGAATCTGCGGACCCGTTCTCTGATTGTACGAACTAAGATAGGTGCATGAAGGGATAACTCACTGAACCTGATAGCATATTCCGACACTGTCATAGTGCCCTCACGTAACCGTTCAAACTCTGTGCGCCACGCATCTCGGAGAGTCTGGGGAACAAATTCTTTCAAGAACATTTCCGAATATTGAGCCCAAGTTGGTGGTGTGGCATCGGCTGGTCTACCTTCTTCATAGATTTGCCACCACAGGTACGCTGCACCTGACAGTTGAAATGTAGTAAAGGAAACTCCGCTCACTTCCACAATACCCATGGTGCGGAGAATACGGTGACAATTTTCCAGAAATCCTTGGGCATCCTCTGTAGCTATGCCACTGAAAGTTGGTGGATCATATTTCTTAAACCTTTCAAGTCTCTTTTGTTCTTCTTCTGATGCCTCGGGCCTGACCTCAGGCCGAACCGGAATAACAGGTTATGCCGGTACTGTGCAACAGAGATCAATCCCGCTTGAGTTAATGTACCAAATATACTCAGGAACTGTGCTAAAGTCTCCTGAAGTCTTGGGGTAAAAACATGTGCTTCCGGTACCTGTCCCCCAACTGGAGATACTAGTGGCTCCTCAACTATTATTCTGATAGGTGCTCTAGTTGCAGCACGTGCCCTTCCTCGACCTCTAGCTCGGCCTCTACCTCAGCCCCAGCTTCTTGCAGCCCTAGCAGTATGTGCGGATGCCTGCTCAGCTAACCCAGTTGCACGTATCCTCACCATCTGTGAGAGAATGGAGATACAAAGGTTCAAATTTCAAATTCAACAAATTCCGCACGACAGGAATGAAAGAAATGGAAATTTCCTAACAGTTCTGTAGCCTCTCGAAGATAAGTACAGACGTCTCTGTACCGATCCGCAAGACTCTACTAGACTCGTTTGTGACTCGTAGAACCTATGAACCTAGAGCTCTGATACCAACTTGTCACGACCCAAAAATCCCACCACAGGAGTCGTGATGGCACCTAGTCTCAAAGACTAGGTAAGCAGATTTCCATTGCATTTTTGAAGACATTTTTTTTAATTAAATAAATAATCAAAACTAACAGCGAAAATAATTACAATATACAATCTCCCAAGACTGGTAGTACTGAGTCGCGAACTCTAACTGAATACATAGAATGATCACGAGGACCGAATATACAATACTGTTTGATTAAAAATTAACAGTACAATGAAATGGAAAGACTCCAAGGGACTGCGACGACCAAGCAGCTCTACCTTGAATCCTTACGATCCCGCTTTAATTCTTCTCAAGTCCGATATCTTCAATACCTGGCTCTGCACAAAAATGTGCAGAAGTGTAGAGTGAGCACACCACAGTGGTGCCCAGTAAGTATCAAGACTAACCTCAATGGAGTAGAGACGAGGTACAGTCAAGACACTCACTAGTCTAATAACCTGTGCAATATAATATACAAAAATAATAGGAAACAAATAATAATAATAATAAAGGCAGGATAAAACAACCAGTGATATGCACAACAGATAATAGGAATACCATTAATATCACTCAGCAATTAATAAACACAATTACTCCCAATTAAATCAAGTCCTTCAAATAAATGTCTTTCACATAGTTCTTCTAGATAACTCTCTTTCAAATATAATTTTCTCAAATAATTATTTTTCAAATATAATTCTTTCAATAAATCTTTTCAAATACAATTTCCTCAAATAAATATCTTTCAAAATACAATTCTTTTATATAATACTTTCTAAATAAAATCCTTCCAAATAAATATTTTGAATATAATTCTTTCAATTAAAAAGTCATCATGTGACACCTCATTTCAAAATTATCAAAATACGGGTCTCAGCCCATTTTCATATTTTTCGTAAATGCGGGTCTCCGCCCATTTTCATATTTCAACGGCACCCCGTGCCCATAATTAAATCATCATATTTTTCCGGCACCTCGTGCCCTCATTTCATATCACAACTGCACGGACAATTCACGTGCCAAATATCATTATCATTTCATCACAGTACCTCGTGCCCACATTTTATATCGCAACTGCACGGACAATTCACGTGCCAATATCCCCATCTCATATCAAAATTCACGATACCTCGTGCCTACATTTCATTTTATAAACCGCCTGGAAATAGCCACAGGCTCCCAATTTCAACATAAATCAGATTATTATCAATTTACTAAAAACAAGACAAGTTGCCCAAGGTATAAAAATAAACACAAGAAAATCACCACATCACATGAAAATTGTCAACACCACAACCCCACATCATCACATATCGTCCCTGACAATAGACACCCTTATCGCTCCTATTGCCATCCTTATCGCTCCTATAGCCACCTTTATCACTCCGCCCAGACAATATCAATAGCCACCCTTATCGCTCCTATTGCCACCCTTATCGCTCCTATAGCCACCCTTATCGCTTCGCCCAGACAATATCAATATTCAACAAATACAACAGTGAAATGCCACCCTTATAACCACAAAATATCAACGGTGAAATGCCACCCTTATCTCCCCAAAATAACAACTCAAACAACACAACAATTTACACGGGAACTTATCCCAACATAACAAAAATCAATTCATATCACAATTTTCCCAATGGCCACAACGAAATTTCAAAGCTACAACCAAGACAATTAATTTCACAGCAAATAGTCAAATGATCCACACAATGTGTACAACACCCAAAAACAATCAATAGTGATAGAAATTACTTAACATAAAGTAAAATCTTCATAAAAGATCAAATTATCAATAATTATGTAAACACCTCTTCTTAAGCTCCTTTACTTAATTATTTGCAGAGGGGAATAATTCAATGAAATTAAATTCCAATAATTATCAAGCCAGCAAATTCACGAAATTTCATAAATAATCAAATAACAATCATATCACATTGTCACATAACAACAGAGTCAACAACAAGGGTTTAGGCACGACAAGTAGATGATTAAATATATGCCAACAATTATCCAATTTACTACACAATATGCTCAAGACTTTAACCCAATAAAATTTGCACATATAAACCAAGTACGTACTCGTCACCTTGCGTACATGGTTTTCAATTACCCAAGTTGCACATAAGACTCAATGCCTAAGGGAAATTTCCCCCACTCGAGGTTAAGCAAGGCACTTACCTCTTTGAAGTATGCCGATATTCCAAAATCGCCTTCTTGCTTGAATTGACCTCCGGGCCATTCAAATCTATCCAAATTAATAATGTAACTTCATTAAAATTCACTGGAAACAATTTCGGATAATAATACGTCGACTTAAAAATTTATTACAAAAAGTCAACAAAAGTCAATGCGGGACCCGCCTCTCGGAACCCGACATAATTTTCATGAAATCCGAACACCCATTCCGATACGAGTTCAACCATACCAATTTTATCGAATTCCAATAACAACTCGACTTCCAAATCTTAAATTTTTATTTTTGGAAGATTTTACAAAAATCTTGATTTTTCCTCCATTAAATCCAAATTAAATGATGGATTTAAAGACATAATCATGGAAATTAATCAAAACTGGATGAGAATCACTTACCCTAAACACCCACGCAAGAATCTCTCCAAAAATCGCCTTCTACCGAGCTCCAAATTAGATTTTGAGTTATGAACTCAAACCCCCATTTTTGGGACTTTTAATTCTGCCCAGATACACCTTCTTCGCGTTCGCGACCATTCCTTCGCGTTCGCGAAGGCCAAAATCCAGCTGCCTCAAATCCTTCTTCGCGTTCGCGTGTCAAGCGTCACGATCGCGAAGGCCAACTGCTTCTTCCCAATCATCTCCTCTTCGCGTTTGTGAAGTCCTCATCGCGTTCGCGATGACCAGCTGACCAACTCCTTCACGTTCACGTTCCAAGCTTCGCGTTCGCGATGAACAAACGACCCCACGCCCCTATCTTCCTTTTCTTCTTCGCGTTCGCGTTGCCTGGGCCGCATTCACGGAGGCTTGCCCTGCTCCTTCTTCGCGTTCGCGTTCACAGCTTCGCGTTCGCGAAGGACAAATCATCAGCCCCCAAACTCCTCTTCGCGAACGCGGGACTCCCTTCGTGTTCGCGAAAAAGGAAACCAGACTTCAGCAACAGCAGTCCAAACAACTCCAATTTGGTCCGAAACCACTCCGAAACACACCCGAGCCCGTCGGGACCCTGTCCAATCATGCCAACCAGTCCCATAACATATCACGGACTCACTCAAGGTTTCAAATCACTTCAAATTACGTTGAAAATACAAATCGCACCACAAATCGAACTTATGAACTTCAAAAACTTCCAACTTCTAAAACTCGTTCCGAAACCTATCAAACTAACCCGGAATGACTTTAAATTTTGCAGGCAAGTCCCAAATAACATAACGGAGTTGTTCCAACTCTCGGAATCGCATTCCGAATCCAATATAAAAAAGTCAACCTCCCGATCAAATTTTCCAAAATTTTGACTTTCGCCATGTCAAGCCTAAATTGGTTGCAGACCTCAGATTCACAGTTCGGACACGCTCCTAAGTCCAAGATCACCCAACGGAGCTAACGGAACGGTCAGAACTCCATTCCGAAGTCGTCTTCACACAGTTTCGACTACGGTCAAAATCCTAAAACTTAAGCTTTCGTCTTAGGGACTAAGTGTCCCAAATCACTCTAAATCATCCATAAATCAAACTCGACCACACACGCGGGGTCATAATACATATTGCGAGGCTGCTCGAAACCTTAAGTCACTGAACATGGCGTAAATTCTTAAAACGACAAGTCGGGTCGCTACAGTGGCCCAGCTCCTCCCCAGTTTCCCCTACGCGATCGCAAACAACGCCACGCGATCGCGATGCACAGACTGGCCCAACCTACGTGATCGCGGACGTGCCCACGTGATCGCATAGAACAAATTTCCAGCGGCTCAAATTAAGCCTACGCGATCGCAACCCCATTCACGCGATCGCGTAGAACAAAGTCGCCTCTGCCCAAATTACTCTACGCAATCGGAGACAAACTTTCGCAATCGCGTATAAATCAGAAGAAAAATGCCAGCAGCTATCAGCAGTCTCCCAAAGGACAAAAGTGATCTGTTAGCTGTCCGAAACTCACTCGAGTCCCTCGGGACCTCAACCAAATATACCAACAAGTCCCAAAATATCATACGAACTTAGTCGAACCCTCAAATCATACCAAACAATGCTAAAATCACGAATCATATTCCAATTTAAGCTTAATGAAACTTAAGATTTTCAACTTCTACATTCGGTACCGAAACCTATCAAATCAAGTCCGATTGACCTCAAATTTTGCACACAAGTCATAAATGACATAACAGAGCTATGAAAATTTTCAGAACTAGATTCTGACCCCAATATCAAAACGTCAACTCCAAGGTCAAATTTCCAAGCTTAAATTCTTGTTTTAGTCATTTCGAACCTCTACGGACTTCCAAATAAAATTCCGAACACGCTTCTAAGTCCAAAATCACCATACGGAGCTACTGGAACCGTCAAATCCCGATTCCGGGGTCGTTTTCTCAAAATGTTGACCAAAGTCAAACTTAGCACTTTAAAGCAAACTTAAGGAACCAAGTGTTTCGATTTCAACCCGAACACTTCCATGTCCCGAACCAACCATCCCCGCAAGTCATAAATCATTAAAAGTACATACGAGGAGTTTTATTTTAGGGAACGGGGTTCTAAAAGTTAAAATGACCGATTGGGTCGTTACAACTAACCAGTCGAACCCTCGCACCTACGGAACAGTATCCGCTTCTGCGACATCGCAGGTGCGAGCTCCTCTTCGCTCCTGTGCAAGACCCTGCTTTTGCGCCCAAACTCTCCGCACCTGCGCCTTCGCAGATGCGAAGAAACCTCCGCTTCTGCGGCTCCTACTCCCAGCAGGATTCCCGCATCTTCATTTCCACTGCCTCTTTTGCGGCTCTGCACCTGCGCCCATAGCTCCGCAGGTGCGGTCACACCAGAAGCCCAGCCACGTCAGCCTAGCCAAAAATGATCCAAGCGAACCGAACCTCGTCCGAAACTCGTCTGAGCCACTCGGGACCCCGTCTGAATATACCAACAAGTCCCATAACATAACATAACATGGACCTACTCAAGGCCTCAAATCACACATAAGAACATCGAAATGACGAATTTTGCACAACTCCAAAACTCGTGCCGAAACATATCAGATCAACTCGGAATGAACTCAAATTTTGCACACAAGTACCAAATAACATAACGAAGCTATTCTAATTCCCGGAACCACAATTCGAATCCGATATCCACAAAGTCAACTCCCGGTCAAACTTATGAACTTTTCAAACCTTCAAATTTTCAACTTTCGCCAATTAGCACCGAGTCCTCTAGAAATATCCAAAATGCAAATCTGGACATATGCCCAAGTCCAAAATCACCATTCGGACCAAACAGAGCCCTCAAGACTTCGTTCCAGGGTCAATTTTACAAAAGTCAAACTTGGTCAACTCTTCCAACTTAAAGCTTAAATCATGAAATTCATTCTTCCAAATCGATTTCGAATAACCTGAAAACCAAAACCGACGATTCATATAAGTCATAATACATCATACAGAGCTACTCATGAATTCAAACTACCGAGCGAAGTAAAAATGCTCAAAACGAGTGGTCGTGTCGTTACATCCTTCTCCACTTAAATATATGTTCGTCCTCGAACGTGCCATGAGTCGTTCCAAAGCCATCAAATTGTCGTGTAACCTTACCACGCACATACCCGAGGGTGATCCCACATCACCCTAATTCATATAAGCCTGACGACACAACCAAACTGAAGATCCTTAATCCAACCTTAGCCCATAAACCTTGGATCCCAATTTCCAACATTCGGAATTCCCTACACACACTGTATAAGTCTGAACAAGCTGTATCAAGCCATAACCATAGACCAAGATGCAATCACATGATATACCACACAACTCAAATACTCATAGCAATAATTTCTGAGCACAATAACTGCTCGAAACAAACCCGATATTAATAAAAAACCTCACATCAAACAAAACCCCGTTCTAAAACTTTCGTACACTGCCAATGATGAAAGAAACACGCAGAAACTCAAAACCACTTATCAGATCAACAAGTCATGGAGCTCCCCCTCCTTTGACAAGAACTATATCTAATTTCTAAGTCGATCAGTAACATTATCCTTCCAAATATACCGCAATCAGATCCGATAGCACCCATTCTAGGTCCAACGACCTCATCTTATCAAATACAAGCTACTCTACCGACATGCCATACCAATACTACCCAGAGCTACAAATTGTGCAATCCGTGCACTAATACGCAACAATTCAAATATACTCAAACATAGAAAATGACTCCAACGAGAGAACCATCCTTCAAGCTCAACAAGTACCACTACAACCGCAATGTTACAAACCCATCTTACATAGTAGAACCAAGACACGAGAATCTAACACAAAGGATCATATCCCGATATAACCCAGCTACAATGCGTGACCCCATCCAGACACGGGTCCATATGGAATACCTTAAGCCACTATGCTCAAAATAGACAACTACACGCAATTCAACATCAAATACCCAAAGTGTATGACCATAACCATGGAGACGCAAATAGCACAATATACCACAGTCCAGAGAGAACATAACCAAGGCGCAATCAACTATTCAACACCCCAATAACCATCTCTCTCAAATCCCGCTACAAGATCCAAATAGAATCGCACCATGTGTGCATATAACCAACAAATCATATCCCCTCGTGGCATAGAAGGGTAACTCATAGAACATATCAGAACATGAATAAGCTCAACTCTAACCGAATGGAACATCCCTCAACAATAGCAGTATATAGTCAACTAATCCGACCCGGTGTAGAATACACATCCTCATTGGGACTACCAATGGACCCCAAATCAACTCTGGTCACCCACAAATAGATAAATAACCCTCCGAAAGTCTACAATGACTGAATCATAACACATACTATCATCTGGCTAGCTTTGGCCACAATTTCACAGTCCACAACCACGAAACAATCTGCTTCTGAGAACTCATAGTCTCCAAATTCACGAACACATGAATCACCATATATGCTCCCAACTCCACCGCCCGAATTTCTAACATATCTCCCAAACACGATCATCCCACGAGGAATACTTCCATAGTGCTTCCGTGCCACATAGCAAAATTTGAATATCAGCAGTCAATCAACCAGGCGAGTACTGCAATACCAACGAAGCATCGGTAAATCAACACTCAGTGCACCTTTTGAAATGCGCACCCTTCTCAGGAATTACCAAGCAGTTATAACATTCATCTATATATATGAAACTATCCATGTTGTCCAAAATTCATGACCTTCGCTCCAAATATGAACCGTGACCTTGCACATGAAAAAACTCAATCATACACAACACATCGCATCTATCATGTCATCATATGAAACGTACGAGAATCTCATAATCAACTCTAAGTCACAAGCCGAATACATACCCGATCAGTCAGAAACCTTCCATTTGATTTCATCCAGGAGAAAATCACAATACCCAACATGTTCTTCACGCCAGTAGGAAATATCCATCCCAATCCCTGATAGAAACCATCGAGAACTATTCGAAACCCATTTGCCCATAATCAAACCGTCAGAATTGAGTCTTTATAACTCAACCAAGCCACGTAGGTTACCAAACCCAAGAGTAGTGAAACCAAAACACCTGTAGAGCTTCACCACATCATAAGTACCCAAAGAACCAATCATATCTATTACCATATTGATCCAACCAACTACCATGTTGTCCTATTTCTCCGAGTTCCTTCTGAATTGCCCTAAAGCTGACACTTCTCCTTGTTAGAATACCATAATCCTTACCCAAAGCTCCCCACAAGAGATCCTAGCATAAAACCAAACCTCCCTAAGGCCCATTAGCCGTTGTATTCCCTTTTAAGACCCCCAAACGTACCGCAACCGAGATACCTACTGTGAAGAGATCTTCTGTGAATCTGAAGTCGTTTCCTCCATCTTTTTGATACCGAAATGTAAAATCCATAATGATATAGAAATACCGTGAGTCTCGACACCATCCAATGTAAATCTCATATCCTAGCCATATACAAATCCGGAAAAATTCTCAATTGCTATATATAATTCTTGAATCCATTAGATCCTTCTCGATAGTCATCCATTCTGCTCAAATCTCAATTGCGTCGCCCAAATGGGCTAAACGGCCTATGCCCCATTAGCACAACAACACCCAAAGAAGTAATTCACACCTTTAATCAACTGAGAAATTTCCTACTCCACACGCAATACATCCTTCACGAATAACTACTCAAACATCCCATGATTCCTATATACCCATAAAGTGTAACACATCCCGTATCTAGAAATTTCTTTACTCGAGTCATCCTCGATCTCAACCTCTGCAAGTCATAACCGATCCACAAGTATTCCTCAGATCAAAACCAATGCAACACGTAAACATGCAATCAAATTGTCGATAGTAGACTCTCCTACATAACTCAATGCCATAGAATAGAACATCTGATAACTCGCCATACCCATACTCAATTACTGCCATAATACAGCAGGGCGATTCAACTAAATCCTTCATAAGCTCATATAACATAAACCATATAGTACCTCAAATCATCTACTAAGCCCGCATACATCCACATGACGATCAGGTCAACTTTCTCAACCAAATTCAAATTCAAATCTCAACACATATACTACGCTAGTAGAAAGGAAACTCTCCACACAATATTATAAGGATCATACCTCCGTAGATTACTCCGCGGGAGATAACCCACCTGCTTAGCCTCAAATTGGCATCTTGCTATACCCTTTCGCAGCCGCGATTACTACGCCATCACTTAATCTTCCTGAGTCACCACAAGACATGAAAATATACTTCGTTCCATAATTAAACAAACATGAAAAACCTTTCACCATACTCAACTCGAGACTATACGTCACATCAAGACAACAATCTAGCACCCAAAAGTCCTTTTTACATCTCAAGCAAACTTTTTTCATCACATTCAAACCATTTGAACCCATCCTGTAGTCATATCATACTCATCATATATCCATCTAACCACTCATCGAGTCACAAATTCCACTCATAGGGACTCTACCGGACTTATAAGTCCAAAAGCACGTGCTCACATAACCGAAATCCCCGTGCTAAAGCTACAGTCATAGCCCAGCCTCAAGTCCTCCATACCGGCACATCATCAACACACAAAAATCACATCTCGCACCTCATCCATGGAATCACAAGCCTGCGATGCATGACTAATACCGAGCACTCACATGCGCACATGAATACGTGGAGGGAATTCAAAGAATTATGTTTCAAGCTGAATCAATGTCGCGCGATAAGGAAAGAAAGATGGAAAGTTTATCCTAAATGCCACGTAGCCTCTCGAAGATAGGTATGGATGTCATCATACCGATCCGCAAGACTCTACTAGACACTTGCTCATTACTTGTAGAACCTATGAATCTAGAGCTCTGATACCAACTTGTCACGACCCAAAATCCACCTAGTCGTGATGGCACCTAACCCAAACAGTCAGGTAAGCCAATTAACAACTATCCAACTTAAATGAGATTTATTAAGAAAAGAAATGAAAATACAACTGCTTTATACAAGAATTTTCCAAGGACTGGTAGTACAAATCATAAGCTTCTAAGATTTAGAATTTACAAAGCTAGTACGAAATAAAGTACATCATCTGTTTGAAATATACATGAACAGATTAAAATTCTAAAGCTACCAAGATCAAGAGGAAGTTATGACCGAAAAGTAGGTACATCTTCAAACCCATCTCCCACCGTGAACAGCAATATCAACATCCAAACATTTGCAGGTAAGGTGCATAAGTGTAGTATGAGTACAACCGATCCCATGTACCCAATAAGTAACAAATCTAACCTTAGGTTGAAAGTAGTGACGAGTTGGAACAAAGGCCGGAGTCCAACACCAATAGCCAACAACAGTTCATAACAACATAATAAAAGTGATAAAAGAAGTAACTCAGAAATATAGTGCTTAGCTCGTTTACAGTTCCGTAAAATAGGCATGCGTTTCAAGTATGTTGGTGAAAACCCAAAACTTTTACCGAAATCACCAAAATATGAGTACGTTTGTAAAACCGTGATTTTTTCCCAAAACTTTCAACAGGTAAATGTTTCATTTGCAAATGGCATGAGGAAAATACATCTCTATGCCTACATGTCAATGTGTTTGTGAAGTCATGAATGATGCAATATCGTACAGCATGAGAAAACTACATCTTTATGCTTGTATGTCAAGCATGCATGTCGAATGCAATGCAACTCAGTGATAAAACCATATGCATACTCTCAGAGTATCAATTCACGCAGTCCTCCCAGTCACTCATTCCTCACAGTCACTTAGTCCTCACAGTCACTCAGCACTCCCACTAGCACTCGGCACTCGCACTCAGTAGGTACCTGCGCTCACTAGGGGTGTACAGACTCTGGAAGGGCTCCTTCAGCCCAAGCGCTATAACAAGCCAATCATGGCATAAATCAATAAATCATGTTGCGACGTGCAGCTCGATCCCATCATAAATCAATAATACCTGCTGCGGCGTACAACCCGGTTCCATCAATATCCTTACCATCAGGCCCTCGGCCTCACTCAATCAACAATCTCTCCAGTCTCTCAGGCTCACAATGTCATGAAAAATCAGCCCAAAATGATGATGTGATGAATCAATAAATGGTAACAGAGACCGAGATATGATATGCAGATGAATGCGTATGCCCGAGTATGTAATTGCAATGTAAGCAAATAACTCAACAGCATAAATGACCTCAGCAGGTCCCAACAGGATAAGCATATAGCCTAGACATACTTTCTAACATGGATCACAGCTCAATTAATCTAGAACATAGATATTTCATAAATACAAATAAGATTAGGTAACTACACAGTACCACAGAAATAACCAAGTCACAATTCACACGGTGCATGCCCACACGCCCGTCACCTAGCATGTATGTCACCTCAACACCAAACACATCTCACATATATTCAGGGGTTCATACCCTCAGCACCAAGTTTAGAAGTGTTACTTACCTCGAACAAGCCAAATCCAATACTGAGCAAGCCAAGAGATGCTCCAAAAATACCATCCTGCGTGTACCGACCTCGGAATGGCTTGAAACTAGTCAAAAGCAACTCAAATACATCAAATAAAGCCAATGAAAACAAACCCAATCGATAAAGGTTGAATCTTTAATCAAAGCCCAAAATCAACCCAAAAGTCTAACCCAGGCCCGCACCTCGGAACTCCACTAAACCTATCAAATCCGATAACCCATTCAATTACGAGTCCAAGCATAATAGGTTCACCCAAATCTGACTCCGAATCGATGTTCAAAACACATAAACTCACTCTATGAAATTTTAGGCTAAAACCCCCAATTTCTCTTTATAATTCATAATCCAATTACCGAAAACGAAGATAGAATCATGAAATAAAATCATGAGTGAGTCAAGAATGCTTACCCCAAGTCATATGGTGAATATCCTCTCCAAAGTCACCCAAACCGAGCTCCAAAATTCCAAAATGAGAATAAAACATCTAACCCTCGAAAATATACCTGCCCAACAATTTTCGCTTTTGCGAACCAAGGACCACTTCTGTGGTCTCGTTTTTGCGACAAAATTCACACTTCTGTGATCACAAATTACCAGCTGAACCCTCGCATCTATGGAATAGTATCCGCTTCTGCGACATCGTAGGTGCGAGCTCCTCTTCGCTCCTGCGCAAGACCCCACTTCTGTGCCTAAAATCACCGCACTTACGCCTTCGTAGATGCGAAGAAACCTCCGCTTTTGCAGCTCCTGCTCCCAGTAGATTCAATTCTCCACAAAATCGCTTCTATGAACTGTTACACGCATCTGCGGAACCGCACCTGCGAGGATTCTTTCGCAGGTGATGTCAACGGGCTTCAGATCTGGACACTTATGTCATTTCACATTTTCTTCATTCCAAACCCACAAATACATGACCTAGCTGATTGAAAATGTATATCTTTGGCATCTTGGGCAGCTTTTGTCAGTTTTGGGAGCTAGGGTTCTTGCACACACACTTGGGTCTTGAAGATTTGGAGCTTTTGGTTGGGAATTTCTTACCCATTCATGTTCAATTCTTTATTTTCTTTCTTTGTATTGAATATCTAAGTGTGTAGTATTTTTTCCAGCATTTAAATCTTGTTTATGGGAATATTTATATTTAAAGTGTGGATTAAATACCTTGTTATACTTATGTATTGAACGATATTTATTTATTATGAAGTGAGTTATTGTTTCATTAATTATTCTTGTTCTTTAATGTTTCCAAAGAGATTAGCTAACCCTAGGACTCGCCCATTTACTTCGAATTAATTTTGGAAAAGATAATTTGGGGTTGGAAAAGATTGATTAACAAGAACTTGAGGCGTTAACCCTTATTTTATAGCTTCTACCTAGGGATAGGATTGAACTACTTGTAGCCATATTCGGGTGTGCATAATCTCTTAATTATTTTAGGGATAATTCAATTAGGAAGTCTTGTTAATCTTTGGAAGAAGCTAATATAGAATTATTACCTGAGGCTAATTAACATAAATTCACTCATATTTGCTAAATCTTGAAATACATTGGATCATTACTTGAGAGTAAATTCCCAATGCATCCATGCTTGAAGCCATTGATCATTTTACTTGCTTTCTAGGTTAGTTTATATTTTCACAATTAGTTATAAATATTTTCTCAAAATATTTCTAAGTGTTTGGCTTAGCATAATAAGTGATAATTCTCTTACACGTATAATCGCCTACATATTGTTCTCTGTGGGATTCGACCCTGACTCATAGTTGGGTAAATTTTATTGTATGCGACCGTGTCCATTTACTTTTTAGTAGTGGATTTGGATGTCATCACTTGTCACCTTGTTGATGATCCACGTGTCATACCTTTTTTCACCAATACATATAGTCCCCCCACTTTCTTAATTCTCAACTGAATATTCGGGAAGTGGTAAGTATTTATGACGGGAATTTCTTGCCGCCTTTTCTCGATTATCATAATTCCTTCTTCAAAATCGATGAGACATACGTCATGTCTATTTAATGCTCAAGACATGCGTCCCATTGTAATTAGCTCTGTAGTTTGCAGCGCCTTTTAGGGTTTTTCCATGGTTGCATTAGTCACGAAGTGACAGTTCATAATGACCAACTCTGATGACGGTTGCTTTCTCCTATAAATACTTCATCACACTCAATTTTGAAAGCCCCTTACTTCTTCCTTGCATTCATCTCCCTAACTTCTCTTATAGTTCTTCATCTTTTTCATGTATTTCATCAATTAAAGATGTCTTCTCGTTCATCGAATCCTTCTTCGTCATCAAACCCATGTAAAGTGGTGATCGTTGATGAACTTCCTCCCTCTACAGCCCCTACCAGGAGTAAGAGAGATGGTAGAATTCATAGTTTAGGTTCGTTGTTAACTCATAGTTCTACCCCTCAAAGTAATACTGCTAAACCATCTTCTTCTAGGTATAGAACCCATAACTCTTAGATCTTCCTCTAGAGGGAAGGATCAGAATGAACCCATGCGAGAACCTACTATTTCTGAGATTGTCCCACAAGAGTTCTCTTTTGTATCAGATCGTGAAGCTATGAAAAAACAAGTTTTTTCCATAGCATCTCTTAACCCTGTTAATCATTACCCTAGCTTGATTACCCCGTGCCTTATTTCCTTGGTTTGACATGAATGTCATTGGAGACCTGATTTTCCAGTGATGACTCCTAGTGCTAACCAAAGAATCACCTCTTACCATGAAGGTAATTCCTTTATTTACACCTATCCTTTTACTTTAGGGTTTACTTCTCACATTGACCCTGTGATTATTGAGTTCTGCCACTATTTCAATGTTTGCCTCGGGCAAATAAGTCCCATCGTGTGGAGGGAAATTTCTTGCCTTCGTTACTTGTCGGGTTTAGTTTCTGCCCCTTTTACCTTCTATCACTTACTCCACTTATATTCTCCGAAACTCTTTTGTGAAGGTGTCTTTTCCCTTGTGGCTAGAAGTAAAAGGGTTTTAGTCAGCCCCGAGGATGACCGTGAACGTGGATGGTATGCTCGATCTATTGCCGCCCTCACTCATGGGTTAGTGGGTGATGAAAATATGCCATTCCCTGAAAAGTGGAACTTTGCACCTAAGTGTTTTTCCTCTTATTTCCTTACTTTCCTTGACGTTTTAATTTTCTTCACATGAGTGTATGTTCATTTTTCAGTAACCATGGAAGAGTTCGAATAAATCCCTGACTTCCTTGATTGGGTAGAAAAAATGTTGACCGCTGCTCCCAAGGATAAGAGATCCTAGAAATTTCTTTCACAGAAATTTGGATGGAAAGTGAAAACTCACGGTAAATTTTTATCCCCATGGTTTTCTTTCTCTTTGTTTTGTTCCTTTCTTTTAATACATATACTTTTTCCCTTTTTTAGGGTTTGACATTCATGACATCAGCCCCGCTTTTGTTCCTTCTACGCAGCTTTCTGTAAGCTCTGCACAAGAACAAATTTTAAGAGTGTCTTCCTCCAATAGGAAGAATGCTGAAGACCGTGGCTCTGAAGATGAAGAGGATACAGAAGAAGGTTCCTTACTGAGGAAACCACAAGTCAGAATGCACGTGGTTTCAGATGATGAAGCCCATGTCTCTCAAGATCCCCCTCCAAGTTCAATTCCTTTTAGTCTCGTTGATGAGCCAGAGAATGTTCATTTGGATATCTCTGATGAAGAAGTTGGTAATTTTGATACCCCTTCCTCAAGTCCCATTGAGAGGTTCTTTGCCCAAGATTTGAGCGTGAAGAAGAATTTGGTCCTATCTCAGAAGAGCCACCACTTGCTTCTTTTCCGATGACGTCAGTTGTTCCCGCTATTAATCCCCATGTTTCTCCGCCTACAGTCACCCTAGTAGTTGCCCTCGTTGCTGTTTCTCGTGAAGAAGTTGAACCTTCTAGCAGTAGACGGGGTATGAAGAAAATTCTAATTAAAGTCCCCGGTGGTGGGAATCTGTTGAAGAAGTTTGGACAAGCTGTTGTGTGGTTAAAATCATTGCTTGGTCCTGTGGAAAGGAAAAAGCTCGAGTCTCACAGTTCCTTGACCCTGATGAATGACATCATTCATTCTTTCCTCGAGGTATATCTTTACTCTTATTACTTTCCTCTCCTTCCTTTCATGTTCGTAACTCCCCTTCCTTTGTCTTTTTATAGATCAATTTGACAGGTACGGAGCTTATGAGAAGAATTTCTTAGACAAATCAGCAGGTGATTGAGTTGCGCACCAAGGTTGATAATTGGAATGAGCAATTCGAAGGCCTTCAACTAAGGAAAGACATTCTTGCTAAGGAGAAGGGATCTTTATAACAACAAGCAAGAATAATCACCACCGAACTAGTGATTTTAAAAGCTTCTTCCAATCAAGTTGAAAAAGACAAGGACAGATTGAAATCCTCCTTCACTGAACAACACTCCAAGGCAAGTGAATAAATAAGAAGCTTGAAAGAGCTCCTTAACCAAAAAGAGGTATATGCGGGTGATCTAGTACAAATGCTCACCCAGGCTCACGAATACCTCCGTGCCTCATTGGACAAGATTCAGTTCCTTGATAGTTCTCTTACTCATTTAAAGACATCTTATGAAAGCTCAGAAGTAGAAAAAGAAGAGTTGAAAGCTGAAATTGAGAAGTGGGAGAAAGATTATGAGGCCTTTGAAGACAAGTTAAAACTTGATGTTAGCTGGGCTTTTCCGAACACCCTCTTTGAGACCCTAACTGAAGCTAGCCATGAGGGTTTTGACCTTAATGCTGAAATCGCAAAGGCTAAAGAAGCGATTGATCAAACTCATCAACATCAAAGCTTCTCAACACCTGAAGATGAAGGTTCTAAAGGTGATGGTGATGGACTTACTCCTGGTGAAGCTAACATTCAACCTTATTCTTCTCAAGTTGATCCCTCTTCTCCCGCAGATGATGTTCCTTAATTTCTCCCTTGGCTTTTGTGAATGTGATTTGCCCTTGTTTTGATTTTAGTTGAAACTCTTTTTTCTTTTTGTTTTTGGAAGACTTTCTCCCCCTCCCCCCCCCTCCATTTTTGGAGTAATGATATAAATATCTCTTTGTTGCATATTATGCTTTCTGCTATTGTTTTTGAGCTTATGCTTGCATTAAGAATGCTTTAATAGACTACGTCTTTTAATATGTAAGGGTTTTTATAAAAGATTGCCCTTTTATATTAACAACACTGATGTAGATGACGCCTCATATTCATATTGGTGCAAAGATATGAAACATGAAGTAATTTGAGAAAGTCTTATTTTTTGAACTTTCAAATAAATAATCTTATACAACATTCTCATAACTGCTTTCTTTGTAGTAGGTTTACAAATACGAGTATATTTTACCGATATTAAATCTATGGCCTTAACCTAGAAGCTCGTGGGAGTATTTTGTAGGTTCTTTAACTCTTTACTGCCCACTTTTTCCGCGAGCTTGAACGCCTTTGAAATCTTGATATTTTCTTCAAGGTTTTAACTCTTGTTAAACTATGCTTTTGTGGTGTACATATTCTTTCCTTGTATACTTATTCCATATGCATAGTCCCCCCCCCCCCAGTGTTGGAGTATTGAAGTATGAGATCTCGAACACTGGATCAACTCCTTACTTTTAGTCCTTTTCCTAAAAAAGGAAATACATACAAGACTCGGAGGTAATCTTTTAGATGATGACTGCATAGCCCTTTTGCCATCAGAAATGTTGTAACCTAAACCGGTAATAATTAAATATTCCACGTGTCTTTCGGGTCTAATATCATCACTGGGTACGGGCCAGCTTTTTGCCTATCATCTAAAATGGTTATTAAAACTTAAATGAACAAAATAAAATTGAACTTGCATGATACCTGACCGTGGGTATTAACCTCTTTTAGAAGTAATACTTCTTCAAATGGACTGCATTCTAATGAGATTGTAAAACTTTTTCGTCCATGTTTTCCAATTCATACGCTCCTTTTTCCAGCAATGCTTTTAACTCTATATGGGCCTTCCCAATTTTGACTCAACTTTCCTGCAGCCACCGCTTTTGTTGATTGGAATACCTTTTTGAGGACGAAGTCCCCAATCTTGAAATACCTCAGGTTTGCCTTCTTGTTATAATATCGTTCAATCATTTGCTTTTGAGCCGCCATCCGAATTAATGTTGCTTCTCTTCTTTCTTCCGTCAAATTCAAATTTACTCGCAGCTCTTCTTCATTTGTTGCCTCATTTGTATGTGTATACCTCGTGCTTGGTTCGCCTATCTCAACTGGAACTAGAGTCTCCGTTCCATATACAAGTGAAAATGGGGTTTCTCTCATGCTTGTTTTTGCCGTTGAGCCCATAACACACCTGGTAGTACTTCTGGCCATTTGCCTTTTGACTTTTCCAATCACTTTTTTAAGTTGTTGACGATAACATTATTTGTCGACTCAACTTACCCATTAGCCACTGGGTGGTAGTGTGCCGAAGTGATCCGTTTAATCTGCCATCTTTGGAAAAAGTCAATAACTTTTGCACCTATGAATTATGGCCCATTATCACAAATGATCTCCTTTGGGATTCCAAATTGACATATTATATTTCTCCAAATGAAATCCATAACTTCCTTTTCTCGCACTTGTTTAAAGGCACTTGCTTCTACCCCTTTTGAGAAATAATCTGTTAGAATTAACAAAAACCGTACCTTTCCCTTAGCTTGAGGTAATGGTCCTACGATATCCATCCCCAATTTCATGAAGGACCATGGTGATATAACTGAATGCAACAATTCCGTCGGTCGATACATATTATTAGCGTATCACTGGCATTTATCGCACCTTGCTACAAAGTTTTCTGCTTCCTCTTATATTTTTGGCCAGTAGTATCCCGCTCTTATTAATGTATTTACCAACGATCTCCTCCCGACATGATTGCCATAATTCCCCATATGCACTTCTCTCATTACGTATTTTGTTTGTAATGGTCCAAGGCATCGTGCTAAAGGTCCACCAAATATTTTGCGATATAAATTCCCACGAATTAAGCAATACTAAGCAGCCTTCAACCGTAACAATCGGGATTTCTTTTTATCCTTAGGCAAAATACCATACTGCAAAAAGTTAACAAATTTGTTTCTCCAATCCCAAGTTAAATTATTGAAATTTACCTCACTCTTGGTTTGGTCGAGGGATGAATGAAATAAATGTACTACAACAACATTTTCTGCATTTGTCGCATCAACGAAAGATGCGAGATTTGTCAATGCGTCTGCTTCTGCATTTTCCCCTAGGTATTTGTACAGCTTTCCATGTCTGGAACTGCCTAAGCAATTCTCGTACCTTTTCGAGGTACTACTGTATTCACGTCTCTCTTGCCACGTAAGTCCACTACATTTGATTGACTACTAGATGCGAGTCACTTTTGATCGCGATTTGTTACCAAGCTCCCGTGGGAGTTCCAATCCCGCAATCACAGCTTCATACTCTGCCTCATTGTTAGTAATTGGGTTACATTTTACCGCCTGTCTTATTATTTCTCCTGGGGGTGGAATTAAACAATCCCCAAACCTGCTCCTTTAACATTTGAGGAACTGTCAGTAAACAATGTCCAATTCCCTGAATTAGCTCTGGTATATATTCATAACTCTTTTTCTGCTTCAGGAACTAAACTTGAGCTAAAATCTGCTAACACCTGAGATTTTATAGCGGTCCTAGGCTGATATATAATATCATATTCACTAAGTAAAATATCCCATTTAGCTAACCTTCCTAATAATTCTTGTTTATGCAATATATTCCTTAGTGGAAAAGCAGCTATAACAGAAATAAGATGACATTGAAAGTAAGGTCGTAACTTCCTTGATGCCATAATTAAAGCTAAAGCAAGTTTTTTTAGGTGAGGATACCGTGTCTCAGCATCTAGTAAAGACTTACTAACATAATAAATTAGAGATTGTTTACTTTTATCTTCACGTACCAATACCGCGCTTACCGCTACTTCTGACACAGCAAGGTAGATGAGCAATCTCTCTCTGTCTTTTGGTTTTGCTAACAGAGGTGGATTTGATAGATACTCCTTTAAGTCCTTCAGAGCTTGTTGACACTCGTCAATCCATTCAAACTGATTTTGCTTTTTCAATACTGAAAAGAACTTAAAGTGTTTTTCTGATGACTTAGGATATAAACCTTCCCAAAGCCGCTATTCTACTTGTTAATCTCTGTACTTCTTTCTTGGTCGTAAGTACATATGGTATTTATTCAATAGCTTTGATATGTGGGGGATTTACTTCAATACCCCTGTTAGAAACAAGAAAACCTAAAAATTTACCTTAAGCTACGCTAAAAGCGCACTTTTCCGGATTCAACTTCATGTTGTACTTGCAGAGAATTTCAAAGGTCTCAGCTAAATGTTGAAAATGTTTCCCTGCCTGTGTTGACTTGACCTACATATCGTCTATGTAGACCTCCATAGTTTTTCCAATGTGTTCTTGAAATATTTTGGTCACCAATCTTTGATATGTGGCTCCAGTATTTTTCAAGCCAAATGGCATGACTTTATAGAAATAAGTCCCCATGTCTGTGATAAATGAGATTTTTTCCTCATCTAACTAAGCGTCCATTTTTATCTAATTATAACCAGAATAAGCATCTAAAAAACATAAAAGCTCATGACCTGCGGTAGAATCAATTAATTGGTCGATGTGTGGTAAAGAAAATGAATCTTTAGGACAAAATTTATTTAAATCAGTATAATCCACATAGACTCGCCATTTTCCATTCTTTTTGGAACCACAACAGTATTAGCTAACAAGTCAGGGTATTTTACCTCTCGTATTGAATCGATTTTCAGATGTTTTTGTACCTTATCCCGGATCACTTGATTTTTGAAGGCCCATTGCTTCCTTTTCTTTTTCTTGACAGGTGGATATAATGGTTCCTCATTCAGATTATGAGTCATTACCTCTGGTGGTATACCTATCATATCTGAATGCGACAAAGCAAAGCAATCTGCGTTAGCACATAAAAATTTAATTAACTTACCTTTCATTTCTGGGCTCAAATTTGCTCTGATGTAAACTTTTCTATATTGCCAGTGGACAAATAATATCACAGCTTTGAGTTCCTCTTTGGTTGTTTTGATGTTCTCATCTTCCTCTGGCTCTTGAATCACATCAGGTCTTGAATCCACATCAGTCTGACCTTGTGTGTTTTCCTTTGAGGTATGGATAGAGGCGTCCCTAACTGAATTCCTTAATTGCTATTTTGCGTTTGCATTGTTGGTTGTTGTATTTACAATCACCACTGAATTAATGCTCTGTGAAGCATGTTGATCTCCCCGGATTTGTCGGATCCTCCACTGTGAAGGGAATTTGATAACTTGATGCAACGTGGGCAGGACAACATCCATATCATGAATCCATGGCCTTTCCAAGAATATATTATAGGCCATGCCCGCTTCTATTACCTGGAACTTTGTATCTTTGATGACTCCTTCTGGAAACGTAGTCAGCACAACTTCTCTTTTCGTAACGATGCTTGTACTATCAAATCCAGATAAAGATTGCGCTTTTGGTATGATATTATCATTATCTTGCATTTCATTTACCACACTTAGTAAAATGATATTTACTAAGCTACCTGGGTCAATCAAATCTCACTTAACATTAGTATCATGTACAAGTAAAGATATTACCAGTACATCATTGTGAGGAATCAGCAAGCCATCTGCATCTTCGTTATCAAACACTATACTGTCACCTTCCAAGACTTGGCGAACTCATTTCCCGTAAGTGGCAGTGACCTTTGATGTCTTTTTTGCAGCCGGGTATGTTACCCCATTGACTTCATCTCCTCCGGTTATGACATTTACCGCTCTCTTTGGTGATAGAGGCTTTGGGGGTTCTTGCCTTTTTTTCATGTATGATTGTCTCCCTTTTCTCACTAAACAGATAAGTAAGACAACCTTGCTTCAGTAGATATTCAACTTCCCCTTGCAAAAGCATGCAGTCTGTTGTTCTATGGCCATGGTCATTATGAAACTCGCACCAGAAATCTGGGTTCCTTTTGTTTGGATATGATCTCATCTCTTTTGGCCATCGCACCTTATCGCTCATTCCTCTTACAACATCCACCAATTTAGAGGTGCTGACGTTAAAGCTATAATCTCCTATTATTTCTTGAGTACTGGGATTGATGCTTCGGGCGTCTCGCTCCTTTTTGAATCGGGAAGAAGAACTCTTCTTTGTTTTCCTTGATCTTGAATCAAATCGTGCATCTCTTGTTCAGGTCAGGAATCTCGCCCCGCAGGTCCCATGTAAGGCTTATACCTATTTTTACCAGACCTTCGCTCTGATTCCGAGCATCTTGAACCTGGTCATTCATCTACTATTGGTTGTATAACCGTATCTTCTTCTATTCGCAGCTTCGTGTTGTATCAATTGTACACATCGTTCCAAGTTGTTGCAGGTAACTACCACAAACTTTCTTTCAGCCTCCTCGTGGCTTCTGAACTTTTCTCGTTCAAGTTGCTTGTGAATGCCATAGCCGCCCAGTTATCAGGTACTCGTGGCAGCATCATTCTCTCACGTTGGAATCTATCTACGAATTCTCTGATTTTGTACTCCCCTGTTTAACTTTGAAGATATCCTCCATCCTTTTTTCAAATTTTTGAGCCCCGGAATGAGCCTTTATAAATAAATTTGCAAGTTCAGCAAAAGAATCAATGGAGTTTTCAGGTAAGAGTGAGTACCATGTTAATGCCCGTTTTATGAGAGTTTCGCCAAATTTCTTAACCAAAACTGATTCAATTTCCTGCTTGGTTAAATCATTGCCTTTCACGCATGTAGTAAACGCAGTAACGAGATCCCGTGGGTCGGATGTCCCGTCATATTTGAGAATATCAGGCATTTTAAATTTTTTGAAAATTGGTAAAGATGTTGCACTTGGCTTCCAGGGTTGTTGTAAATACTTGTCAATATCCACACCTTTGATCACAGAAGGCACGCCAGGTATTTGTTCTATACGCTCATTTTGCTCCTTCAAATGTTTGTGCAAAGTTAGTTCTAAACTTTGTAAACTGAAATTATTTGGTGTACCTGACCCTCCATCGCGAGATTCATTCGGCATTTCTCCACTTTCAGAGTTATCGAGTCATGAACGCGGATTTTTCAAGGTGGTATTAATTGGTGGTGGAGTTTGTGCTATGTTTGGTAATGCACTAGCAAAAGCTTGCAGTGTTTTATTCACGTGTTGTGCAATCAACTGCTTCAAAGTATCCTGATCAACGATCTGGTCACTTCCCCGTTGTCCATCAGTGCGCGAAGCAGACCTTTCAGGTGAACTTTCTCGTGAGTGCTAAGGAGTAGTTGTGGGTGTGTGATGTGGTGGAGTTCCATCTTATTGATTCAGCTGGTTGTTCTCGTTAGCAATAGACATATTATGTTGCTAAAAATAAAATTTGGAAAGTGAACAGATTATAAGATTCCCGGAACAGAACCAATTTGTTTAACCCAAAAATAGATTTCTTGGTCAAAGTTAATATCAAAAAGAAATCGGGTTACTGATAACCAAAATTACTTCACTTTCTTGGTAATTTGAATAATAAAAGGAATAATGGAAATAACAGACAAGGAAAAGAAGGTTAAAGTAGATCGCTAATCTCTCCCAGAATTGCGGTTTGAACTTTTTGAATAAAGTAAAAGACTAATTGCATATATTCATCAAAAATTCAGATGCCTTTACAAATGAGGATCGGGTCCTTGTATAAGGATACATAATTATAATAATTTTTCTACTTTATTTTGGCTTGTTAATGGCATTAATTGCCTTGATTGGTTGTTGCCATATATAATTGTAATGATGGCAATAATGACCGAGGATTCTTCGTAACCATGATCAATGCCTACTTCCCTTCCTTATTTATAACATATTCATGAACCTTCCCTCTTTATGGTCTTCATCTATTTCGTACCTATTTCTTCTTTTCCAGCTGTCAGGACCAGTACCTTTTCTGACAAAACACCGGGGGTATTCCGCTTGTGCCTTTTCAATTCTTTTAATTTACTTAACTGAATCTGTCACTTGTCACCTTGCTGATGATCCGCATGTCATACCTTTTTTCCACCAATACAATTATCTAATGCAGACTCAGTAAAAATCTTGCAGTTAGATTGGGAGACGCGAGTTCGTATTATATTTCAAGAATCAAAATCACATATACTTAACCATATGATACACCTATACATAACAATAGTATACACATATGGCATTGGTGTTCAAGGCAAAATGAAGAGTACAAAGCCTATGCATACTTGTTTCGTATATCCTTTTCCTCTTTCCCATTTGTATGCAATTTGCCTAAAACTAGGTAAGCAAGAGCAATTTTTTAAATCAAAGTAATCAAGAAAAATTATAAATAGAAAGTTTCAATGCTTTAATCTCCAACATCAAACAACACAAATGTTCTTCGAGAATTGAACACATTCTTCTGATTAACTAAAAGAATGTCCTGAATTTCTATTTTATCGCCATAAAAGTAACAGTCATGGCGAATCAATGACTATTATTCACTAGGTCATTTTTGATGGACCCAAATAAATTTAGGTGATTCAGAGTCTCCCTCGAATTCATGTAGATGGCGTGGATATTAGTAGACGAAAAAATAAAAATCATCATGAATTTTTGTTTTATGGCCCTAAAACGTCAAAAACGAGGCGATAAGACAATTATTGTTCATTAGGTCATATCTGATGGGCCCACGAAATTTTAGATGATTCAGTGCCCAAGAATTCACTTGGGAGAACTACATAGCTTAAAATCAAATTTGAGCCTAACATTTAAATTTACAAATCTTTTATTTGGAAGAGATCGAATATTAGTATTTCCAAGAATGATCGAACTCAATCCTACTATAAGGTTTCTCTTTATAGTCAAGCTTAAATTAAACTTGCGTGATTTAGAGTCTTAAATAAAACAAAAAAAAAATCTTAAGAATTGAGAATGTTACATCTCATTGCAATGTCAAAAAGTTTTATTCAATAAACAAAAATATTGACATCCACTACTAAGTCCATCAAAGTACATTACATTACTTTAAAGGGCAATAACTACAAAGCAAAAACAACATTAAATATGAAAATTCATGAATCCCAATAAAAGAAGATTAATTTACTTGCTCTTCTGGTTGAAATATTCAACAGTAGCTTTCATAATGGCAACGAGAGCTTGGAGATTGCCAATAGTAAGATGAATGTTTTCAGCATCTTTAGTCTCAAAATCAATGGTAGTTTTCACGATGCTTAAATTCTCATCCTTTTCTATAACTTCAAACTTAATCCCGTAGAAACTGAACCCTAGATCAAGATATCCACCTTCAACAATCTCGACTTCCTTCACTCGTTTTTCATCATCGATTGAGATGAATTTCTCTTTATATGGAGCATTACCTGGTAAACCTAATATATTTGGTCCAAACAAAATAGAAAATCGTGAATAAACTTAAATAATTTATCAAATTATCACGTAAAAAATAAGAATCAAAAGGAAAAGTTGTAATATGTGGTGGGATGGACGAGAGCTTACAAAACGGGAAAAAAATAATCAAGAATAATCAATGGAATGAAAATAAAAATGAAGATTTTTAATAGGATTTTGAAGTAAAATAACTTACTAACTAGCACGATTGAACCAGAGCCACCATTGCCTTCAATCAACTCAACTTTTTCAACTATGTGTGGGAGTTTTTCAACAACAAATTTGGCAAATTGAAGAGTGCCATAGAGATTCCACACTTCAATTGCTGGTGCATTTATTTCTACTTCCTCTGAAAATTTTCCCAACATTTATGGGTTTCTGATAACTTACTCAATAAGTAGTTAAGCACTGAATATATAGTTGGTAAAGAAACAGACATATATAAAAGTGGATGATAAAATCAGTTTCAACCACAAAATTCTTGACTAGGTATAGACTACATCATAATTGGCCGGCCTTCTTATTTTACTTGGTTGGTGCCACTTCCTTGGATGCCAGGGCATTTGTACAAATGGCCGTTTTAATGTCACTATTTGAATTATATCCTCATCCGTCCGATAAGTTAAATTTGTGTGTAGGAAAATTCATTCATCTACTATTGGGGCTCCTGAGAAAACGAGGACAAAATTTAAAGAGTGAACTAAAAATAAGCCATAGATGCGATATTACCAACATAATAGATTGTATCTAGTATGACAAAAATCATTTTACATGTAAAATATCTTTTTAGAAAATATTTTTCTGATGTTTGGCGGACTTACTTTCATAAATTTCTGAATAAAGAGAGGGACAAAGACATTGTGCTGGGTAAATTGGAGCACTTCGTGAGTCACCGAGATTTTAGGTATTGTAGGCGCATTAAGGTTGAGGAGGTCGTAGAGGCTATGCGTAAGATGAGTAGGGACAGAGCGATCGGGCCACATGAAATTCCGGTAGAATTTTGGAGGTATGTGGGTAGCGCTAGCTTGGAGTAGCTGACTGTGCTATTTAACGTTATTTTTAGGACGAAAAAGATGCCAAATGAATGGAGGTGAAATATGATGATACCGTTGTACAAGAACAAAAGTGATATCCATAATTCTAATAACTATAGGAGTATATGGGCATCAATTTGCTTAGTCAGACTATGAAAGTTTGGAGAGGCTGATGAAAGTGAGGGTGAGGAGGTCAGTGTCTATATCCGAGAACCAGTTCGGATTCATTCATAGTCGTTCAACTACGAGTACTATCCATCTTATAAGGAGGTTGGTGGAACAGTACAGGGATAGGAAGAAGGAATTTGCACATGGTATTTATTAACCTAGAGAAAGTGTATGACAAGGTCCCTAGGAAGGTTCTTTGGAGATGCCTGGAGGTAAAAGGTGTTCCAGTAGCATATATTAGGGTGATTAAGGACATGTATGATGGAGTTAAGACTCGAGTTAGGATAGTGGGAGGAGACTCAGAGCATTTTTTGATTATTATGGGTTACACTAAGGATCTGCGCTCAGCCCATTCTTATTGCCCTGGTAATAAATGCACTGACACATCGTATTCAAGGGAAGGTGCCATGATGTATATTATTCGTCGATGCTCAATTGATAGGACGCGGGGTAGTATTAACTAGAGGATGGAGGTTCAAAAATAGATTCTTGAGTCTAAAGATTTCAAGTTGAGAAGGACTAAGATAAAATACTTGGAGTGCAAGTTCAGCGACATGACAGGGGAATCGGACATGGACGTGAGGCTTGATTCACAAGTTATCCCCAAGAGAGAAAGTTTTAAGTATCTTGGGTCAGTTATCCAGGGGGTGGGGAGATTGACAAGGATATCACGCACCGTATAAGGGTGGGATGGATGAAATAGAGGTTAGCATTTGGCGTCTTGTGTGGCAGGAATATACCACTGAAACATAAAGGTAAGTTTTATAGAGTGGTGGTTAGACCGGCCATGTTGTACATGTTAGAATGTTGGCTAATCAAGAATTTCCATATCCAGAAGATGGAAGTAGCAGAGATAAGGATGTTGAGATAGATGTGCAGGAACATTAGGTTAGATAAGATTAGGAATGAAGATATTCGAGTGAAGGTAGACGTGGCTCCCATGGAAGATAAAATGCGGGAAGCGAGACTTAGATCGGTTGGGCATATGCAAAGGAAATGTCTAGATTCCCTGGTAAGGAAGTGTGGGTGGTTGGCTTTGGTGGGTATGAGAAGAGGTAGAGGTCGGCCTAAGAAGTATTGGGGAAAGATGATCAAGCAGGACATGGCGCGGCTTGAGGTTACTTATGACATGACCCTTGATAGAAAGGTGTGGAGGCCGAGCATTAGGGTTGAAGGTTATGAGGTAGTTGAACATTTTTCTACTCCGTACTAGGTGTAAGGCTAGTTTGATAGTATTTTGTCTTGGACTGCTAGTGGTTCATGTTGTGTTCATACTTTTTTTCGCTCTGATTTCGTAGTACCTTGTCATTGTTACAGATTATTTATATTACTTTTTTCATCTATTTTTTTATTCTTAGGTTGCTGGTACTATCTTTCTGGCCTCTATTGTTTTTACTTTTCTATTGTCTCTTTTCATCTTCTTGAGCCGAGAGTTTATCCAAAACTGTAATGATCCAACCGGTCATTTTGATTTTCAGAATGTTGTTCCCTTAAATAAAACTCCCCGTATATACTTTTATTAATTTATGACTTGCGGGGATAGTTGGTTCGGAATTTGGAAGTGTTCGGATTGAGATCAGAATAATTGGTTCCTTAAGTTGGCTTTAAAATACTAAGTTTGATTTCGGTCAATATTTTGACAAAATGACCTCGGTATCGGGGTTCCAATAACTCTGTATGGTGATTTTAGACTTAGGAACGTGTTCGAAATTTTATTTGGAAGTTCGTAGTTAAATTAGGCTTGAAATGGCTAAAATAAGAATTTAAGTTTGAAAGTTTGACTGGGGAGTTGACTTTTTGATACCGGAGTCGGAACTGAGTTCTGAAAATTTTTATAGCTCTATTATATCATTTATGACTTGTGTGCAAAATTTTAGATCAATCGGATTTGATTTGATAAGTTTCGACATCGAATGTAGAAGTTGGAAATCGAAAGTTTCATTAAGCTTGAATTGGAGGATGATTTGTGGTTTTAGCGTTGTTTGATGTGATTTGAGGGTTCGACTAAATTGTATGATGTTTTGGGACTTGTTGGTATATTTGATTGAGGTTCCGAGGGGCTCGGGTGAGTTTCGGACGGCTAACGGATCATTTTTGGCCTTTGGGAGATAGCTGGTAGCTGCTGGTATTTTCTTCTGATTTTCCTTATATGCGATCGCGTAAGTTTGTATGCGATCATGTAGAGTAATTTGGGCAGAGGTGACTTTGTTCTACGCGATCGCGTGAATGGGATTGCGATCGCGTAGGCTTAATTGGGCAACAAAAAAATTTGTTATATGCGATCGCATGGGCAAATTCGCGATCATGTAGGTTGGGTAAGCTGTGTCATGCAAACGCATGGCTAAGGCCGCGTTCGCAAAGAGGAACGGACAGAAGAGCTGGGCAAACGCGTTTAATACTTCGCGATCGCGTGCGAAGGTTCGCGATCGCATAGGATAGCGGAGTCAGTGCTTCGCGATCGCGTGGGACTTTCTGCGATTGCGTAGAGTTAATTTTGGCAGTGTTGAAATTGTGCTTCGCGATCGCGTGAGGAAGTTCGCGATCGCGTAGAAGAAATCACTGGGCAGAGAGTTTAAGTTCTGAAAATGGGACTCTTCCATTTTTACCGATTTGGAGCTCAGATTGAGGCGATATTTGGGAGATTTTCAGAGAAAACAACGGGGTAAGTGTTCTTAACTCAATATTGGTTAAATTACCCGGATCCATCACTATTTTATCATTTAATTGGTGAATTAAGTTGGAAAAGTTTGAAAACCCTCTTGGATAGATTTGAAGATTTGAGGACCGGATTGTTATCGGAATTTAGTAATTTTAGTATGGGTAGACTCGTGGTTGAGTAAGCGTTCATATTTCATAATCTTCGCCGGATTCCGAGACGTGGTCCCACGGACGATTTTTAAATTAATTTTGGATTTTTATTAAAAATGTAGTATTTTTTTATGGAATTGATTCCTATAAATTTTAGTGATTGTATCAAATTATTTTGGCTAGATTCAATCTAGACATAGTTGGATAATCGTGGAAAAGGCCTTCTAGTGGATTAAATTGGAGCAAGTTGAGGTAAGTCTCGTGTCTAATCTTGTGAGGGGGAAGTTACCTCATAGGTGATTAAATTAATAATTGTTGCTAATTTTGGAGGCTACGTACGCACGAGGTGACGAGAGTCCGTGCGTATCTACTATTTATGCTAAAAGTTCGGGTAGTTTAGGACTCGAATCATGAATTACTTGTGTAAATTATATTCTTTGTTTAATTAAAATTATTTGATATATATATTGTGAATTGTTAGGGAAAAATATTAAAAGATGAAAATCTCATATGCTTAATTTTCTGTTTAAATTAATTAATTGTTAAAAGTAATTTTTCATCCTCTCGAATTGATCTTATAATAAATATACTCTCCTTCCGGAGGTACATAAGAAAATGTCCTCATTTCTTATGGAACGGGCCGAACGCCTCGGCATGAGAGATGCATCTATGGATTGCGCCGCACGTCCCTCGACAGTGTACACGATACTCTGGATCGGGTCGTACGACCTCGGCAGAAATCGTGCCTAATAATAATAATAATTACACGATACCTTAATATTTTAATTACAGATTTTGAATTTAATTAATAGATTGAAAATTATTGCATTTGAAGAAATTTAATTATTTATGTTGGTTAAATAAAGACAAGAGTGGGTTGCTCTAGTGGTAAGCACCCTTCACTTCCAACCAAGAGGTTGTGAGTTCGAGTCACCCCAAGAGCAAGGTGGGGAGTTCTTGGAGGGAGGGAGTTGAGGGTCTATCGGAAATAGCCTCTCTACCCCAGGGTAGGGGTAAGGTCTGCGTACAAACTACCCTCCCCAGACGAGAGTTGTTGCATTTGAAGGAATTTAATTATTTCCGCTGGTTAAATAAATTATTGTAAATTCTGTGAATCATGTTGATTTTGATATTCTAGTTGTATTTCAGTTATTATTATTGACCCATAGTGAGTGTCAAAGTCGGCCATCTCGTCTCTACCACTTCGAGATTAGGCTTGATACTTACTGGGTATACGTTGTTTACGTACTCATACTACACTTGCTGCACTTTTTGTGCAGGACCTGAGGCAAGTACTAGTGGGGGACCTATCGTCTTGCACCCACGATATCCAGAGGCTTAGTGGTGAGCTGCCCTTCTAAGTCATTCTGCAGCAACCAATGCCTCTTCTTGGAGACTTTATTCTGTCTATTTTATTTCAGACAGTATTTGAAATTTTTGTATAATCTACTAGATACTCATATACTTTTGACACCACGTCTTGGCACACACATTGATAGAATTAAGAGTTGTTTATTTTTTTTGGTTATTAATTTACTAAATCTTTTCATATTATCTAAATTCTTGCAAGTAATAAGAGTTTAATTACTCGGTTAATTCTTAAAGAATCTAATATGGATTTAAGTTACTAGTTAGCTTGCCTAGCTGTAGTGTTGGGCGCCACCACGATCTATAGGTAAAATTGGGTCGTGACAGAAACAACCTCTCTACCCTATCAGAGTTGGGATGAGGTCTGCGTATACATTACAGTCCCACATACCCCACTTGTGAGACTATACTGAGTTGTTGTTATTGTTGTTGTTATTGTTTGGTGAATGGAAAATATTTTATAAATATATTAAAGACTAGTAATATTATTAGTAAATTGGAGAGTTCTAATATTATTAAGAAAAATGTCGCATTAGCTCTTGAATTTTGTGGATGGTCTAAATTTTTCCTTTAGTTGTTGTCGTTACATAAAGGCAAAATGGAGCCACTTTGATAACTACGGCGGATCGATCATTTTAGGGCCACCATTAAAATTTAGATTCTGTTAAGAAAAGTCTTGGTAAAATAATTTTCGTCTAGATTTTTGAAGCACGCTGGTCAAAATATTGAAAAGCATGTCTAGAATTTTGAAGCACGCTCGTCAAAATATTGAAAAGCATATCTCACGATCGCTAAAATTTGCAGGATGTGTACGGTCAAAACCGATTCTCAGTTATAAAGATCGGTCGAGATAATAACGTTTCAATCGAAGGGTATCCGCATGACGAGCTCGGATGAATTCCGAAGTAGAGACGTCGAGCTTCGAGCCATGAAACCAATTAACTGCAAAACCCGATGTCATTATCGAACCCGCGTCGGGATCGAACTACGGGGTAACAACGACCGACGCGGGCCCCGAATATCGATGTTCCAAGGCAGAACCGAGCTCGAATTAATACCGGGGATTCGATCTAGCACCAAGCTCGAGTCAGTGCCGAGCTCGCAAGACAAGAGTCGTTACAACCACACCAAGGGAGAGAATCTTGGCGAGAATCGAGGGAGAGACAAACCATCATGGGTTCTCCAATATATGTATTATTTTATGTTGTTACTAATAAAGTAGTGACCCTCTACTATAAAAGGAGAGATAGACTGCAATAGGAAGGGGGCAAAAGATTTCAATATACTTGCTCTTCTAATATTGTTCAGTCTTCCCTTCCATCATTTTCTATTTACACAGCAAAATACTTGTATTGTCATTTATATCAAAGAAAATTGCATACCCTTAGAACCATATTTAAATTTAACGTTATCCGATTTTTCGGGTAAACAGTTTGGCGTCCACCGTGGGGCTAAGGGTAACGGTGATTGTCTGATATAAATCTACAGTACGCTCCAGCTTACAACTTCGAATCAGCAATGGCTCTACCTATCGACCTCGAAGCCGGCCTTCAAGATGAAACCAACTACTTGGTATCCGGAGGCGGAAGGATACCTAACAACGGTAACGAGGCTCGAATCGAAGAACCCGAAATTCGAGCCGAAGTACCACTGGATATCAATTCGCAAATAGCTCTAGAAGCGAATCAGTGTTCTGAACCAGAGAGGAGCGTTCAGGGCGGTGCTCGATCTATAGCCCGAGACACCTACATCACGGGAGAAATCGGGGTCAGCTTGCGTATGATTTTCGAAATGTTGCAGGCCCAACAAGCAGCAATAGCTCAGTTGCAGAGCCGAACCCATACGCAAAGCGGACTGAACTCCAATCCGCTTCCTCGGGAAGTCACACCCAGAACGGAACCCGCCGTAGTGAAATCAAACGAGCGGGAATTGGAAACTGCTCCTGAAATTGCTAAATTGCTCGAGGAACTCACGAAGCGAGTTGAAGCCAACGACAAAAAAGTGGAAACGTATAACGCCAGGGTCGATCAAATTTCGGGGGTTCCACCAATGATAAAAGGGCTCGATTCGAAAAAATTCATACAAAAATGTTTTCCCTCGAGCGCGACCCTAAAACCAATTCCCAAAAAATTCCATATGCCCGAAATTCCCAAATATAATGGTACGACCGATCCTAACAAACACGTCACCTCCTACACATGCGCCATTTAAGGCAACGATTTGGAGGATGATGAAATCGAATCCGTGTAGTTGAAAAAGTTCGGAGAGACCCTCGCAAAAGGAGCGATGATCTGGTATCACAACTTGCCGCCGAATTCCAATGATTCTTTCGCCATGTTGGTGGACTCGTTTGTAAAAGCACATGCTGGTGCCATAAAGGTTGCAACAAGAAAATCGGATCTCTTCAAAGTAAAGCAAAGGAGTAACGAGATGCTAAGGGAATTCGTATCCCGATTTCAAATAGAGCGTATGGACTTGCCACCGGTCACAGACGATTGGGCCATACAAGCTTTCACCCAAGGACTGAACGGGCTAAGCTCGACAGCGTCACGTCGGCTGAAACAAAATTTGATCGAGTACCCTGCAATAACGTGGGCAGATGTACACAATCGGTACCAATCAAAAATCAGGGTCGAAGACGATCAATTGGGAGTTCCATATGGGCCCGCACGACAGAACCACACAACCACTAAAAATCAAAGGGAAGCCAACAGAGAGCAAAGGTCGAACAAAGATCGATACCAACCGTACTGCACAGATCGGATGAATAACAGTTCAGCACGTGACACAGTTCGGAACAACCGAAGGATTGATCGGGGGCAAAGTTCTCAGGGACTTATGAGCAAGAGCGGCTTCGATAAATATACGGATCCTATAGAAATCCCTCGGCTATCGGAGTATAATTTCAACATTAGTACATCCACTATCGTATCGGCCATCGGGCGCATCAAAGACACCAGATGGCCTCGACCCATGCAAACCGATCCTGCCCAAAGGAATCCCAATCAAATGTGCGAATATCATGGCACCCATGGTCACAAAACGGAAGATTGCAGGCAACTAAGAGAGGAAGTGACCTGCCTATTTAATAAAGGGCACCTTCGGGAATTTCTTAGCGATAGGGCGAAGAACCATTTTAGAGACAAGGAATTCGGTAAGCGAAACGAACCAGAAGAACCGCAACACGTCATTCACATGATCGTCGGCGGCGTCGATGCCCCCCAGGGACCGATGCTTAAACACGCTAAAACGTCAATTGTGAAGCGATCTCGAACCCAAGATCATGCACCCACAGGGACTTTATCCTTCAGTGATGAAGATAAAAAGGGAATCATCCAACCCCATAACGATGCGCTGGTAATATACGTACTCATGAATAAAACTAAGATTAAGCGTGTGTGGATTAATCCAGGTAGCTCGGCCAATATCATCAGATCGAGGGTCATAGAACAGCTCGGCCTGCAGGATCAGGTCATACCCGTAACTCTGGTTCTAAACGGATTTAATATGGCATGTGAAACCACTAAAAACGAGATCACCCTACCGATAAACGTAGCCGGAACCATCCAGCAGACAAAGTTTCACGTAATCGAAGGTGATATGAGATATAACGCCCTCTTCGGAAGGCCGTGGATCCACAGCATGAGAGCCGTACCCTCGACCCTATACCAGGTCCTCAAATTCCCAACATCAGAAGGTATCAAAATAGTGTACGGGGAACAACCGGCCGCAAAGTAAATGTTCTCCGTCGAAGAAGAAAAATCAATATCCCCACCTTCACCAATGAAAGGATCAGGTTCAAAGCTGAGCGCCAAATAGCAATCACAGACATCGGCTTCGACCCAACCAGGTAAGCAAAAAGTTGAATAAGACGATGATGATCGATGGATCCCTCGATCCTTCGTAACCCCCGATGATTTCGATGCCACCAAATCAACAATTGAGGAACTGGAGCAGATCGTACTGATCGAACACCGGCCCGAACAAAAGGTATGCTTGGGACGGGTTTGAGCCCCGAACTCAGGAAGAAACTCATTCAATTTCTTATCAATAACATCGATTATTTTGCCTGGTCCCATCTAGATATAACAGGGATCCCGCCGGATATAACGGCACACCAGCTAAGCTTAAACCCTATGTTCAGACGGGTGAAGCGAAAAAGAAGGCCCCAGTACGAGGAAAAGCACGTATTCATAAAGGACGAGGTAACCAAACTGCTCAAGATAGGGTCCATTCGGGAAGTAAAATACCCCGAATGGTTAGCTAATGTGGTTGTTGTACCTAAAAAAGGAAACAAACTTAGAATGTGTGTGGACTATAAAGATTTGAACAAAGCATGCCCCAAAGATTCCTTCCCACTGCCCAACATCGATCGTATGATCGATGCCACGGCCGGCCACGAGATTCTCACCTTTCTCGATGCCTATTCAGGATATAATCAAATTCAGATGAATCCGGACGATCGGGAAAAGATTTCATTTGTGACTCGATATGGAACATATTGTTATAACGTAATGCCCTTCGGGCTAAAAAATGCAGGAGCTACTTATCAACGCCTAGTAAACAGAATGTTCGAAGAAAAAATAGGTAAAACGATGGAAGTTTATATTGATGACATGCTAGTTAAGTCCCTGCGCGCAGAGGACCATTTAGCCCATTTGCAGGAAACATTCAAGATTCTGAGGAAATTCAACAAGAAGCTCAACCCCAAAAAATGTGCTTTCGAGGTCGGTTCGGGCAAGTTCCTCGGCTTCATGGTCTCAAATCGAGGAATTGAAATCAACCCCGACAAAATCAAGGCCATCGAAGACATCACCATCGTGAACAGCGTGAAAGCTGTACAAAAGTTAACGGGGAGAATTGCAGCCTTAAGCCGGTTCATTTTAAGGTCATCGGATCGAAGTCACAAGTTTTTCTCCCTACTCAAAAAGAAGAACGACTTCGCCTGGACGTCGGAATGCCAACAAGCGTTACAGGAATTGAAACGATACCTCTCGAGCCTGCCACTACTTTATACTCCGAAAGCGGACGAGCAGCTCTACCTGTACTTAGTGGTATCGGAAGTTGCCGTAAGCAGCGTCCTAGTTCGAGAAGAGCAAGGTACGCAATTTACCATTTATTACGTGAGTCGGACCTTAGGAGATGCGGAAACTAGATATCCACACTTAGAAAAATTGGCGCTTGCCCTGGTAAGCACATCTAGAAAGTTAAGGCCGTATTTCCAATGTCACCCCATAAGCGTATTAACCACCTGTCCACTCCGAAATATTTTACATAGGCCCGAACTATCAGGCCGATTGGCCAAATGGGCCATCGAACTCAGTGGGTACGATATCGAATATCAATCCCGCACGGCCATCAAGTCTCAAATTTTGGCAGACTTCGTGGCCGACTTCACGCCAACCCTCATACCCGAAGTCAAAAGGGAACTCCTTTCGAAATCAAATATATCATCCGGGGTATGGATCCTTTTTACGGGCGGTGCTTCGAATATAAAGGGGTCCGGTTAGGCATTGTTTTAAAACCCCCCACGGGTAACATTATTAGGCAAGCCATTAAAACTAGCAGGTTAACTAACAACGAGGCCGAGTATGAAACCATGATTGCAGGTCTCGAACTAGCTAGAAACTTGGGAGCAGAAGTCATTGAGGTGCACTGTGACTCTTTGCTGGTGGTGAGTCAAGTAAACAAAACCTTCGAAGTCAGAGAAGGTAGGATGCAAAGGTATCTAGACAAACTGCTTATCACCTTACACCATTTCAAACAATGGACCCTATAGCATGTCCCCCGAGAACGGAATAATGAGGCCGATGCTCTAGCAAATTTGGGATCATCGGTCGAGGTAGACGATTTGAGCTCGGGGACTATCGTCCAACTCTCAAGATCGATAATCGAAGAAGGGCATGCCGAAATAAATTCTACTAGCTTAACCTGGGATTGGAGAAACAAGTATATTGAGTACTTAAAAAACGGAAAGCTCCCTTCAGACCCTAAAGATTCCAGGGCCCTACGAACTAAAGCTGCTCGATTTACGTTGGCTGCGGACGGAACACTATATCGAAGAACATTCGATGGACCGATGGCGGTGTGTGAGGGTCCGGGAGATACCGATTATATCCTCCGGGAAGTACACGAGGGCACTTGTGGCAATCACTCCGGCGCCGACGCATTAGTCCGAAAAATGATTAGAGCAGGGTATTATTGGATCGATATGGGCAAAGATGCGAAAGAGTTTGTTCATAACTGTGATAAATGTCAGAGGTTTGCGCCAATGATCCATCAAGCCGGGGAGCAACTTCACTCGGTCCTATCCCCGTGGCCATTCATGAAATGGGGGATGGACATCGTCAGCCCTCTGTCGTCGACCCCAGGTAAAACCAAATTTATTTTATTTATGACTGACTATTTTTCTAAGTGGGTTGAAGCACAGGCGTTCAAGAAAATAAGAGAGAAAGAAGTCATAGACTTTATTTAGGATCATATCATATGCCGATTCGGGATACCCGCCGAAATAGTATGCGACAATGGAAAACAATTCGTTGGCGGCAAAATCACAAAATTCCTCGAAGATCACAAAATAAGAAGGATATTATCAACACCGTACCACCCCAGTGGGAACGGTCAAGCCGAATCGACGAACAAGACTATTCTTCAAAACCTGAAGAAGATATTGAACGTCGCGAAAGGAAAATGGAGAGAAATCCTGCCCGAAGTCCTTTGGGCATACCGAACAACGTCAAGATCCAGTACGGGGGCGACCCCGTTCTCCTTAGTATATGGTTCTGAAGCATTGATACCAGTCAAAGTCGGTGAACCCAGTCCCAGATTTCGATTCATGACAGAAGAATCAAATAACGAGGCCATGAACACCAGCCTTGAATTATCGGACGAAGGACGAGAAGCTGCCTTCATCCGACTGGCTGCCCAGAAGCAATGAATCGAAAGGTACTATAATCGAAGAACTAAACTCCGCCATTTCAAGCCCGGGGACTTAGTGTTAAGAAAGGTCACCATCAATACTCAAAATCCAAGCGAAGGAAAATTGGGACCAAATTGGGAAGGACCATACCAGGTACTCGAGAATGTTGGAAAAGGATCATACAGGCTCGGCATCATAAACGACAAACAGCTATCAAGCAATTGGAATGTATCACATCTAAAACGGTACTACTGTTAAGGCACGTCCTTTCCATATTCATCTAACTAATCCATGCAGAAGTCCGAACGAGAGCTGAAGAAGATCTTCCAATCAAGAGCACGCGTTGCACTCTTTTTCCCTTAGACCGGTTTTCTCCCAAATGGGTTGTTCGGCAAGGTTTTTAATGAGGCAACCATCGATCGTGCTGCACTTTCAATAATATCCGAGGCCTCTTTCCGACAGACCTCAAATACCAGGGGGCATCAGGGCCCTCAAATATATCGAGTTCAGATACAAAAAAGTTCATCTCACAACAACAGGAAAAATTGTAAGAGCCAAATGGTCAAAATGAACCATGCTCGTATAGATTGGCCCAAACATAAACACATGTGCAATGACTTGAGATTTATTGCTCAACCAGAATTAAGATTCACTCAACAATCAAGCCTATGGGCTACTTATATTCCGAGTTCAAAACATTCACTCGAATATTAAGCCTACGGGCTACTGTTATTCCGGGTTCGAGCAAGCACTCACTCGACCACCAAGCCTACGGCTACTTATATTCCGAGTTCGAAACATTCACTCGAATATTAAGCCTACGGGCTACTGTTATTCCGGGTTTGAGCAAGCACTCACTCGACCATTAAGCCTACGGGCTACTGTTATCCCGAGTTCGAAACATTCACTCGAATATTAAGCCTACGGGCTACTGTTATCCCGAGTTCGAAACATTCACTCGAATATTAAGCCTACGAGCTAATGTTATTCCGGGTTCGAGCAAGCACTCACTTGACCATTAAGCCTATGGGCTACTGTTATCCCGAGTTCGAAACATTCACTCAAATATTAAGCCTACGGGCTGCTGTTATTCCGAGTTCGAGCAAGCTCTCACTCGACCATTAAGCCTGCAGGCTACTTTCATTCCAAGTTCGAAATAATCACTCAAATATTAAGCCTACGGGCCACATGATCTCAAGTTCGGAACATTCACTCGATTATTAAAGCCTACGGGCTACTGTTATCCCAAGTTTGAAACATTCATTCGATTATTAAAGCCTATGGGCTGCTGTTATTCCGAGTTCGAGCAAGCACTCACTCGACCATTACGCCTACGGGCTACAATATTTTAAGTTCAAAACATTCACTCGACGGCTAATAAGCTACTTTTTTTTACATTAACTCAACCATTACATTACGCCTACGGATTATGTTCCTTCAAAAGTTTGAATCATCGACTCAACAAGCAAACCCAGGGGCTACAAATCTGATCGATCAGAGAAGCTACAAGGTCAACATTCGATTAAAAGTCTTCACAAAACAAAAACAAGTCGACCTGATTACACATGTATATACAAAATTTGCCTACGAGGTTAATGTACAAACATCAAGAATTAGAAACTAAGCTTCCGGGTCAAGCTCTTCCCTGTCCTCGGATCCGCTTTTGCTACCATCATGATCATCATCATCAGAAGCCAAGGCTTCAGCTTCCGCTTCGAGCTCTCTTGCCCTTTTTACCTCTTCGGCAAGATCAAAACCTCGAGCGTGAATCTCCTCGAGGGTCTCCCTCCGAGACCTACACTTAGCAAGTTCGGCAATCCAATGAGCTTGAGTATCGGCGGTCTTCGCCGCTTCCTGGGCCTCCATCTGAGCAGCCTCAGCATTAGCCCGATATACAGCAATGGACTTATCCGCCAAGACTTTTGACGACTCAACCTCCGCCTTAGCCTCGGCAAGTCGTGTTTCAAGCTCCTCGATTTTCTTAGCTTGAACCGACCCCTTTTGCTTGACACTCTGAAGCTGAACGTCGATCGATAATAATTTTGTTAAGATGGTTTCTTTTTCCGCTGCCAGGCGGTCGAGGGTCTCCTTCCACCGATTGCATTCAGCTCGGATTTGATCGGCTTCTTCTCGAAGCAACTCGATCTTTTCGATCTTTTGCTGCAACTGAGACAACGAAGGGTTAACTTCCACGATTGAGTCAGACCCATAATTTAACAGAACGAGGCTGACCTGCTTATCAAGCTCGACCCCTTCTTCACGGACCTTAGCCAAATCCGCGTGGAGGCCCTTTATAGCCTCGTCCTTTTGGATGCAAAGAAGCCGCAGGGCATCTCTCTCACCTGAGGCCTTCCGGAGCTTGGCCTTATAATGGCTAAAATCGACTCGAAACCTACCAATGGCCTACACAGTATGAAACACAAAGTCAAGTATGGAAATGAACAAATAAACGAAGTATGGAAGAATCATTACCCGAGTAATGAAACGCTGAGCCTCCTCCAATAAAATAGAAGCGTTATCGATATCGGAACCGTCATCGACTCCAGTAAAACAATCCCCGAAAGGATCCCCTGCACCAGAGCCGGCGCCGATATCAGGAGTCTTCAATTCTCGAGCTTCCTTCAGCGCCTCCTCAGAAAAAGATGGAAGAGAAGGCGAATCACCCATTGTCATAGCCCCGAGCAAATCACTCAGAGTATTCCGGTCGAGATTCTGGTCTTCGGGAACAACCCCGATAGGTACAACCTCCATCGGCTCGGTAGCTCTGTCAACCTCGATGGCCTCCGTAGACCGAACTACCAAAGCCGAGGAGCTATTTTCTTCTTCTTCTCTCAATCGCTGGACCGAGTCAATCGAAAGGGCAATTGTTTTTCTCTTCACCCTGCGAGTTTTGGGCTTGGGGTCCCCTGACCGAAAGGAAGCTTTTCACTTCTTATCTTCCCTCTGTTTAGGGACCAGGGACTTGTTTCTTTCCTCGCCGCTCGAAGGCCTCAAAACGGCATCCCTGGTTACACCTGCCCAAGAGGAAATCAGTAACGAATAGAACGCAAAGAATACTTCGAAGGAAACAAGAAGCAAGCCTCACCATGGTTCTTGGCCTCCCATCTGCCTTTTGCCAAATCATGCCAAGCGCGCTCGGCGTAAGAGGAGGTCGAGGCCAACTTCCGAACCCAGTCCTCAAGGTCGGGCACCGCTTGTGGCATCCAAGGGGCAGCTGAACATCAGGGAAGGACATAAAAAAAAATCAAAAAAGCACCTGAAAAGCGAACAAAAATTACTTACAGTCAAAATTTCATTCCTCAGGGAACGACATCCTTTCCTCCGGAATGATATCACGGGTCCTCACTCGGATATAACGACCCATCCGACCTCGATCTTTGTCTTCATCGATGCTCGACATCAATGCTTTCGATGCCCGACGATGAAGTCTGATTAGTCCTCGAAAGATATGAGGCCGATACAGTCGGATGAGGTGGTTTAGAGAAAAATTTAACCCTCCGGCTTTGGTAGCGAAGAAGCGCAATAGGATCACTATACGCCATAAAGAGGGATGGATTTGGCCAAGGGTGACTTGATACCTTTTGCAGAAATCAATAATCACCGGATCGACGGGTCCAGTGTGAAGGGATAAGTGTAAACACTTAAAAAACTCTCCACGTAAGTGGTAACATCCTCGTCGGAAGACGGAATTTGCAGCACGACCTCGGAACCCCAGTCGCAGTCCTTTCGGACGGCCTCGAGGTGATCCTCCGTTATAGAGCATATATACATCGATACGTGTTCACATCGACCCAGAACGGAAGAAGGCTTCTCCACCTTAAAATCGGTTTTCAAAATGCAAGGGCCAGGAACATAGTCATGGACGGGCGGCTCCACCGGCGCCTTATCATCAGACAGCCGTGAGGAAGATATTTTTTCCTTCTGAGGTACAGTTTTGGAAGTTTTCGCCATTGATTTGAAAGGAAAGAGTGCAAGGAAAGAAATGGACAGCACCAAAATTATGGTATGAACGGCCCCGTAGCAGCAAAGTAGAGAGGATAAATAGGAAAGTCTGGAGGAAGAGAAGGCGCAAAATGGTAGAAGTTGTGTGGAAAGATTATTTATAGACTAAGGCCTGACGGTTTGGTATCAGCGGTGGCCGACCACCGTCTGACACACATTAAATGCCTCGATAAAACCAAGCCGGTGGGACAGCCATCGCATACGTCGAGATCGGGTTCGATAGAAACGTCGGCATAAATTTGATCAAGCCGCAGGGAAATCATATCGTTCCTCGCCGTATCCTTTCCGAGAAACGAGGGGACTATCTGTGTACGGTCAAAACCGATTCTCAGTCATAAAGACCGGTCGAGACAATAACGTTTCAATCGAAGGGTATCCGCATGGCGAGCTCAGATGAATTCCGAAGTAGAGACGTCGAGCTTCGAGCTATGAGACCAATTAACCGCAAAACCTGATGTCATTATCGAACCCGCATCGGGATCGGACTACGGGGTAACAACGATCGACGCGGGCCCCGAATATCGATGCTCCAAGGCAGAACCGAGCTCGAATTAATACCGGGGATTCGATCTAGCACCAAGCTCGAGTCAGTGCCGAGCTCGCAAGACAAGAGCCGTTACAACCGCACCAAGGGAGAGAATCTTGGCGAGAATCGAGGGAGAGACAAACCATCATGGGTTCTCCAATATATGTATTATTTTATGTTGTTACTAATAAAGTAGTGACCCTCTACTATAAAAAAAAGAGATAGACTGCAATAGGAAGGGGGCAAAAGATTTCAATATACTTGCTCTTCTAATATTGTTCAGTCTTCCCTTCCATCATTTTCTATTTACACAGCAAAATACCTGTATTGTCATTTATATCAAAGAAAATTGCATACCCTTAGAACCATATTTAAATTTAACGTTATTCAGTTTTTCAGGTAAACACAAGACTAGAAATTCAGCCATAATGCTGTAAAACTCTCGTGATCGTCATGATTTGCATTATGGCTGAATCTTCTTTTGATCATCACGATTTTGACACAAATTCTGACAATCACATAGCTTGCTGAAATTTCTAGCGAATGTACTTTAAAATTTGGCGCGCGTTATTTTTCCAACACTTCTCTTATCGAAGTTAAAAAATCAACAGTGGCACAAAAATAGCATATTTTTATCATTCTCCTCTTTAGTAAACGCCAAGGATAGGAACGAAGGATTTTTTTAAAACAGAAGACAAACTTGTGGCATTTCGCATAATCAAAGAGGCATTTTTTATCCTTTGCCCTAACATTATCGAGCATGATAGAAAATTCAAAATAACAAAGATTCCTCAATGAAAGAGGGACAATGTACAAGACAAGAATATAAGAACAAAAGGAGACGAAAATATAAAGGCAAAATATTCTCGAGATCACTTAAACTTGTACCAATTTGTCGACCCGATAACTAACTTATAACTTTTTTATTTGAACATCTCAACTTAACTAATTGCACATAAATAAATACATTTGACCATGGCTAGTGCTTATGTATCAGTAATATAACGGACATGATAGTAATGCGTGCCAATCACAAAACAAAACGCGTGAATGTAGATTTTTATTAAAATAAAAATTAAAAATAGAAAGTAAAGGCCCAAAAGAACGAAAAAAATCCTATCATCTCCCTTACGTCTCCCCCCTCCATCCTAGCACCTTAATCCCCCGGATGTGTTTCCCCTGCATTTCAAACACCACCCCTTTCTTCCCACCCCCCATATCCCTTTAGTTCTCACTTCTTATACAAGATCTATCTTTGTCGGTGAAATCGTTTATAATGGTGGTGGTAATAATTAATGTATATTGGGGTTGATTTTTGGAGTAAAAGAGATATTTTTGAAGGTTATAGCATTTTTTTTTAATTGAAATCACTAAATCAAATTTTGCATTGGAGGAATTTTCCAATTTTCCTGGCGCCGTGGAAAATGAGTTTGACATTAAAAGTTTATTAGTTGGAGTCGCTAAAGTTTGTTGGGGTCGATTTGGTATTTTTTTGGTATTTTTTTCTTTTCGGAGATAGGTCTAATTAGTATTTTATGGCTAGAGCTTATGGTGGTGACAGACGAAGTTGGTGGTTCCGGATCTTGTGGTAGTGCTTTGGTTCACCATGTAATTGTTTTGATAGAGGTGGAGAAGAAGAGAAAGATAATGAATTTAAATTTTTGAGAAATTAATTAAAAATATTAAAAGTGGGATTCACTACGAACAAGAGTGGATTGCTCTAGTGGTTGAGCACCCTCCATTTCCAACGAAGAGGTTGTGAGTTCGAGTCACCCCAAGAGCAAGGTGGGAGTTCTTGGAGAGAGGGAGCCGATGGTCTATCAGATACAGCCTCTCTATCCCCAGGGTAGGAATAAGGTCTGCAGGGAGCCGAGGGTCTATCGGATACAGCCTCTCTACCCCAGGTAAGGGTAAGGTCTGCGTATACACTACCCTCTCCAGACCACTACCCTCCCCAGACCAACGCTTTGATGGAGGTGTTTAAAATATGAGTTTTGATCAAGTAGAAGTGTTTAAATAGAAAAATTATAAGTTTATTTACCGGATTGGTAATTAGGTGAAAGTTTAAATGACTAGGAGATCATTTTGTCAAATATAAATTAAACAACAAAGAAATGCAAAAATAAAACCTAAAAATTTTAAGGATAAATTTGAGCTTAGAATGATGAAATTACCCTTACAAACTGTATTAACCCAGACTTCAGTTTTTGCAAATACGGGGTAAAATTAAGGCCATAAATGTAAAATCAGATACTATAGGGTACGACTATAAATATACTCTTCTCGACGAAACCGATTCAGTGTGACTGTGTGAATAAACTCTAGACGGAAAGAATGAGGCAGCAGAGAGGTAGTTGGGAGTCTCTAATGGTGGTTGCCCTCTCTCTGTTCTTTTTGCCTATGATTTCCTTTTCCATTTTCACCAAACGCGGCGCTAATAAACCACCATTTATCTTTAGGGTCTGTTTGGTCAAGCTCTGATCTATACACACACACATATACGATATATATATATATATATATATATATATATACACACATAATACGGGAAAAAGGGTTTAGGATTTAAAATCTAACCCTTTTTGCTGCTGCTTCTTCTTCTTCCTCATCAAAATTATTATTATTATTATTATTATTACTCCCTCCGTGCCACTTTATTGGTACTGTAATGGATGAGAGGCTGTGATGATTAAGGTGTCGTCTAGAGTTCGCGTCGGGGTAATGGAGCAGCCCGTATCTTGGCGGGGCGACCCGGTAAGCCACTGTTTTTATAGTGCAACTGCGGTTTGCAGCCATGGCGGTTGCTTTGTCTCCTTTGCCCTGATTTTATCACAGATCTGAGCCTCAATATACCCCCCAAAAAAGTAGTAGTACTTTAATAATTTCAAAATTGCTTTAATGAAGTTACATTTACTTTAAGTTTTAGTTTGCTGACTCTTTTGTTTAGAAATTTTTGTACGGGTAGCGATTGAAGTCATTATATTTACAAATATACAATTCCTATTTTCCAGTCTCCTAGATGATTACAATATAAAACGTTTTATTCCTTTTAAATAAAGGAGATTGGATTTGTTTGGAGGAAGTTTTTCTTTTCAGTTAACTAAAATGGTACATTTTATATTTGTGAGGAAATTGAAAACGAGAAAAAGAACAGGGGAATGTTTTAGTTGACTAACTAATGTAAAAAGAAAATATTACAGTCATGTGTGATCTATACTACTGATTAAGGAAGAAAATTAGTGGTTGTAGTATTAATCAATCTGTCATATCTTAGGTATTAACTTAAGATATATATTGAGAAATTATCCAACTTTAATAGAGTAATGGAGTATTAAAGTATTCGTCTAACTTTAAACCCCCACCTTTTCATCTTGCTCTTGTCCTCTTTTTGTTTTCTGTTCTTTTCTTTTGTTGATAGGTGGTGTACTTTTATTTCTACCGCATGAACAGAAATTGGAATTAGCAACTCAATGTCAATGGAAACAATAAATGAGAATGAGGTAACATAGGTATGAGAAATATCTAGGGATGTTGCCTCCATTTGCGTGCAAATGATTACTAAACTGTTCTTTGTCATTATTTTCCCCTCACAAAATCAGTATCAGCTGATGCTTATCTGTAGGCTGTGATGATAAAGCTTGTTGAGTTGATGTTGTTTTGGTTTACTAGACCCGTATCTTGGCAGGGCAAACCAAGACGCCTTGTAAGCTGAGTAATGAGTATTGGAGCGAAATAGATTGTGATTGTGATTGTGATTGTGATTGTTGTTGTTGTTGTATGCTACTCTGGTTTGCAGCCATGGTGGTGTCCTTTTCCTTTACCCGATGTTGTGACGGATCTGAGCCTACTTGTGTACTCAACCAAGAATATTCGGTGGGTGTGAAAAATAAGTAAAACACTAGTAAAAAATAAGAATGAGGCAGCATAGTGATGCCAGCTTGCATTGATGGTTACCTGTATGCCAATCATTTCTCAGTGATCTGCCTTTGTCAAAGGTAGAACCTTTATTTCTTAACACTGCCATAGTTATTGACGATCTGCTGTGTTCTTGTACTTTCGGCCTCTGGTTTCTTAGTCGTTATCTTTTTCCCTTTCAAAAATCACAATAATACGAGCAGTATTACACCATATTTTGGTGTGAGCTGTGATCAGAAAGCTTCATGAATTCATCGTGTTTGGGTTAAGTAGAGCTGTATCTTGGCCAGGGCAAACCAGGTCTCTCATAAGCATAGATTAATGGATATTGAAATTGAGCGAAATCAATATTGAGGATTCATAAGGTTGATTCCTATCGGTTTGATATTATGGCGTAGTTGTTGTATTATGTTATCATGGTTTGCAGCAGTGGCAGCGTTCCTTCCTTTACCTGATTTTGTGTCGGCTCTGAGCCTACATATGTGCTCACTTATAGATCTATTTTGGATTTGTGATGACATTTCTTAGGGTTAGCATGAGATGTATAATCCTTGTCAGCGCTCACGCTAGGATGAAGGTGTTTAAAATATTATAAGTTTATTTATCGGATTGGTAATTGGATGGAAGGCAGGAGGCCATTTTGCCAAATATAAAATAAACAAAAAAATGCAAAAATAAAACCTAAAAATTTTAAGGATAAGTTTGAGCTTAGAATGACGAAATTACCCTTACAAACTGTATTAATCCAGACTTCAGTTTTTGCAAATACGGGGTAAAACCAAGGTCATAAATGTAAAATCAGATACCATAGGGTACGACTATAAATATCCTCTTCTCGACGAAACCGATTCAGTGTGACTGAATAAACTCTAGACGGAAAGAATGAGGCAGCAGAGAGGTAGTTGGGAGTCTCTAATGGTGGTTGCCCTCTCTCTGTTCTTTTTGCCTATGATTTCCTTTTCCATTTTCACCAAACGCGGCGCTAATAAACCACCATTTATCTTTAGGGTCTGTTTGGTCAAGCTCTGATCTATACACACACACATATACGATATATATATATATATACGGAGACAGCTAAAGTTGCCAGATCTAACATTCTGCTTCTGCTTCTTCCTCATTATCATCATCATCTTCGTTATTGTTATTATTATTATTATTACTCCCTCCGGTCCAATTTAATGATTTATTGTTACTGAAATGGATGAGGCTGTGATGATTAAGGTGTAGTCTAGAGCTCGCGTCGGGGTAATGGAGCGGGCCGTATCTTGGCGGGGCAACCCGGTAAGGCACTATTTTATTGTAGTGCAACCGAGGTTTGCAGCCATGGCGGTTGCTTTGTCTCCTTTGCCCTTATTTTATCACAGATCTGAGCCTCAATATACCCCCCAAAAATTAAAATAGAAAAATAGTTTCGAAATTGCTTTAATGACGTTACATTTGCTCTCCTTTTAGTTTGCTGGCTCTTTTGTTTAGAAATTTCTGTACAGGTTGTTATTGAGATCATTATACTTAGAAATATATAGAATTTATGTTTTTAAATATAAGGTGAATACATCTGTTTGAAAGAAGCTTTTCTGTAAAGCTAAAATTTCCAGTGAATATTGGATTAAAATGGTGAAAGAATGAACCATTTGACATTTTAAATTTATAGGAGGAAATTGGAAATGAGAAAAAAGAAAAACAACGGGTATATTTTTGCTGACTTACTAATATTGTTAAAAAGAAAATTTGACGTGCATTTGTGCATTTTCAATTAACCCTCTTGCATTAGTTTACCTCAAAATATTTTGTGTCAAATTCATAACTCGGTGTATGCAGCCATTGACAGATTTCGTATAATTTATTTCTCTACTCCTGAAATCTTCGTGACAAATTAATAAACTCTATCTAAATGCTCCACTATAAATACAGTGATACAAGCAAAAAAAAACAAATATATAACACGTTCACAATTAATACCCTTGTACAAACTATAGCTTAGACATAGAAATGAGTTATTCTATGATTAATTATCTTTGAATTAGTTATCTTGAATTTGTTATCTCACCCTTTTAGAGGAATAAAAATAATACTTCAATCTTGAATAACTAATCTTTGGATTAGTTATATACTGCGATTTTATCTCAACCAAACGTGGGATAAATTTAATCTCGAAATTAATTATCCTTTATCCCTCGTACAAAATGAGCCCTAAGAGTTTTCGCTGGTTGTCGTCGTGCTAACCACCCTTAATTAACAAAATAAAGGGGAACGTGAAGGTAATGGAAGGTGATGGTAATACTAAAACAACAACAACAACCCAGTAAAATCTCATGTGGTGTATGAAAAATGTAGTGTGTACGCAGACCTTACCCTTATCTGAGGGGGTAGAGAGGTTGTTTCCCAAAGACCCTCGGTTCAAGACGACGAAAAAAAACACTATATCAGTACTATCAACGAAAAATCAAGAGATAATGAAAGCAATATAAGAACCAGAAAATAGATATAAATCAATAACAATAACTAGTAAATAAAACTCGACTCTCAAAATTACTTTTACCTCAAGGTAAAATTAAAACCATTTCATCACTTCAAACACGATGTTGTATAGGGTAAAATATGTTCATATTAAATACTCGCATGATAAAGCGACTTGTGCAGCCAAAGACAAAAGTCGACCAGGTCCGAAGGCAACGATCTTGTTTGTTCCCGAAGAGAGTGGTGTTTATGAAGGCGAAATAAATGTCTGCCACCCGATAGCATTTAAAGAAGAATATATTATAGCATTAAATATATAGTCCGTTACATAGAATATGACATTCACTGCATATCCGTTACACATTCTTCAATGACCCTCATAATTGTCATTTACGAAGGAATTGATTTTAGGACCTTGTTCCCTAGACACCATTATAATAGAGAACTCAACAATCATCATAAGGGGACGAATTTTCTGACAAACTAATACTATACTTTGCTCAAAAGCATAATACTATTTTATCCTTGCTTACTAATATTGTTCTTACTGCCTCCGCGGAACCGAGATTTCTGCAGTTTTATTTCGATTTCAAGGCTAAGTCTTACATTCTTGCTTAATTCATTTATCATTTTAGGATCAAATTAATTCATTTATCTATAAACCACGTATAAATTCAATTGTATCATTTTACGGGCAAACAGTTTGGCGCTCACCGTGGGACTTTGACAATTGTATAATTGAGTGGATCCTTGCATCTATTACTAACTCGTTTGATTATTCGTTCTTAGCAAAAATCATAGTAAAAGGCAGATAACAGCGTCAACATCGCACACAATGTTGAGGCCCAAGGAAATCAGCCTGAGCACGAAAATTCAATCAGTGAAACTCGCAACAAGGGGTATGAGGCCACGCCAGTCCACGGTGGGAAATATCCGCGATATGTTCGAGAAGCAACTCCTGATGATGCTGAAGACGAGCACGTCGCTGAAATAGTAAGGATCTTGAGAGATAAACAAAAAAACAATTATGGGCCATCTCTCACGACAGGATCCGGTCATGACGGAATTGAAGCAAGCGTTGTCAGGTACTTCCAACAACATGAATGGACGAGGTCTACTTCCTCTTAGTGCTCTCGCAAATCAAACAACACAGAGGGTCGACAACAACACCTCGAGGGGCGAAGTCGGCTTCGGCGGGGTCAAGGGGAACGTTAGCGGATCTGATAACAACAATGAGAATGATCCCTTTAAAACCGAACTCATGCGATTTATGAGGGAAATAAAAGCCCGAATGGATCAGATTCCGAGTGTACCACCAATGTTGAAAGGATCGAACTCAAAGAAATATACCCAATTGCTGTTCAAACCAAGCGCGACACAAGAGTTGATCCCGAAGTGGTTTAAAATACCAGACGTACCGAAATATGATGGGACTTCAGATCCTTAGGAGCACATCACCACCTATACAACGGCGGTGAAGGGAAATGATTTATCTCCGCACGAGATTGAGTTAGTCTTGTTGAAGAAATTCAGGAAGACCGTTACACAAGGATCCCTAACATGGTATTCACTCATGCCCGATCATAACATAGATTCCTTCGAGATGCTCGCAGATTCTTTCATTAAGGCCCATGCCGGGGCCAGAAAGGTACATGCCCAAAAGGCCGACATATTCAGGATTGCACAAGGAGAGTCCGAATTGCTGCGGGAGTTCGTGACTAGATTCCAGAAAGAAAGGATGCTGCTCCCGACGGTACCAGACGAATGGGAAGCGGGAGTGTTTACTAAAGGGTTGAATCCGAGAAGTTCTGATGCTTCTAGTAAATTGAAAGAAAGTGTCACGACCCAAAATCCCACTACAGGCGTCGTGATGGCAAAATGTAATTGAAATCGGCTTACCTAGTCTTAGAGACTAGGTGCCATCACGACGCGTGTGATGGGATTTTGGGTCATGACAGAAAGTCTGCTCGAGTTCCAAGCAACAACATGAGCGGATGTTCATAACCGATACAAGTCAAAGATAAGAATTCAGGATGGCCAGCTCGGCTTTAAGACAGCACCTAGGGTCGGGACCGGGAGAAGAATAGAAAGAAATTAAATGATGATTTCGACACAGATCGGCGGTCTTCAAGGGGTCGGTTTTTTGCCGTATGAACGGGCCAAAGGACGCGGTAAAGGTTTCTGGTCGGCAAATAGATTCGCTACTGATAGGAGAGCTGATCGCGGTCGAAATAACATAACACTACAGGACAAGGAGATGTTGGGTTCCCGAGACTCCTCTTATCCCATGCTTTCCGAATACAACTTTAACGTCAGTGTAGTGGAGCTAATATTGGCTATGAGGAACATTAAGGAAGCACGGTTCCCGAAGCTGATGAGATCCGATCCCAGTTAGAGGGATCCTAATTTGTGGTGCGAATACCATGGGACCAACGTCCTCCGGACAGAGGAATGCCAACATCTACACGAGAAAGTGGTGACATTACCAAAAACGGCCATCTCAAGTAATTCTTGAGCGATCGGGCTAAAAACAATTTACAGCCACAATTGAGTTAACGCGGAGCATTCGAAAGCAGGAGAAGATCCTCCATGTTTGACGATAAACATGATTTTAGGGGGGAACGAGATTAATGGTGTGACATTTTTTGTGAAAAAAAAGACGAAGGTGTTAGTGACACACAGTAAGAGACTCCAGGAAGTCACTGAGGACGACATTACTTTCATGGTAGAAGACGCAGATAGACTGTTGCTGTCGCATAATGATTCATTGGTAATCTCTTTAAATGTCTTAGATTTTAAAATTAAACGTGTTTTGGTGGACCTAGGATGTTCGGCAAATATTATCTAGTGGAGAGTGTTGGAGCAAGCGTGACTACCCGAGGAGAGATCCTAGAAGCGTCACTAGAAGTATCATTCCGACCACAAAACTCCTCGTTGGGTTCAATCTGGCAAGCGTGATTACCCGAGGAGAGATCCTGCTGCCCACGAATGACGAGGGGGTAATGAAGATGGCCCTTTTAGAGGTAGTGGACGACGATATGCGTTACAATATTATCCTGGGGAGACCGTGGTTGCATGAGATGAAGGTCGTACCGTCAATATTTCATAAATTGATGAAGTTCCCAACTCCAGATGGAATTACACAAATAAGAGGAGACCAACTGGCTGCAAGGGAGATGAATGCAATCTCAGTTTCCAGTAGCAAAGGGAAGGAGCATGCATCATAGTAATTACAGGAACCAGCGCCTGCTCCTGAGCCGAGCGAAGTCAACCAGGGGGAGGAGTCGTCGGAATCCTATCAGGTACCAAGATACTTCCTGGTACTAGAAGAAACAGACGTAACAAAATCCACAGCGGGAGAACTTGAACAAGTTGCATTGTTCAAAAATTTCTTGGAGAGGAAGTTCTACTTGGGGACAAGACTAAACCCCAAGCTCAGGTCTGGATTTATCGAATTCCTTAAATTTAATGTTGACTGTTTTGTGTGGTCGCATGCGGATATGACAGGTATCCTGCTGGAAGTGGCAGTCTACAAACTAAGCTTGGATCCCAATATCCCTCTGGTAAGACAGAAAAAACGTCTTATTGTCGAGGTTAGAAACAAATTTTTCAAAGAAGATGTAACTCGTTTACTTGATATCGGTTCAATCCAAGAGGTAAAATATCCTGACTAGTTAGCTAACGTAGTAGTAGTTGCAAAGAAGAATAATAAAGTTTGCATGTGTGTAGACTATAATAATTTAAATAAGGTTTGGCCAAAGGACTCATTCCCATTGCCAAATATTGATCAAATGATTGATGCGACAGCCGGGCACGAGTTGATAAGTTTTTTCGATGCTTACTCCGAGTACAACCAAATCAAGATGAACCGTAGGATGAGGAAAAAACTTCGTTCATAATGAACTTCGACACATATTATATAATGTGATGCCTTTCGGGGTAAAGAACGCTGGAGCCACTTATCAACGGCTCGTAAACAAAATATTTGAAAAACAAATAGGGAAAACTATGGAGGTTTACATAGATGATATGCTGGTTAAGTCTTTGAACGCAGGTGATCATCTTAAATACTTGCAAGAAACCTTTGAGATCTTAAGGAAGCATAACATGAAACTTAATCCCGAGAAGTGTGTGTTCGAGGTCAGCTCCGTTAAGTTCCTGGGGTTCCTGGTGTCGCAAAGGGTGATTGAGGTTAACCCCGATAAAATTACAGCCATCGAAAACATTCCGAACCAGGTATCAAGCGTGAAAGAGGTTCAAAGGTTGATAGGGAGACTAGCTGCTTTGAGTAAATTCATTTCCCATCTTCGAAAAAATGCCATAATTTCTTTTCACTACTCGAAAAGAAGAACAACTTTGAATGGACTCTAGTATGTGAGCAGTCTTGAAGGATTTGAAAAGGTATTTGAAATAGAGCGTCCCGTATATTGGCGGGGCGACCCGGTAAGGCCTATTTTATTATAGTGCAACCGAGGTTTGCAGCCATGACGGTTGCTTTGTCTACTTTGCCCTGATTTTATCACAGATCTGAGCCTCAATATACCAAAAATTAAAATAGAAAAGTAGTTTCGAAATTGCTTTAAGGTAGTCACATTTACTTTCCTTTTAGTTTGCTGGCCCTTTTGTTTAGAAATTTCTGTACAAGTTGTTGTTGAAATCATTATACTTAGAAATACACAGATTTTATGTTTTTTTAAAACATAAGGTGAATAGATCTATTTGAAAGAAGTTTTTCCTTAAAGTTAAAATTTTCAGTGAATTATTGGATTAAAATGGTGAAAGAATGGACATTTGACATTTTAAATTTATAGGAGGAGATTGGAATTGAGAAAAACTAAACCAAAAGGGGATATTTTTACCAACTTACTAATATTGTTAAAAAGAAAATTTGACGTTCATTTGTGCATTTCTATGAACCCTCTTGCATTAGTTTTCCTCAAAACATTTTGTGTCAAATTTAAAACTCGGCGCATGCAGCCATTGACAGATTTCGTGTAATTCTTTCTTAACTCCAGAAATCTTCGTGATAAATAAATAATATCTCTATCTAAATGCTTCACTATAAATACCATGATACAAGCAAAAAAACAAATATATAACACGTTCACAATTAATACCCTTGTACAAACTATAGCTTACTAAGGGGTCATTTGGTTGGGAAATAAGTTATTTCAAGATTAATTATCTCGAGATTAGTTATTTTGAAATTGTTATCCCACCCTTTCATATGAATAAAAATAATAATACAATCTCGTGATAACTAATCTAGGGATTAGTTATACCGCAATTTTATCTGAACCAAACGTGGGATAAACTTATTTTAAATTTAATTTCAGGATTAATTATCCTTTATCCCTCGTACCAAACGAGTACCAAGAGTTTCTACTGGTTGCCGTCGTGCTCCGCTCGTATAACCACCATTAATTAGCAGAATGAAGGGGAAATTTTCGAATGAGATAGAGGTGAACGTGCCTTTAAATGTAGCATGGGAACTCTATGGCACGTTACATCTATCTAGGTTTATTGTGCAAGAGCTATTGTTCTTGACAAAGTTGATGTAATTGAAGGTGATGGTTAAGTTGACTGATTCTCAATCATGATCGAAGATGTAAAGAGTAGAAGAAGAATGAGAACAAAGCAAGAGGAAAATTGAGAGCCTTCTAGACTGATCTGTTGAACATGCAGTTACAGAGTGAAGCCATATTCTAAATAACTACTGTAGCTAGTAATATTTACACGCACTTAACATACTAAATTAACCAACCAACCAACTACATTATACAGCTGACCCAGCTAGTGTCCAGCTCAGCATCAGTGTACCGTAGTGCATCTATCTAATTTCTTTACATCTCCCCCTCCCCCAAGCTAGGAGATATGAAGATATTCTTTATTCCTAGTTTGGATAGAAAATAACTGTGTTGAGCAATAGGAAGTCCCGTGTTCAAGATGTCAGCCTGTTGTTCTGAAGATGGCACATAGATGATGTTCACCAAACCTTGATGAATCTTCTCCCGAATGAAGTGACAATCAATATCTATATGTTAGTCCGCTCGTGGAACACAAGATTGGAAGCAATCTGTATAGCAGATTTGCTGTCACTGTGCATAGGAATAGGCAAATGCAAAGAAACTCCCAAGTCTTTGTATAAATCTGCAAGCCAAACAATCTCTGCCACTGTAGTTGCAAGACTCATGTACTAAGCTTCAGCTGAGCTTCGAGAAATGGTTGCCTGCTTCTTGGACTTCCAAGAAATGAGTGCATCTCCAAATTTGATCAAGTATCATGTAACTGACTTCCTGGTGTTGGGACAGGAAGCCCAGTCAGCATCACAAATGCCTGAAGGGTAGGAGAGTAGTGAGATGACATAAGATTACCACGGCCAGGTGACTCTATGACATATTTGGCCTAGTGATAGTCATGTAAAGGAGTTGACTTATAAGTCTTTGGTAGCTGCTGGGTTCTTGTAGTGGTCGATCAGAAGATGAGCCAATATCGACATCAAATTCAATGCTGGTAAGTTTTCTGATTCAACTCCACTGGTTCTCTAAGAGGTCGAGCACCTGCTAATCCCATGTCTGAGATTAACTCTAGAGAATATTTACATTGATGCATCAGAATGCCCTCATTACTTATGGCAAATTCTATCCCCAAAAATATCTGAGCTCACCTAGATCCTTAATCTTGAAACTGGTCTGCATAACAGGCTTTGTGGTATTAATGAGCTAAAGATCATTCTCAGTGATTAATAGATCGTCAACATAAAATAAATCACCACTAATTTGTTGCATGATTTCTTGGTGATCAAAGAATAATCCAGATAGCTCTATGTATAACCAGAAGCAGTCAGTGCTGAGATCAACTTAATGTTCCACTGTCGGGATACTTGTTTAAGCCCATAGAGGGACTTGTGTAATCTGCATACTTGATGTTTGCCATCTTCAGAACTGAAACCTTGAGGACATTCCATGTATACTTACTCATGCAAATCACCTTGCAAGAAGGAATTGTACACATCCATTTGGTGTAAGGTCCAACCCTCAGTTGCAGCTAAGGAAATAACTACTCTAACATTGACCATTTTGACAATATGAGAGAATATTTCTTGGTAGTCAATTCCATCCTTTTGGTTGTACCCTTTTGCCACTACCCTTGCCTTAAACCTTCCCACTTCACCATTTGCCTTGTACTTGATCTTGTAAACCCATTTGCACCCAAGGCCTTCTTCCCTTTTGGTAGTGACATAACCTCCCAGGTCTTATTTTCTTCCAATGCATATATCTCAACTTTCATTACTTCTATCCACTTGCTATTTTCGGCAACTTCATGATATGATCTTGTCTTGGTGATGTTAGAGACATGTGCCACAAAACTCTGGTAGGGCTTGGACAAATGATCATAACTAATCACTGCTGATATAGGATAAAGGCAAGTATTTTTCACTTTCTGTCCCTTGCCTTGGGTTACATAGTCTTTCAGCTAGATGGGAGGCATGATGACCTTCCCTGATTTCCTGACTGTATGATGCATGGGCTTAATATTAACAAGTGGCTCCTTAGAAGTGGGATCTAAGGACTGAACAAATGTATCCTAAGCTGGTGAAAGACTGCTGGAAGTAGTTGGAAGAGAATCTGCCATGGGCAAGACTCCCTAATATTGTACTTGTTGCTCAATGGGAGCACTGATGGACCTGTCTACCACTACCTTAGGTTCCCATGACAGGTGTGATCATTGTCCTAAATGAAATTGCAAATGATTTAGGCTGGGAGAAATAATCTATGTAGGTGTTGTTGTAGGTATGTGCTGCAGAAAGCCATCATGTAGACAAATAGAAGAATTCATACTGTGAAAGGGATAGATGTCCTCATGAAATATTACATATCTGTTAACAAATATAGACGTGTTAGCTCTATCATACAACTTATATCCCTTTTGAGTAGCGGCATATCTTAGTAGAACCGATTTGATTTCCCTTTAAGCAAATTTGTGATGACTCGATAGGTCATTTATAGTTTTACCCTTCAATTCTATGTTTTGAGACCTCAAATAGCTTCGTTTAGCCTTCTTCGATTTGCGTGCAGTTCATATCCTTTTTCCAGAGAGTTTTATGAGAAAATTGATGAAAATGTGAAATCGTACCTTAAAACTCATTTAAGTTGACTATGGTCAACATTTTGTGTAAACGGAACCGGATCAGTATTTTGACTATCCCAATGGGTCCGTATAGTGATTTGGGACTTGGGCGTATGTTCGAAATCGAATTCGGAAGTCCCTAACTTGATTTAACGTAATTTGTTGAAAACTAGCAATTTAAAGGTTTAAAAAATTCTTCACTTTGACCGTAATTTGACTTTATTGCTACTAGATTCGGATTTTAGTTCCGGAACTTGGTATAGGTTCATTTTAGTATTTATGACTTGCTTGCAAAATTTGGTGCAAAATGGAGTTGATTTGACGTGATTCAGACGTCCGGTTGTAAAATTTCATGTTCTTGAGTTTCTTTTAAAATTTAAATTATTTTGGTATCCAATTCGTGGTTCTATATGTTATTTTTATGTTTTGATCATGCGAGCGAGTTCGTATAATGTTATTACGCTTGTGTGCATGTTTGGTTTGGAGCCCGAGGGGCTCGAGTGTGTTTTGGATAGTCTACGGACCATTTGAACTGAAAAAACTTGTTGGTTTTTGGAGTCTGTTGTTACCTGGTGCATCCTTCTTCGCGATCGCGAAAAGTAACCTAGGCTGGGGAGGGATGTTTCCTACGCGAACAGGGGTAATAGTATTGGGGGAGCAGTGGGCATCGACATCGGCTTCAAAGCTGAGGTGGTACCTGTATTAGGGGATGCTGGAGGCACTGAGGCTGGAGGTGGGGGTATGTCTACAGCACTAGCTGAAGGCTCTACTGAAGTAGATGGCATGTTGACTGTCTCTGCAGCTACCACTGATGGCTCATTAGGCTGGCATGTGGTGGTAGTCGACCAAACCCTTTTTCTTAGGGTTGTGTGCACCCATCAACGAGTATCATGAGATGGGCTTCTTTGCCCGCACCTTCTTATCAAGATCTCGCGGCTCCACCCATGCATCCGTGAGATACTTAGTAATTGTGTTGGGATACGGGTAGGAGGTATCCGCTTGCCTAGCAACCACAGATATGTTGGCTTGCATCATGACACCCACATTGAGCGGGTACCCAGCCATGATGGAGGTGATTAAAACTGCCCGCGGGATAGGAGGTGTATCTCATTCTAACTCGGGTCCAGTCGGCTGCATACAAAGGTCTGCCACCCCTTTGCCTCGAAACTCATGGTATTTTTATGAATAGAAACCCCTGTTGTGATCCATGGTGGTGGTGGCCCACGAACAACCAGAATCTCAGCTAGCCACGGGCGAGCTGCATCCCCCACTGCAAACTTCTCCAAATATTGTGTGGGCTCAACATCATCAAACCCCAAGTAGGTGTTCAATGTGTGCTATCCCGGACAAGGTATTCCTTTGCGTCCACTACGCTCTGGGTGAACCACATCCACCCCTTCCGCTCTCGGAATTGCCTCAAAACTGCCGGATTATACTTTTCAAGATCTTTCAATTGGAACTGACACTCAAGGGTAAGCGATCTCACTAGACACCACTCACGGAAACTAGAGAAGGCATCCAAACTGATGAATCTGTCTTCCCACTTCTCTTTCTTCTTCGACCGCCCAAGGCCGACAACTGTAGCATCACCCCCTCTGTCATCATCGGGTAGTCGTTGGTACCTCAGGGACAAGTGTAGAGGAGGGCTCAGATGCCAGACCAGCACTTTCCAAATCTTCAGAAGTGCTCTGAGATGTGGAAGGCTCGTCCCGGAGTTGATACCTTCTTGGTGGCTTTAATTGAACAGCCGGCTTCTCTTGAACCGAGTTGCCCCCATATGCTTCCCTAGATGGGGCATAAGAACTGGATTCGGAGGGCTCTGCTTTTCTCCCTCGACCGGCCATAGCCTTTTTTGTGATTATCGTTTGGAGGGCGAGGGGAAAAGCACTCTTGCCTCGACCCCTGGAAGGTTTACCCCTCCCATTTGAAGTATCACCTCTACCTCGAGATCTAACCATTTTCTGTACCAATTAAAAGCAGGTGTTAGTTGTAATTCAAGAGCAAATATACAAGAACACACCACAGAGACAGTGAACAACACAATGTAAAACATGCTTGCAAGGTAGGGGAGTGCGGTCCGCAAAATTCTCATTGCGGCCGCATAATGGGCATTACGGACCACACAATATATTATTGCGGCCGCAGAATTGGATTGCGGTCCCCACAATTTTTATTGCAACCGCAATTCAGACACCACCGACATGCTAACTCTCTTATAACAGAGAATGGGCTGTTTTGCGGCCGCAGTCAGTTTTCTGTGGTCCGTTGCAACCACACATGTGAGTCATAAAATTGACAACTCTTTGATAACAGATAAATAGTTTTTCTGCGACCGCAATGGGTTTCTGCAATCCACACATTTTTCATTGCGGCCGCCGAATCATGCTTCACTAAAGTACTCTAATTTCAACTACTTCGAACCGTATGATTTCTTGTGCGCACGCAGATTTCAAAATAATTATGATCAGAGTTCTAGAGTTTGCAATTTTCGCACAAAGTTTACATGGTGGTAGTGTATAATCAGGAAAACCTATTTTCTTATTCCCCATAGAGCAAGTACTAGTTGACACACTATAGTTTTAACCTCACATGGTTGTATAATTGAATTCTACTGAAAAATGGCCTAAAACTAACTAACAAGTTGCAAATTAAACTAGAAATTTAAAAATTCTACAAGTAATTGAGGCATACTAGATATGAAGTAGTGCAAATGAGTGATCACAGATGTTGAGTGTGTGTGGCAGATGATTTACGAGATGATTTCAATGTTTTAGACTTGTGAATGCTCAGAGAGGGAAAAAAGTAACAATAGCCATATGCCCTCTATTTATACTGGACAGTTCTGACTGGGAGAAAGAGAGTTGAGTACGGATGTAGAATTCCCATTGCGGTCCACATTCTATTACCTGGGGCTCAGAAGCCCTTTTGTGTTGCGGTCCATAGAATTTTCTGTGCGGCCGCAGAATTTGTTGCGGACCACAGATTTTATCTTGCGGCCGCAATTTGGCCATTTCTCTGACAAACCAACTTCAGAGAGTTGTCATTTTCCCTCTTCAACTTATGCGGTCCGCAATGTAATTGTGCGGCCGCAAAGGACACATTTGCTGCCGCAACCATAAGTGTGTGGTCCGCACAATACAATTGCGGTCCGCAATTCTTTCCACACTTAGCCAAATTTCTGGACATATTTCGTGTGAAGCACACTCAACCCTGCAACACACTTCAAATCTAGTTAGCACAAAAATAACACCTAACTACAAAAAAAGAAACGAAAAGAAAAAGAAATATCGGTCGCCTCCCAAGTAGCGCCTGATTTAACGTTGCGACACGATGCAGATTACTATCATTTGAAATGAATCTCTGCCACAACGTGGCCATCACCAAATTTTCCTAAATAGTGCTTCACCCGATGACCATTGACTTGTAATACCTCATCATTTTTGTTCTTTCAAGTCCAATGCACCAAAGGGTGTCACACCCACGATTTCAAACGGGCCACTCCATTTAGACTTTAACTTCCCAGGAAACATCCTCAACCGTGAGTTGAACAACAAAACAAGATCACCCTCTTTGAACTATTTATTTCAAATGTACTTGTCATGAAGATATTCCATCTTCTCTTTATATAAGGACGAACTTGTGTATGAATGGTACATGAACTCATCCAACTCATTCAAATGTGCAACCCTCAATTTAGCAGTTGCATCCTAATCTAGATTCAATTTCTTCAAAGCCCACAAGGCTTTGTGTTGAAGTTCCACCGGAAGATGACAAGCTTTGCCAAACACCAACCGGTGTGGAGACATTCTGATAGGAGTTTTGAAAGCAGTATGGTAAGCCCATAATGCATCATCAAGATTCTTTGACCAATCTGTCCTAATAACATTCACTGTTTTAGATAAGATGTTCTTTTATCTCCCGGTGGAGACTTCCACTTGTCCGCTAGCTTGAAGATGATAGGGAGTCATGACTTTATGAGTGACACCATACTTGCTAAGCAAAGTGTCAAAAGCCTTGTTGCAAAAATGCGACCCCCTATCGCTTATGATAGCCCGCAGAGTACCAAATCTTGTGAAAATATTCTTCTTCAAGAACGCCACCACACTTCTTGCTTCATTGTTGGGTAGAGCAATGGCCTCAACCCACTTAGACACATAATCAACCGCGACCAAGATGTAGGTGTTTCCACAAGAACTCACAAAAGGACCCATGAAGTCAATACCCCACACATCAAAGATATAAATCTCCAAAATGGTAGTGAGAGTCATTTCATTCTTCTTCGAGATTCCACCAACCCGTTGACATTCATCACATATTTTTATCACATCACTTGCATCTTTGTAAATAGTGGGCCTATAGAAACCACAACTTAGCACTTTGGCCGACGTTCTTGCTCCATCATGGTGAACACCATAAGATGAAGAATGGCAAGCCTTAAGAATATCACTTTGCTCTTTGTCCGGTACACATCTTCTAATTACCCCATCCATGCAAATTCGAAAAAGGTATGGCTTGTCCCAATAATAATCTTGACAATCCCGTTTTAGCTTCTTTCTTTGATTTGAAGAGAACTCATCCTGGATGATCACACACACAAGGAAGTTTGCTAGATCCGTGAAACATGGCACCTCTTTCATTGAAATAGCCAAGAGGTGCTCATCAGGGAAGGAGTCATTGATTTCAAGGCCATCATGTGGCCTCCCATCCCTCCAAATGAGACAAGTGGTCCACCACTTATTTTCACTCCCTTTTCGATCTTGTATGTCAATATCAAACTCTTGCAATAATATCACCCATCTCATCAACCGAGACTTGGAATATTTATTGCTCATAAGATAGCGAAGTGCCGCATGATCCGTATGAACAATAACATTTGCACCCATCAAGTACTGGCGAAACTTCTCAATTGCAAACACAATGGCAAAGAGCTCTTTCTCTGTAACATTGTAGTTGACTTGGGCATAATTCATGGTATTACTAGCATAGTAGACCGGATGAAAAATCTTATTGATGCGTTGCCCCAAAAACTCTCCAACTGCTACATCACTAGCATTGCACATGAGCTCAAAAGGGATACTCCAATTAGGAGCGGTGATAATGGGAGTGGTTGTCAACTTGAACTTTTGCAATTCAAAGTCTCTCATGAAATCATCATTGAAGTGAAACTTAGCATCTTTATCTAACAGTTTGCACAACGGGTTCACCACTTTAGAAAAATCCTGGATGAAACGCCGGTAGAACCCCGCGTGACCTAAGAAACACTACACGCCTTTCACCGAAGTTGGAGGTAGAAGTTTAGAAATCACCTCAATCTTTGCCTTGTCTACCTTTATGCCATTCATTAAAATTTTGTGGCCAAGGACAATGCCTTCATCGACCATGAAATGGCATTTCTCCCAATTTAGCACCAAGTCCGTTACTTCACACCTTGCCAGTACTTTATCCAAAGTTTCCAAGCAATCATCAAAGGAATCCCCGACCATCGAGAAGTCATCCATGAAGACTTCAAGGTAGTCCTCGACCATATCCGTAAATATCGCCATCATATACATTTGAAAAGTCACCGGTGCATTACATAAACCAAATGGCATCCGCTTGAAAGCGAAAGTACCATAGGGACATGTGAAAGTTGTTTTCTCTTGATCTTCCGGAGCAATAAAGATTTGGTTGTAACCCGAATATCCATATAGAAAGAAATAGAAAGCACGGCCGGCCAACCTATCAACCATTTGGTCAAGGAAGGGAAGTGTAAAATGATCCTTCCTCGTGACCTTGTTTAGCTTGCGATAGTCCATACACACTCTCCACCTGATCACCGTTCTTGTGGAAATCAACTCATTCTTTTCATTGGTGACCACCGTCATGCCCCCTTCTTTGGGACACATTTCACTGGAGAAGTCCACGAGCTATTAGAAATGGGGTAGACAACCCCGGTATCCAACCGCTCGATAATCTCCTTTTTGACCACGTCTTGAATAGCTCATTGAGTTTCCTTTGATGTTCAATGGATGATTTGGAATCCTCCTCCAAGTTAATTTTGTGCATGCAAAATGTAGGGCTTATTCCCCGAATATCCACCAAAGTCCACCCAATAGCCTTCTTCCTCTTGTGGAGAATTGCCAATGTAGAGTCAACTTGCACGTTAGTCAAACAAGAGTAAATAATAACCGATAAATAAGAAATAAGACCAAGAACTTCATACCGAAGATGTGGAGGCAATGGCTTCAACTCCAATGTAGGAGGCTCTTCAATTGAAGGCTTTGTATGAGGAGTTTTCCTATTTTCAAAATCCAAGGAAAGTTTCCCGGGCGCATAGTTGTACGACCCCATTCCTTACAAAGAATTCACACATTCCATGAAGCCATCCATCTCGTCATCATCAAAGTTGAGCAATACCGCCTCCAACATATCACCCACATTAATCGTGGCACTTGTATCATCAATAATCACATCAGTCACCAAATCCACGAAAGAACATACTTCATTGCTATTTGGTTGCCGCATAGATTTGCATACGTGGAACACCACTTTTTTATCACCCTCCCGGTAAGTGAGTTTTCTGGCTTCCATATCAACAAGAGCCTTCCCTGTAGCAAGAAAATGTCTTTCGAGAATAATCGGCACCTCATAGTCCACTTCACAATCAAGAATAACAAAATCCGCCGGAAGAATGAACTTATCAACACAAACCAATACATCTTCAATCACTCCCAATGGTCTCTTCATGGTACAATCGGCCATTTGTAATCTCATAGATGTGGGTCTTGGTTGTCCAATTCCCAAAGTCTTGAAAACCGAATAGGGCATCAAATTGATACTCGCCCCAAGATCATAAAGAGCTTTAGAAAACTCGGCACTTCCAATGGTTTAAGGGATTGTGAAAGCATCGGGATCTTCTAATTTAGGAGCAATCAAATGCACAATTACACTCACTTGATGCATGACTTTGATAGTTTCCAAATTCATCAACTGCTTCTTTGTCACCAAATCCTTCATAAACTTTGCATAACTGGGCATTTGCTCTAAGGCTTCAAATAATGGTACATATATTGAGATACTATTCATCATGTCAATAAACGTTTTGAATTGATTCTCCCCATTTTGATTGGCGAGCCTTTGCAGATATGGAGGAGGAGGCTTAGGCACTGGTGCCTTAGCCTTTTGCATTACCGGTTCCGGTATGTCAATAACATGATCCCTAAATGGGTTCACTTCCTCTTGAGTCTCTCCCACATTGTCATCAACATCAATATGCACTTCATAATTTGCTTGCACGACATTGTTCGGGATCTCTTCTTCATCTACCACTTGCTCATCATCCACAAGTTGCCTTTGACTTGAGGTGGGTGTATTCCCACCTCTTCCACTTTTTTTAGTAATGGCCATGGCATGCCCCGTGTTGTTCCCACCCTTTGGTTTCACCACTGTGTCACTTGGTAGTGCCCCCTTAAGATGAGAATTTAAAGCTTGAGAGATTTTCCATTTGCACTTCTATGTTGTGGATCGATGTGTTGTGTGAAGCAAGTTAGGCATCGGAATCGGCATTCTTCTCCATCAGTTGCTTAAACATTTTCTCAATACGTCCCATTTCATTATTGGAAGAACTAAGACCGTGGGAAGGATAAGGAGGTGGGTTGCTCGATTGATAATACATCGGGGGCCTTTGAAAACCCAATCCCCGATTTCCTTGATTGTTACTCCAACCGCCTTGATTGTCGCCTCCCCAATTGCCTTGGTTATTGTTGTTATGCCAATTCCCTTGATTATTGTTGTTATTCCAATTTCCTAGATTGTTATTGTTATTCCAATTCCCTTGATTATTGCCGCCACTCCAATTTCCTTGATTGTTTTGAGGTCTCCATTGTTGTTGGCTTGGGCCTTGGAAGTTATTTTTTTGCCCTTAAAAGTTGTTCACATATTGAACCTCTTATTCTTGGTCATTTTAGGAATCATCTTGCTCAAACCCACTATCTTCTTGCACAAAAGTTTCCACTCTTTGTTGCACTTGCAGACCTTTTGTTCTCCGTTTCTTCACTATCATGTTTACTTTATGCACTTGTTAAAGTTTAGACTTTGCTAATTGGCTCATGGTGGTGGTCAATTCGGCTATGGCTTGCCCATGGTCATGCAATTCTTTGTGAATGTGAATCACATTAGGATCACCTTGTGGAACATTAGCCTGGGATTTCCACGCCGATGAAGTATCCACCATCTCATCCAAAATATCACACGCCTCCGCATAATGTGTAGTCATGAAGTTCCCACCAACAAGTTGATTCACTAAACATTGGTTTGTTGTATTGATTCCCTAATAGAAAGTTTGTTGAATCATGCTTTCCGTCATATCGTTGTTGGGACACTCTTTCACAATTATTCTATATCGTTCTTGTATCTCGTGTAGTGGTTCATTGGGCTCTTGCTTGAATGCTAGAATTTCATCCCGAAGTATAGCCATGTGCCCGGGAGAGAAGCACTTAGAAATAAATTTCTCTATCAATTCATCCACGTATGAATTCAATGATTTGGCAAATGTTCCAACCAATCTAAAGCTTTCCCCCGTAGAGAGAAGGTAAAAAGCCTTAGCCTTAAAGCATCCCCGGAAACATTTGTTTGCTTACTCCCCAACACATATCTACGAACCCCTTCAAGTGTTTGTATGCGTTTTGACTAGGTGCACTGGTGAAAAACCCTTGTTGCTCGAGCAAAGTGAGCATCACGTTGGTTATTTGAAAGTTTCCCGCCCTAATACGGGGAGGGACTATAGCACTTGCATACCCTTCATTCGGCAACACCCGGTGTGGAGTCGCTCATGGTAGAGCTGGGGGTGGAGCGGGCACATTGTCATGAGGCACCCGGCCTCGTCTATTGGCTTGAGGTTCAAGAGAGACCTCATACATTTGATCATCCTCAATGTCCACATCCCCAAAAGCTATGTTTCCGAGCTCATTGTTTGCCATGATTGCACCTATAATTTCTCAACACGTTAGTAACAAGGAAGGAAAAGAAGATATTCCAAAAACACACCTAAATATATAGTTAACACCGTTTTTAACTCCCTATTAACGGCGCCAAAAATTGGTCTCGTCCAATTTCACACCTCAAATCAAGGTTATGGAATAATCGATTGCAATAATAATACCCAACAAGAGTCGGGGTCGATTTTCACAGGGATCTATATA